>NC_073310.1:20992799-21351132 GCF_027595985.1 Sorex araneus | reverse complement strand
AGCTTTTCTTCAAAATTGGGATAGGAGAAATAATATTTAGGTTGTGGGGTATGTTGGGGCTGGCTCTTCAGGTCTGACCTACCTGTGCAATGAGAGAGGCACACGAGTAGGAGAGGAGCCCGGGCCCTGGTACATAAAGATCCCTGACCCCACCTTTGAGAATTTCTATCCAAGTCTCCTTTTCTTCTTCACTCTATGTCAATGTAAGGACTATCTATGCAAACAATTTTCCATCCATTAATTACCTATGGCTTTTGGGGGCTGTGGACAGTGGGGACAGGAGGCCTCTGCTCTTTTTCAGACAGTTTCATTTTCTGTTTCTCTCTCTCTCTCTCTCTCTCTCTCTCTCTCTCTCTCTCTCTCTCTCTCTTATCTTTTGGACCACAGAAGAGCCTGATAAGCTCCGCATGGCGTATTCGATATGCCAAATACAGTAACAATAACAGGTCTCATTCTTCTGACCCTCTAATCATTGGGAAAAATGAGTAAGGAGAGGCTGCTTAAATCTCAGGGCTGGAACAAATGGAGACATTATTGGCACCCGCTCGAGTAAATCAATGAACAACTAGATGACAATGATACAGTGAATTACCTACAACCTCCGGAGTCCTGCATCTAGAATCCAAATCTCAGCCCAGAGTCAGCAGGAAGGAGATTTGCTTTCCCCCATGGGAGAGCCCAGCAGGAAGCACCTATGGAGACTACAGTTCATGCTCAGCGACTCTGATGGGCCAGAGAAGGAGCAGCTGCAGAGTCTCATCAGTGAGGGCACAGGGAACAGCCACCAGCCCAGACACCAAGTTTACTGATCTCACTGAACAGATAAAGAAGCACAGGTAGTTCCACAGTGACCCTGCTAATTGAATTTGAAAAAACTGAAATGAAAATAAAATCTAAAAAGAGCTCATAGACTAGATTACAAATAATATTTCAAGTAAGATACAGAATTGTATATTAGATAAAAATAAGCAGCACTAAAAGATATGAAAAGCCATATAGAGCAAGTTTATAGATTTGCATAAAATATAGAAGATATCATGAGGGTAGTTAGAGAAGTCTCAAGATTACATGGTCAAATTTCATTTCAATGATTTTCATAAGGGGCTAGAATGGTGGTACAGACAAGCCCTGGTCCTTGTCTGAGTCAGTGTGCTTGCTCAGGAGATGTTACACAGGCTTTCAGGTTTCCTCTAGACAATTCTGTAGTTTCCTACCATTTCCTTGAATGTGGTCAACCCAGGCTCTAATCTCTGGCATTTCATATGGTCTCTGAGGACACCAGGAGTGATCCCTCTGTGCAGATCTCTGACCACTAGTGACTGTGGCTCAAAAAAAAAAAAAACAAAAATATTTTTCATAATATTTTAGAAAAATAAATATCATATTTTTGAAAATAAATAATAAAATATTAACTACTCAAATAAATAATTTTCAAAAGAATTGAATTTATATACATCTAACTATATTTCTGTTTGGATTTGAGGGCAACAACAGCTTTGTGCTTGGAAGTCACCCCGGAAGGCTCAAAGAACATGCTATCCTGGAGAATTTACCAATGTTTCTGGCATGAAAAGAATGCACATAACCTACCGAACTATCTCTCTGACTAACCTATAATTTTAAATGTTAAAACAAATGTTCTAAATTAAATTTCAAAAATCCTGGTTGTAGGTTATTATATTGATAAAGTGTATATATCCCACTCTGGCTTCATCCAAAGAAACATCAACTGTCATCTTTCAAAACATAAGGAGGAATTCCTGAGTGCACAGCTAGCAGCAACCCCTAAGCATTACTGTGTGTGGCCGCCAAAACAAAATAAAACAAAAAAACCCAAAACTCTGAAGTCTAAAGTATCAGTGTCCCATGGTAACTTCCTCAATTCACAATGTTGTTTGTAATTTTTCAGAGCAAATGATCATTTATTTCATAAGTATTTATCAATTATTTTCTGGACTTTAATGATAACAGAATATAATTGGAATTAATTTTTAAATATTCCATCTGGTTATGTTATATTTAAGTATACTAGTTTAGAGCAACACGTACACTGTATAAAAAGCTTTACAGTGATGTTATAAATTCATAAAATATTGTTTTATTCCTTACTCTTAATGTGAATGAACATTGTTAGTGATGCTGCATATGGAGAAAATATAATTGACTTTACCCCAATAATATTACCTGTGCATACCTGGAAAATTCCTAGACCCTGTGATCAGCTTGTATACCAAAAAAAAAAAAAAAAAAGAAATAGAGTAAATCCTAACTTAATGAGAATTCAGGAACTAGGAAACCAGTGTTTAAGTGAAGAAATTGATCATAACGTGGAATAAATTTGTTTATTTGAAAGTTTGCAGGAATAGTTGTTATTTTTCATCAAAAATGCAGAGAAAACCTTGAAATAGATTACTTCATTACAGGATCTGCTGTACTCAGCAGCAAAAGATAAAGCTTAGCCCCAGGTTTATGTCTCACTTCCCCACTTGCATCTGTCACTGTGGAAATGGTTGCTGAACCACAGAGCACAGAAATACTCAGCCTCATCCTCTTCCTTGGCTCCAGTGATGGTGAGGACTGCCTTGTTTCCAAGCAGGGAGCCAGAGAATCTGGCAGGTACATCTGGAAGCCTATTACTGGTTCCACCTATTAGACCCCAGGGTTTCTGGTAGGGCTTCTGTTGAATCCAATTAGCATAATTACTGGTGGTGACAGCCCCAGTACTGGAGCCACAGGTGAGTGTAACTGTGCCTCCAGGAGTTGTGGCTAGTGAGGATTCTTGAATCACCACATTCTGAGAAGTGACCCCTGAAAACAGATATAAGACCAAGGGCTTAAGATGAGACAATGATGTAAAAGTGCAGCAGAGTATCCTTTGCCATTTTCTCCCACCAACCCAGAGAGTGCCCCTGACCTGTGCAGTGAGCCAGAAATGTGAGCAGGAGAGGAGCCCAGGCCATGGTGGAGACAACCCAAGGCTGTGACTTGTCAGACCCCTCAGCTCAGGACCAGCCTCCAAGCTCTCCTTATACCTGCTTCCCCCTGTGGAGGTGGGGCTGTCATGCAAATGAGTTCCTGAGGGTCACTCAGCAGTGTGACCATGGCAGTTTCTGAGTTGCTCCATGTTAGTGACATGTACTAGAGGGCCCTAGGGTCTGCAGCTGCATTTCATTGGAGAACTTGCTCTCAGAATATGGCACACTGCCCCCCCTAGTGTCCACTGATGAGAAGATTCATTATTGCTTGTCTTTTTTTTTTTTTCTAGTTTCCAATTTCTTTGCTCAGATCTGAAGGTTTTAAGTCTCCAACAATCTAAATTCAGTCTCTGTGATTCCCCAGGCAGAAACTTGATGAATGAGTTTTGTGAAAGGGGAATCTGCAAGCATCAGCACTATTCTTCTTCTTTATCCTCCTCCACTTTCCTTAGACAACTCTGTTGAGCAGAGGCTCTGAGGTCTAGGATTCTTCTCTGTTAATTGCTGCAAGTTCCTGAGAAACTCATGGACTAATGTGGATACTTTGCCATATGGGTAATTGATGATGTCACATGTAATACTTCACCTCTACCAGTGCCTTTTAAAGCTGAGTGCTATTCAATTCTCAGGGTTTTTTTGTTTTGTTTTGTTTTTTATTGAATTATTGTGAGAGTAGTTACAAAGATTTTCAGTTTAAGTCTTAGTCATACAATGGTCCAAGACCCATTCCTTCACCAGTGCACATTTTCTATCACCAAGAACCCCGATATATCCCTTGTCCCACCCCTCCCCCTGTTTATGTGGCAGATGATTTTACTCTCTCTCCACTTTAATCACATTCAACATTTTGACAAAAGACCCACCATTATTATTTGGATTTTTCCTCAACAATCAGACCTTACAAAATAGGCATCATTAGATAATTTGTTTTCTATTGCTAATTATCAAAAGCATATCATGTCACACCGCCTCTTTGCAGCTGCATGATTTTGGATTTCTGATATTTTAGTAATAAGTCTGAGGGATTTCTGCCAAAAGCCTCTGGGTTCCAAGATTGGTTTGTGTGCCTCTGGGATCATGGCTGATTAGGAGCCAGGAACCTTTTGTGGGCAGCAACTCGGGGCCTCATCAGGGCAGGAAGAGGGGCCTATTCCACCTCCCATCCGGAGAGGCTTCATGTGAAACGTCACTTCAGTCTCATACCTGGCTCTCCAATAGGCTCTGGAAAGCTGGTGGCCACCACACTGCCAGGGAGAAAAGATGGGAGGGAAAAACACTTTCCTGCCCCCAGGGTGGCACCATGTTGAATACTGAGCAGTAGTTCAATGCTCAGTCCAGATGCATTTCTGCCAAAAGCCACTGGGTTCAAGATTGGCCTGTGTGCCTCTGGGATCATTGCTGTTCAGGGCCTCGCCAGGGTGGGGAGAGGTGCTGGTTCCATCCCCCATGCTGTGAGGCCCCACATGTCACTGCTCTCTCTCTAGTTTTGGCCAGGGGCAGATGCTAGATAATTTATTTTTCATTGCTCACATTGCATATCAGGAAAGGTCAGAGGAATAGTTCTGATAGCCACATACTGGAGACATGCTTATAGAAGCTCATGGTCACTGGGATTCCATCTGGAGAAGGCAGGGAGACTGCACCTGCTCCATCTGGGGCATCCCAGAGATATTGGCTTGGTATGGGGCATGGAGAAATCTCCAGTGTTGTGGTGCCCACTGGGTTTCTTCAATGCTGAATGCGGCAAGATGGTGCCGGGGACCAAGTTCTCAGTTCTTAAATGAAAACAAAACAAACTCTGTTGTAGATAAAAGGGAACTTGAAATCCTTTCCATCCTGTATTTCCTCTGGCTGAGCATCCCACCCATTCCTAATTAAAGTGCTTGAGGATGCTCCTATAGAACCGCTGGAATTGGAGGGGTTAAGTAACTTCAATTACTGGGTCTGATGCATTCTAGGGCAGACTAGCACTAAGCAAGGTTTTCTTAAGATCTTTAATTATTTACCCACATTAAAACCTTTTTGCTGGAGCGATAGCACAGTGGTTGGGCTTTCGCCTTTCACATGGCCGACCCATGTTTGATTTCTCTGCCCCTCTCAGAGAGCCTGGCAAGCTACCGAGAGTACGGAGCCCACACGGCAGAGCCTGGCAAGCTACCTGTGCGTATTGGATATGCCAAAAACAGTAATAATAAGTCTTTCAATGAGAGACTTACTGGTGTCTGCTTGAACAAATCGATTAAAACCTTTGGAGCTTACCTCTTGTACACCTTACAAAACTTGTCTCTCGTTCACAGTACTTTAAGTTATATTTGTTGACGCCATCCAGAATGGAGATTCTACTCTTAGATAATCATCTCAACTTCCTCTCCCCTGTTTGTATGACTATGTTCCAATACCACAAACTAAAAAAATAAATTCTAAAGTTCTCCATTGTATTGGGAATAATTGGCTTTTGACCTTGAAATATTTTACCCATCGCGTAAAGGTGAGGTTTCATCAGTCCATCATTGATGTGCTACGCATAGAAAGGTATTTTGCTTCTTTGATGAAAAAATTTAGACAAATACAGACCAATCTTCAACTCACTAAAAGATTCCCTAATTGTGGGAACAGGCTTCTCAGGCATGATTTCCATGGTAAATACTAAATCTTGGCTCTTTTAAGTCCTGCCTTTTTTTAATCCATGGTGGTCTTCTGACTACAACTGGACCTGGTCTTATAGCCTTCTTGTCTAATTTGTTTCTTCTATGCTTGAGGACTCTATGATTGAGGGCTGGTGAGATAGCACACCGGGTAGGGCATTTGCCTTACATGCAGCCAACCTGGATTGATTCTTCCATCCCTCTCAGAGAGCCCAGCAAGCTACCAAAGCATCTTGCCAGCACGGCAAAACCTGGCAAGCTACCCATGGCATATTTGATATACCAAAAATACTAACAACAAGTCTCACAATGGAGACAATACTGGTGCCCACTCGAGCAAATCCATGAAAAACGGGAAGACAGTGCTACAGTGCCTTATGCTTGAGGCCATTAAACCACAGAGGGTGACGAATGTGTAACCACGGACACAAGGGACTAAGGCATGTTACTGCAGACCTCCCCGCATCCTTCTTCCTAAAACACCTTCACTGCACTAGAACCCTATTTATGCCCCTAAGCAGGAAGTACCTTGAGCAATCTGATTCTCTATTTCCTGACTGCAGTCACAATTTTTTTTCTTTGAGAGGAGGGAATGAAAGAGGGAACCTCAGTTTCTCATTAGTAGTTGATGAAAAAAAAAAGTCCGTTTTTAGATGTCTTCATTCCACACTTTAATCATCCCCTCACATCTAGGGTTTACCTTTCTGAGGAAGGGAAGTTTGAAATTTCCCAAGACAAAAGTACCACCTCCTACCACAGAGCTTAGGCTCATTAGCCACTAAAAGAAAATGGGCAGTACCTATCTTAAATGGTAAAGCAGATAACCCCAAAGACCTTAATCAGCCAGCTCACAGTGTAATATCCCTAACTACTCATGAAAAGCTAGTAACTTGGCAAGTAGCACAAAGATCCTGTTTTGGTTGTTTTGGGTTTTTTTTGGTTTTTTTTTAATTAATTTTTTATTATAGAATCACTGTGAGGTACAGTCACAAAGTTATGAACTTTTGTGTTTGCAATTTCACTCATACAGTGATCGTTTACCCATCCCTCCACCACTGCCGTTCTCCTCCAACAATGATCCCAGTATCCCTCTCACTACCCCCACCCCACCCTACACCACCCAACCCTGCCTCTGTGCAGGGCATTCCCTTTTGTTCTCGCTCTTTTTCGGTGTCGTAGTTTGCAATAGAGTTATTGAGTGGCTTTGAGTGGCCTTCATGTTCGGTCTATAGTCTACTTTCAGCTTGCATCTTTCAACGCGAATGAAGACCCAGTTTTTATAAAACCCCCTCAGTCCCCCCACCCAAACACACACACACACACAGGAAGCATATCTAACTTACTTCTAAACTGAGCCTCTCTATTGTTCTTAATTTCTAAGACCTATTTCTATTTTCTAACTTTGAGCATCTTTTTTTGTCTTTTTTTTTAATATTAGTGAATCACCGTGAGGTACAGTTACAGACTTATAAACTTTCATGCTTGCATTTCAGTCATACAATGATTGAGTACCCATCCCTCCACCAGTGCCCATTTTCCACCACTAATGGTCCCAGCATCCCTCCCACCACCCCCACCCCATCCCCTCCACCCTGCCATGCCTCTGTGGCAAGGTATTCCCTTGTGCTCCCTCTCTTGTGTTGGGTATTGTGGTTTCCAATAGAGGTATTGAGCAGTCGTTATGTTCTGTCTATGGTCTACTTTTGGCACACATCTTTCAACCCGAATGGGTCCTCCCAATATCTTTTATTTGGTGTTCCCTTCTCTATCTGAGCTGCCTTTTCCTCCAGCATGTGAGGTCGTTTTCCATGCCGTGGAGCATTCCTACAAATATTGAAGAATCTAAAACCTTGTAAAGAACACAGAGACAAGCTTTCCCTGCTCCTGCATCACTGCTCTGCTGGGCCCCAGAGAGGGTGAGGGCAGCTGGGTTCTCAAGGAGAGAGATAGAGAATCAGGCCAAAGTCTGCAGTGTTTTGGATGTGTCATCAATTAGTATATTGGGAGCTTGACCAGTCTTCTGTTGAAACCAGTATGAAGACTGACCATCAGTGACTGCTCCAGGCTGAGACTAAATGTGAAATTATTGTCCCTTGTGTGTACATGGTCAGTGAAGGCTGATTCACCACAGCCTGAGAACTGGACACTGAAATGGAAACAGAAGCATGTCAGGAATGAAGATTGAAGTCCAATAAATCCTCCAAAGGCAGGTCATCAAAATATCCACAAACCGGAAGAATCTAGGAGTTCTGGTAAGCCACGCAGGCCGGAGAATGCTCCGGACCCAAGACCAGTCCAGCAACACCGGGGAGCCAGACTAAGGAGGTACAGCCAGTACGCCTTCTCCAGATGGAGCCCGGCGACACTGAGCAGCTACTATCATGGTCCGGGATTCGGGACTGGGACAGACCTTTTCCAAAAAATGAAAACATACAATCTATTGATGCCATCCAGCATGTCTGACTGTTGGAGGAAAACTTCCAAATAATAATAGTGAGATTCCTGTTGAAAATTGAATGTAATCAGAGTAAGGAAATAGTAAAGTGAAAAATGTCTGCCACAGAGGCAGAGGGGGAGTGGGAGGGAGGTATGTGGGGGTTTGGTGGTGGATCATATATGAAAATTTGTAACTGTATTTCACAGTTATACAATAAAAAAATAAATAATTTTTAAAAAATCATTTAAGGAAATATCCACAAACCTGGCCAGTGAGTAAAGAAGAGAACAAGAAGAAAGAAGAGAGGAGTTTACTCATAGTATGACTTTCAAGGACACACTGACCCCATAGTTGACCTCTAGGGCCTCTTTCATGTTCCTCTGGCCCTGAGGGAAGTGTTATTGTTGGGTGTGCTTGCTGAAAACCTGGCCCTTTAGCATACATGCCCAACCCCAACTGTGTCTTCAATTAAGGACTAGCTCTGCTGGGAGGGGCAAGCCTGGGATGGTTGGGGGCTGGGTTAGTCCCCTAGGAGGAAGCACCTGTTGGCACGTCTAGTTCAGACCAGAGAGATTTAGATTTTCTGAGGCTCATAAATCTAGATTTTCTGCAGGCCTTGTTCACTTCAATAGTGTCATGGGGCTGGAGGGACAGTACAGTGGGTAAGGCCCTTGCCTTGAATGCCCCTGACCCAGGTTCTATCCCTGGCATCCCATATGGTCTCATGCACCATTCAGGATTAATTCCTGAGTACAGATCCTGGACCATCACCGAAGCATGATCATTTAAGGTATGTCCACACACACCACCCCCTCAAAATACAACAGTCCCCAGCCCCAAATCCAAAACATCAAAAGCATCGATGTCCCCTGGTTACTTCCTCATATTTACAAGTTTTGAAAATTTTCCAGTATAGAAATTCCTTTATTTCATAAAAATTTTTTAATACTTTTCTGGAAAATAGTGGCTATAGGATATAATTTGAATTAATTTTCAAATATTGCATATATGATTTATGTTATATTTTATGCATATGAATTTATAGCAATACAAATACTTATATTGTATAAAATGAAAATATATGTTATAAATGCATAAACTATTGTTTCCATCCTGAGCCCTAGTGAGAATGGACACTATGAGGCTTCTTTTGAGAAAATGTAATTAACTTTGCAGTAATAGCATAACTTGTTCATACCTGAAAATTTTACTGTGTTTAGCTGTGTAAGAAAAAATAACAAAATAGAGTAAATCCTAACTCAATGTGAGGGTAGGTCATAGGACAACAGTATAAAAGTGAAGGAGTTCATCAAGCCCTGGAACAATTTTGTTTATTTGAAAATTAGCATTGAAGAGTTGTTGCCATTTTCCACCAACAAAATAGAGAAGATCTTGAGCTGGGTGACTTCATGAGAGGACCTGCTCTACTCAGCAGAAAAGATGAAGCTTAGCTCAGGTTTATGTCTCACTTCCCCACTTGCATCTGTCACTGTGGAAATGGTTGCTGAACCACAGAGCACAGAAATACTCAGCCTCGTCCTCTTCCTTGGCTCCAGTGATGGTGAGCACTGCCTTGTTTCCAAGCAGGGAGCCAGAGAATCGGGCAGGAACATCTGGATGCCTATGACTGGCATCACCTATTAGAGCCCGGGGCTTCTGGTAGGGCTTCTGTTGAACCCAATCAGCATAATTATTGGTGGTGACAGCCCCAGTGCTGGAGCCACAGGTGAATGTAACTGTACCCCCAGGGTTTGTGGACAATGACGATTCTTGAATCACCACATTCTGAGAAGTGACCCCTGTAAACAGATGTAAGACAAAGGGCTTAAGATGAGATGTTATAAAGAAGCAGAGCATCCTTTGCTAATTTCTCCCACCAACCCAGAGAGTCCCCTGACCTGTGCAGTGAGCCAGAAATGTGAACAGGAGAGGAGCCCAGGCCATGGTGGAGACAACTCAATGCTGTAATGTGTCAGACTTCCTCAGCTCAGGACCACCCTCCAAGTTCTCCTTATACCTGCTTCCTCCTGTGAAGGTGGGGCTGTCATGCAAATGAGTTCCTGAGGGTCACTCAGCAGTGTGACCATGGCAGAGTTTCTGAGTTGCTCCACGTCAGTGACATGCACTAGACAGGGGCGCAGGGCCTGGGGCTGCATCTCATTGCAGAGCTTGCTCTAAGTACATGGCACACTGCCCCCTCTAGTGTCCACTGATGAGAACATTCACCTTTGCTTGTCTCTTTTCTAGCTTCAAACCTTCCTTTCTCTGATCTGAAGTTGTTAGGTCCCAAAGTAACTAACTTCAGTGTCTGTGATTTTCCAGAAAGGAACTGTATGTAGGAGTTTTGAGAAGGAGGATACTTCATAAATCAGCGCTTCTTCCTTCTCCTTTTCCACTTTTCTTTCCTCTTTTGAGCAGAGAATCTAAGCTCGAGGATTCTTCTGTGCTAATTGAAGCATGTTCAAAGCAACCTGTGCTGGCGTGGATGTGGAGAAAAAGGGACGCTTCTTCACTGTTGGTAGGAATGCCAACTGGTCCAGCCTTTATTGAGTGGTCATATATGAGCACCTGTTTTTTCATACCATATGCTCTTAGATAAAAAAAATTGTCATAGATCCTCCTGTGCAGGTCACCAGATTCTCCTTTGTTATTCATCAGTTGTCAGAGATGAAGAAGTATATCTCCAACATTAAAAATATTGTTTCAAGCATATATGAACTGAAAATATTTTGCTTTTAGTTTTACTAATTGAGCATGAGACTGTGTTTTTAGTTGTTACTTTGAAAAAGATGCGGGAAATCTTTTGCCAATGAGAAGGAAGTGATGTCTAAGCATCTTTCGGTGGTGAGACACAAAGTTGTGTGCACAGACACAGTGGAGAGAACATGCTATCACATGTACCACATGTCTTATTTGTATACTCAGTCTTCCCCCCGAGCATGACTTTTAGTATATACAGGTTTGCTGAAAGAAGGGGTGATGATTGATGGTCATTCTGGGAGAAATCTGGAAGAGATTATCAATTTATTGATATTTTGGGATCCTGACAGAGTTGATGTGATTCAAGCAACTGAAACTACACTGAAAGCTGCTCTGTCTATCTTCTGAGTTGCTTTACTTTATGGCATTAAACATAGAGTGGCTGTGAGTGCCATTACTGCAGTAGATAAGAAGGCAGCTGGACTGACATGGTCACCCAGTCTGTTTAGAGAAAAGGTCAAAAGGCTACCTGAAATATCCTCAATATATGCCATTGCAATCTTTCCAACGGGGAAAGAATGATCTCACAACTGTTTGTCTCAACCCATTGCTTATGTTTATAGTCAAAATGTAATGAAAACAATGGATCATGAAGCCTTCAGCAGAAAAATAGTAGACGAGTAATTATGCTACATGTTTTCTCCAATATCTCAATGGATTTATTAATGAAATGAAATTTCAGTTATGAAAAGTGACCCAATAGTTGGAGGAGTAAGGGCCCATAGTGAAAGACTGTGGAAGACTTTGAAACGGGTCACAGTAAGTGTAAATATATTATTGATGTATCTCCAGATTACCTTGATTTGGAAGGAGGTAAGTTGCATCTCGAATCACAGTCAGGTGTATATCTATAGAGAACAGAGACACCAGAGAGCAGGCTCCATAGTTCAGTGCTAGAGTGGAAACAGATATTCACCAACAATGGTGGAAACTAAACCTCCAACAAATAGCCAGTGAGTCAATACTAAAAGGGACAATTACACAAATCCCTGCTTTAGGAGATACCTATAGCCTTAGGATCCATCTATGTGTATGTTAGCATGGAGCTTAAACAGGATGGTGACTTACAATTTATCCTTTGATCCCCAGGGGAGGCAGGTGGAGTTTAAGCTGGTGGAGATAAATTTAGAATTTATCTTGGGGCCGGAGCAATAGCCCACTGGGTAGGGCGTTTGCCTTGCACGTGGTCGACCGTGGTTCGATCCCCGGCATCCCATATGGTCCCCCAAGA
Organism: Sorex araneus; assembly: GCF_027595985.1. NCBI lineage: Eukaryota > Metazoa > Chordata > Mammalia > Eulipotyphla > Soricidae > Sorex > Sorex araneus. Next base: position 21,339,084 of record NC_073310.1, on the reverse strand, counting down.
ACATCAGGAGTAAATCCTGAGTGCAAAGCCAGGAGTAACCCCTGGGCATCACTGGGTGTGACCCCAAAAAAGCAAAAAAAAAAAAAAAGAATTTACCTAATCCACAAGCTCTTCTGTGGCCTACTCAAAAGAAAAGCACATCTTTGCATCAAGCCTTTTGTTACACAAATCACGTGTTGTATCCATGCCCACATTCATTACTGAGACTATATTCATCCACAGTGATTCCTGTTCTTCAAAGGCTAGAACAGCATTCTTTAACAACCATTCAATGGACCTGTCCACAGGTATAGAAAGATTTAATCCACCAGTTTACTACACTGGTAATAAATGGACAGTTCTGATAGGTCATATATCTATTTGCAGCACAGGTGCTAGTTCAACGGTGTAAAAACAGTTACAAACACTGATCTAAAATACTAAAGTAAATGCAACATCTAAAGCAGAAAAAAATGTGATAAGGGCTGGAGTAATAGTACAGTGGGTCGGGGGTTTGCCTTAGATGTCCCCAAACTGAATTTCATCTTCAGCATCACATCTGGTCCCCAGAGAACTGCCAAGAGTAATTCCTGAGTGAAGAGCCACGAGTAACCCTTGAGCATAGCTGGCTGTGATGCCTTTTCCTCCCTGAAAAACCCACAAAAATACAATATCTATAGACTATATTCAGTTCTTTTTTCTAGATTTCGCAGAGAATCTCTTCACTGTGATTGCTTTTGAGTCTGTTGCTGACAATCTTACCTGTGTATCTCCTAGATCTCTTCCTGTTGAAACCCTCTAAAAGACCTGGCAACAGAACCTTCAGATCAGGACCAGACCAAAGATGAGTGATTACTGATAACCTGAAGTGCTGGGAAAGCAGGGACCATAGAGCTGCCTAAGGAGAGGAAGGCTGCAGAGCTCACTCTCATCCCTCAGCTCAGAATTTATGCTACTCTAACAGAGACCTCTCTACTCGTTTGATTTCATCCTTGCCATGACAATACACCTCTAATCAAGACATGTTCAGGAGTGTCCATATATAAGGCAAACTCAACATTATGAGTAAATATCCTTAGTCTAACCCTTCAGTTTACAAATTCCACATAGTCTAAAAAGCAAGTTAAGAAAATACATTAATCCAACTCGACACATAATAGTGATATAGGCAGATAGGGAAGCTCTCCTCCCCAGATGATGGCAGTAAATTTCCTGGTAAGTAATAGCTCTCAAGTTGCAAAGACCAACCTTGAAGAAAACAGGAACTAAGGCCTGATAAGACCCTCCCCTGGCTCCAGCAATGGACCCTGAGGAGGCTGACACCCCTCTGACAAAAGCTCCATCAGGAGTAAAAGGCCAGAAAGGAATTTCAAAGAAGTCCATCACCACTCCCAACTCTACCCCATTTGACAACCTCCTTAACAATGGACTTTGACCTAGGTGAAGCCCCACATGGGGGGCAAGTTGGAGAAACCCTTTAAAAGCTACCTTAAACAAAGAAGGGGCGCACATATGCTGCCCAAACTCATGTGCTGATTGTGCCCAGGCGGCCAGGCACATGTGTTACCTGAGCACATGTTTTGCCCCAGTACATGTGTTGCCAGCATCTCCTCACTTGAGATGTGTGCTTTCATGTTTTCATGTCTAATACTGGCATGTGTGTAGAGGCTCCCTCTGCCCTTGGAGAAGCCTGGTTTCTCTCTTGAGCACATTACTTGGTGCTCTCTCCACTTTCTCTCCCCTGTTCCTTTCAAAACCTCCAAATATAATCTGCTTTACTTCACTGCTTGTCTACTTCTGAAGTTCTTTTCTGCGTGGAGAGACAGAAACCCAATAACCCTGGGTCCTGGGTGGCAGAGGGAGAAGGGGGGAAAGTGACTGTCACTGATGGTCACTATCCATACTGGTTCCAGCAGAAATCTGGTCAAACTCCCAGAGCAATGATTTATGTTACAATAAGCAATATGAAGCAAATTTCTTTGTGCCTGCTAAGAGGGCAAGCTCGAGTGGTGGGTTGGACATATTGGTGGAGGGAAAAACACACTGATGGTGGGATTGGCGTTGGAACATTGAATGCCTGAAATAACTGTATTACGAACAACTTGCCAAATCACAACTCATGATAAAGAATAAAATTTTAAATTAAAAGATTAGTGAAAATTCTCAGAATATTTCAAATGTTATAGAGTTGAGTAAAGCTTTAAATGCATAGAGATTTACAGCAACTATATAGCACGATTACTCATAGACCCAAGGTAACAAGGGCAGCTAATTTATGTACTGGTACCTCATCTAAATTTGTCACTGTGTCAAGCATTACTGTATAACAGCCAACAATAGTATTCAGCCTCATCCTCTGATTGGACCCCTGAGATTGTGAGGGCAGCTTTGTCCCCAAGGATGGAACCTGAGAACCGGGCTGTAGTCCAGGAGTGTTTTTTGTTTGTGTCATAAATCATTGTTTTGGGGGCTTGACCAGACTTCTGCTGGAACCAGTGTGGATAGTGACCATCAGTGACTGCTCCAGTGCTGGAAGCACATGTGAGAATGACTGTCCCTCCCAGGTTCACGGTCAGTGAAGGCTCCTGAGTCACCATAGCCTGAGAACTGGACCCTGAAATGGAAACAGAAGCACATCGGGAATGAAAATGGAAGTCAGAGCAATTCCCCAAAAGTTGGTCACTTGAATCTTCAGGAACCTTGGCAGTGAGTAAGGACAAGAAGGACGAGGAGGAAGAGAAGACTCCTGCTCATGGTGCAGACTCTCAAGGACATCGTGGCCTCACAGCTGACACAAGACTTTGGCGCCTCTTTTATGTCCCTCTGACCTGGGGGAAGGGTTTGTGTTGGGTGTGCATGCTGCAAATCTCAGCCATTTAGCATAAATCCCCTCCCCCATTTCTGTGTCTTCAGTGAAGAACTAGCTCTTCAGAGAAGGGGAAACTTGGGCTAGCTTTGAGCTAGGATAGTCCCTTGGGAGGAAGCACCTGTTGGCACTTCTTCAGTCTGAACTTGCTGCAGGCCTTGTTCACTTCAAAAGCATAAATGCCCCCTGTTGACATCAAGATAATGTTTAGTGTATTTTAATTACTGAGAGCAAAGAGTTTTTTTATGTGTTTTTTAATTTTTAAAATGATACTTTTTGCCATGTAAAATCAAATTCTTAAAGTTTTCTTTTTTAAAATTTATTTATTTTTATTAAATCACGTGTAAAGTTACAAAACTTTCAGTTTAAGTCTCAGTTACACAATGCTCAAACACCCATCCCTTCACCAGTGCACATATTCCACCACCAAGAACCACAGTAAACCTCCCCCCCACCTCCCCAACCCCCAGCCTCCCTCCCCGCCTGTGTAGCTGATAAATTTTACTTTACTTCCTCTTTACTTTGGTTACATTCAATATTTCAACAAAAAACTCATTATTTTTTGGAGTTTCCCCCCCGCCAAAGTCAGACCTGCTGGAAAGGAAGCATTTGATAATTTGTTTTCCATTGCTGAGAATCAAGTTTTAATTTTGCTCTTGTTTTTAAATAGAAGTCATTCAAAATATTGTTAGGGATCAACTCAGTACCCTTCCAATACTCTCTAGTACCATTACTCTGACTCAATCTTTGCTACTCCTTGTTGATACTTCTTTACTTCTTTTCAATATCCTCCTCCAAGTTTCGATTCTGCCTTACACCCATTTAGCAATTATCACTTAGGTAATTTCCCCTTTTTTTGTATTCATAACTCACTTTATTTCAGAAATATTTTTATTGGTTTTAGGTGTCCATCAAGGTGACATCATGTTTAATGTTAAAAATTTTTGTCTTAGGGTTGAGCTATAGTTCAGTGGGGAAAGTACCTCCCTTGCATGTGAGTGATCAGGGTTCAATGCCAACATCTCATATGATCTCCCAAGCTTACTAGAAGTGATCCCTGAGAACACAGTCAGTAGTAAGCCATGAGTATTTCCTGGAAAAAAAAGTTTTACAGGCTATTATGAGATTGTTTGCAGTACAAATATTAGGCCTGGCAAATCTTAAAAACAGGCCCAGGAAAAAGAATATATTTTTTTCGTTTCCTTATGTGTTTGTGATGGGGATTCTTTCTTTCTGTAAGAATTTTACATTTACAGAAAAATTCAATAATTTTATAGAGTTGTCTTATATACGTTTTCTAATTAACTATAATTAGGTATTATGTTAATCTTGATCATTTGGTTATTGGGTATAGACTTTAGTTGTTGTTATGATTTCTCCATCTTTTCATTTTCAAATAGTTGTCAGTACATTAAACTATTATATTGTATGGTGGTATCTAATTCATTTTTTACTTTATGATTTACTAATTATATAGGTCATAAGTTTTTGTGTTAAATTCTTATCTTATACTGTGAATATCTAGACATATTTTAAAAGGTCAATTCATATTTTATTGCCTTTCTTTTCATATGGACTTTTAAGTGGATGTGTATTTCGTGTTTATTTATTATTGGTCTACTATGGAGAATTTGGCAAAAGAATCTGAACGATATTCTGTATTTGGTTCATTTGTCCTTTTGTTAGTATTAATCTTTGTGATTATTCAGAAGAAATCAGAAACAATTGCATTTTCAGGCAATTAGATTCAGGTTTTTCAGTCAGTTAAATCATCACATTAAGTATGAGTGATTTTTTTCTGAGTTGATCAGCAAATGTGTTCCTGAATTATCCTGTATGTGTTATCTTCCACCACAATCTTTCTCCTTGAATTAGCCATTATGTAAGCTTTTATTATAAATTGGGATGGGAAAAATAATATTAATCTGCAGTGACCACCAGGGTTGAACACAGAAAACATTTCTGCTCTTTCCTACCTGGAGGCTTGAGGAACAAAGGCGCCATTTGGATGTGTTGGAGACCAACCTCTAAACAAGAATAAATTTTTCTTAGAACAGGAAAGACTGAACCAAAGTTTTGTGTCTCCGTTCCCTACCTATACTTCTCACTCACCCTCTGATAAGAGAACAGGTGTCCTATATACAGTGATGACTCCAAGGTTACCACAGTCTGAGAATATGTATCTAAAACAGAATACCCCGAGACCCCAAGGATATAGAATCCACTTGCCTGATTAAACCATTTGAGGGAAAGCTGAGTAAATGCTCTCTATAATATAATGGAGATACTGATAGATGTGGTCTTCTTAGTTTTCTGGTTTGTGTCTGGTGTCCTGGGATCTTTTCATGTCCCAGAGTCCCAGAGAAGAAGGCACTTCATGCAAATCAGTTTCATTTCTCTTTATTTCCCAGTGTAACTCTGATATCTCCTGAAGGAGACCTTGAAAGAGGCAGATAGTGAGACCTCACACAGACAGTGACTATAGAGTGACAGATACTGAGTGATGTGGGTTGATATACGTCAACTATATCTACCCCCATGTGGAGACCTCAGTCCTATATTTTTCTCTAGAAAATCTTGGAGCTGAAAGATAATTTTTGGGAGAACTTTCTTACCCAGTCAGTAATCTATAATTTTCATCTTTTTGAACTCTCGGGCCACTTCAGTAAACTCGCTGCTCTGTGAGTACTTTCAAACTCGTCTCCTCCAGCACAGGTCCAATTAGGAAATCTCAGAACAAGTATCTGGGTGTGATTGAACAGGGCTAAGGTGGGAGGACTAGAGCTGAAGATATGACTCACAGAGTTTCACTAACGTATAAGACATCACAACTCCCATTTGTTCTAAGAAAATATACTTATATGGGGTTACTCCAATTTATCTTCAGATTTTTTTTGAGAAGACACAAAACACTATAAAATGGGATTTATCCCCCAAAGTGGCATATTAAAATAAGAAATAAAAATTTCTATTGATAAGAAAAACAAACAAGCAAAAATAGGCAGAAATACAGTGTCTAGGCTCTTTGGGTTGATCAACAGAACACTTTTATTACCATGTCCACTAATATTATCTATGGGTCTGAAGGAATGGAGAGGACCAAGGTGTATTTTAGAGGTAACGAAATAGGTAGATATGTTACTGCTTTCCAGAACTGGTGAAGTTAACTCACGTTAACTTTAATCATATCCTGAAGGAAAAACATGATCTACTTTGTAATTCCAAACTGTAAGTACATTTTTAATAAGGCAAGACGTGTAGTGATAATGATGAGAAATGAAAGCCAATGCACATAAGATTAATGAAATATGCATTGGCTTTCTTTCATTTCTCATCATTATCACTATACGTCTTGCCTTATACAAAAATGATTCTAATTAAATATTTATGCCTTTTAATGAAATCCAGGCCTGAAACAGTGTATCTACTTTACTACTGCCCTGTGCACTGTTCCCCTTGCTCAGGGTCAAAACAGGTCACCTCTTAGTGTCCTCCTCATGACTTGACCTGGGTTGTATTCTCTGTATTCCACTGGGTTTCCTCAGAAGAGATTTTTCCAGCATGTTCTCTGGGGTCTTTGGTAGTTAGCACTCAGGTGCTGTCTCTCAAACATACTCCTCTCTGATCATGACGTTGTGCCCTATGTTCCAATTCTGTATTTTTAACAGTCTTCACTATTCTGATATGTGACTTGCAAATGTCTTCTCCCATTCCCTAGATTGTCTCTGCTTCCTGTTAAATGTTTCAGTCTTTAGTGCAGAAACTTGTTTGTTGTACCCGGAGACCACACATGGTGATGTTTAGGGGCTACTGGTAAGTTTGGAGGCTGTTCCCAGAGTTTCTAGGGGATCATGCAGTGACAAGGATTGATCCCTGGCCTCCCAAATGCAAAACATTCTTTGTGTGGTCTCAGTCTTCTGAGCGCTCACTCCAGTCCCAGCAATATTTTATCATAATATAGTCCCACTGGTAATTTTGGGATTCATTGATTCAAGTGGTGGCATCATATCTAAAAAATTATTACTAAGATAATTGTTATGAGGATTTTGTTTTCTAGAATCTCTCTTTTGTTAAGATCTAATGCTTAAATAATTAAATAATTTTGATTTTTTCTCTTATGTGACTTAAGACAGAATTCAGTTTCCTTCAATGTTTATATGAATTTCTGTAACATTATTTGTTGAAGATAATATCCCACTCCCACTCCCCATTGTGTTTTCTTGATCACTTGAATATAAGTGTTTGGGTGATTTTCTGACCTCTTATTCCTGTGCCTATGATCTACATGTGTATTTAAATGGTGGCCTGACACCACATTACAAAGTGTACCTTAATAATCTCTTTTGAAACCAAGAGTGACAGATCCACCTTTTTAATTTTCTCACCTTAGTTTTTGCTGAATTGAGTATTTTGCATTCCAGTGTTCATGTGGTATCTCACTCCCAGGAGTCCCTTTCTATGACAGTTGTAGGGATAAATATTCAACATGCTAGGAAACCCAGAAATCTTCTACAGAAGGAAAAATGTGTTGGGTCAACTCTTACAGAATATAAGATAATTGAGCTGTTTGCAAGATTTGGACATTCAGGGGATTGTGATGATAGAAATTTATGGGGGAAAATAAAGTTCACCTTAGGTGTATTCAAAAGTCAGCATGTCAGCAAATATTTGAAAAATCATTAAAAGAATGCTACCCATAGTGTATTTGATTTGCCAAAAACAGTAACAACAAGTCTCACATGGTGATGTTACTGGTGCCCGCTCGAGCAAATCGATGAGCAAGGGGATGACAGGGACAGTGACAGTAATATATATATATATATATATATATATATATACATATATACATATATAATCTTTTGCAATTTTAAAGATTTAAAATTCCGGGTTGGTAATTTATTGTCCTAGCTTATGACATTTGGCTTTTTCTCCTTAAAGAGTCTATAATTACTTATCAGACAGACACCATGATTGATGCATTGAAAATATTTTCCATGTGACTGAAGGTAACAGAATCTAAAGTCTGGACTAGAGTATTGAACTTACCCTGATGCAGGTAGAGATAGTGGCTTGAGTGTGTGGTGGTATAATATTGTATGCATGAGTCCCTATCATTAGCAGTATTGTAAGTCAAGGTGCCTAAAATGTTTAAAAATTCGCCTTGTGATGTCAGTACCTAAATGAACAATGTATTGATGTTTATTGTTTGCCTTTTCTAACAATTGTGAGTTTCTTTGGATATTTGGACCTGATAACTAACATTGAACTATTCTGCTGCCTCTTTTATCTTTCTCAACACCCTGGGGTAAGGATTTGTGTTTGGATGCACTTGTTGCAAATTGGAGTCCTTTAGTATGCTCCCTCCCCCCAGGTCTACATCTTTAATTCTGACCTAGTTTTGCTGTGATGCCTGAGGTGGCAGAGTGAGTCCTCTGGGAGGAAGCACCTGTGGTGACCTCTAATTCAAGCCAGTGGGTATGTGTGCAATTTGGGCACAGTCAGCCTGAATTGGCAGCAGGATTTGTTCTCCTCAACCTTATTCATAGACCCTCTGGAGACATTCTCTTGATAATAATTAACTGTGGCAGGCCATAGTGATAGGAGAGCAGGTGGGTGCTTGCCTTGCATGCAGCAGACCTGGGTTCAACCCCCAGCATGCCATATGGTTCCCTTGTGCACAGCTAGGAGTGATCTCTGAGTCCAGAGTCAGAAGGAATCCCTGAGCACTGCTGGTGTGGCCTCCAAACTAAAAAATGGATAAATAAATTAACAGTGGTGATTGTTTTTCATGTCAAAAGGCACTTTTCAATTCAGTATTTACTTTTAAAATTACTTTATTTTATTTTTGTTTTGACTTGCTTTGGGGGCTATTCCCAGTGGTGCTCCAAGCTTACTCCCAGCTCTGGCGGGGCTCGAGGGATCAAATATGGGTTAGGTGCTGCTGATAAAACCCATGTCAGCTGCATGCAAGGCAGGTAGCTTGCCCACTATATTGCTCAGGCCCATTATCTTTGAAACAAGTTTTAATGGTTCACCTTATTTACCATGCTAAATGACACCCATTATTTTTTCTTTGTCTCTGCTAATTGTTGTTGGTATCATATTTCTTAGTTTTGTTAAATAAACTACTCTTTAACATCAAGTTCATCTGTTTACTTCTCTGAGTTCCTGTACTGTTTTGATTCCTATACTGTAATATGTAATATGTATGCATATACATATATATGTGCCTTTTGTTTGTATTGTTATTACTACATTTTTTGCATTTTATCCTTGTTCATTTATTTTACAAAATACCCATAATTGTTCATTGAAGTGATATTATGTTTGCTGCTTTAAAATTTTTCCACTTATGCCTGAGAGCTAGTACAGGGATTAAGGGGTTTGCCTTATATGTGAACAACCCTAGTTCCATCACTAGCACCACATATGGTTCCCTGAGCACCCTCAGGAGTGACCCAAGAGCACAGAGACTGGACTAAGCCCTGAGTACCTGTGAATCAGAGAAACAATAAAAACATCATTTGTCACAGAATTTCAACACCTAAGTAGATCTCTTAGTATTGATATGTTTATCTGCCTTTTGTTTGTCAAATTGAGATTTCTCTCAAACTCTGGATGAGGAGTGATACTTTTAACTTGGTTTCACCCAGAAGATGCTTCTTAAAAGGGGCGGGGAGTGGAGTGGTTATGTGTTCTTGATGACAGTTTCTTCTGACTCAAATGCAAGAGATTTCACTGAGGGAGGTTTACAGACAGAATCTCTATCTGATATGGAAGAACCTTTCATGTAGTGGATGACGTGCTCTAAGATCTAACCTCACTTTTTAAAGTTTCCTTTTCACTGAGATAGCTTTAGATTACACAAGTGTGTCTATGCTATTAGATTTACAGTTTTGCGTTCTTCAGAGTATATGTCACTACACAACAGCCACCACTCAAGTACTGTATCTCTATTGCTGTTTTGTTTTTGAGCCACATCCAGCAGTGCTCAGAGATTACTCCTTTTCTGCACTCAGGGAATCACTCCTGGAAGTGCTGAAGGGATAATATTGGATGTTGGAGATTGAATCCAGATTGGTGGCATGCAAAGCAAGTGCCTTGCCCTCTGTACTATCTCTCTGGCCCCTCTAAAATTTATTTTTAATTTTTTAATTGAATCGCATGAGATAAACAATTTTAAAGTTCTTCATAAATCACGTGAGATAACCAATTATGAAATTCTTTCACACTGTTGCAACATCCTTTTCTCACCAGTGTGCATTTACCACTACCGATGTCCCCAGTTTCCCTCCAGCTCCCTCATATCCCACCCTACCAGCCTCTATGGAAGGAATTTTCTCTCTCTCCCTCTTTCTCTCTCTCTCTCCCTCTCTCTCTCTCTCCCTCTCTTCCCTCTCTCTCTCTTCTCTCTCTCTCCCTCTCTTTCTCTCTTTCTCTCTCTCCCCCCATGTGGGTCTTATGGTTAGCAATACAGATACTGAAACATTATCAGGTATATTCCTTTACCTAATTTCAAAACCCAGTTCCTGTCCAAAATGTTCATTTCCAACTACTATTGTTTATTGTTACACTGGTCTCTTCTCTATCCTAACTGCTCTTTGCTGCCCAAACACCATTGTGACAAGCTACCAATCATTGAATCATTGACTAGTACTCCTGGTCCCAGTCTTCTCTGGCCTTTGTTATTAACTTCATCCCCAAAATGAACGCAGTCATTCTACATCTATCTCTCTCTTTCTCAATTATTTCATTTACATAAGACTCTCCATATCTATCAGTTTATAAGCAAATTTCATATCTTCATTTTTCCTAATAGCTGTGCAGTATTCTATTGTGTAGATGTGCCATAGTTTCTTTATCCATTTTTCTGTTGTCAGGCACTCAGGTTTTTTACAGATTCTGGCTATTGTGAATAGTGCTGCAAGGAACATAGGAGTGCAGTTGGGTTTCTGCTGTGTGGTTTTAGTCCCCCAGGGTATATTACCAGAAGTAATAGCGCTGAGTCAAATGGCTGCTCAATTTATAGTTATATGAGGAATATCCATATTATTTTCCTCCAAGGCTACAGCAGTTCAGCACTCCCAACAACAATGAAGGAGAGTATACATTCTCCTGCATCTGTGCCAGTGTTTATTTTTGATGTATTCCAGCCTCTGTGGTGTGAGGTGATATCTCATCATTGTTTGGATCTGCATCTCCCTGATGATTAGCAATATAGAGCATTTTTTCATGTGTCTTTTGGCCAATTATATTTCTTCTCTGAGGAAGTTTCTATTCATTTTTTCTCCCCATTTTTGATGGGCTTGGATGTTTTTTCCTTGTAAAGATCTATTAGTATCTTATATAGCTTGGACATTAATCCATTATCAGATGGGTACTGGATAAATAATTTTCCCCTATCTGTGGGCTGTCTGTGTATCATGGTCACTGTTTCTTTGGAGGCGCAGAAACTTCTTAGCTTCCTATAGTACCATATGTTTCTCTTTGCTTCTACTAGCTTAGTCAGTGGTGTTTTATCTTTTTTTTTAAAATTTTATTGAATCACCATGAGACAGTTACAAGCTTTCATGTTTGGATTACAATCACATACTGATCAAACACCCATTCCTCCACCAGTGCACATTCCTCACCACTGATATCTCCGGAATACCCTCTTTGAAGTGCCTTTCACTTTAATGTCATGGATGTTTTTGCCTACATTTTCTTCCATGTGTCTTATGGATTTAGGTTTTATGTTGAGATATTTAATTCATTTTAATATGACTTTTTTGCATGCTTAGAACGAGGTCTAAGTTCATGTTTTACATGTAACTGCCCAGTTTTTCCAGCACACTTGTTGAATAGGCTTTCCTTGCTCCACTTCATATTTCTTGTTCCCTTATCAAATATTAAATGATCACGTATTTGAGGACTCGTGTCAAGATATTCATCTCTATTCCATTGGTCTACAGGTCTGTCTTTATTCCAATACCATGATGTTTTAATTACTTCTGCTTTGTATTACAGTTTGAATTGGGGGACGTTGATACCTATCTTATTCATTTTTCCAAAGATTTCTTTCTCTATTTGTAGGGGTATAGTGTTCCATATGAATCTCAGGAGTGTTTAGTTTATTTCTTTGAAAAAGAATACTATGGGTATTCTAATAGGGGTGGTATTAAATCTATGCCATGCCTGGAAAATATTGTAGTTTTGACAATGTTAATTCTCCCAGTCCATGAGTAGGGGATGTGTCTCCATTTCCTCATGTTCTCCTGTATTTCTTGGAGTAGCGTTTTGTCGTTTTCTTTATACCAGTACCTAATCTTCTTAGTTAAGCCTGTTTCAGTTTTGCAGCTGTCTTTTGTAGTTTTAATTCATGGAATTGGACTCTTATTTATTTACAAATCTTTAGTTTTTATTTATTTTTATTATATAGATAAAAATTTCTCTTTGGTCTCTGGTTGCATTGAACTACACTTATATTACTCTAGCTTCAGAAGTTTGTAGAAATTTAACCATTGAGAGTCAAGATAGATGGCAGATATTATAGACACCAACCTCTCCTCCTCCATAAATTTACAACTAAAAATGATGGCATATAACATAGACTTTCAAAAGGACTAGACATCTGAAATTGATGTCATTGGAGAATGGGGAAAGAGCAGAGAATGTCTTAGTAGGTAGGAGAAACTGAAAATGTGGTGAGTTGTGTTTGGCCTTGTGGTAATTAATGTATGCTATGAAAGCTACGATTATGGATCTGAGATGTTTACAGATTGCAATTCTTAACTAGAAGCAAGGTTGATTAGAGTTCTTCTTTTGCCTTACTAGATGTGTTCCTATGTGTGATTTTTCCATCAAGATAATAGCATTAGAACCATGTCTACCTGCTGGACCTCCCTAGTACTTTCTTCAGACTTGGTAGTCAATGTCCTCAACATCTCAAAAAACCTGGGATTGCAGCTTTAGAATTGATGCAGTCTGGTAGGATTTGAAAGGACTGTTTATTGAAATGTCTGCAGAGACAATGTTAAGGATAGTGTTAGGGAAGTTCTGCTGGGGATATACCCAGGCAATGTCCAGAATCTATGCTCTTTGGAGAAGATAATTTTATAAACCACTGTCCCCACCACATAAGTACAAGAACATTTGGAAGAATATCTAGATTTGATAACTCAGATTCCCAACAAAAAGAAATTTAAGAAGTGCATTGAGCAGTCTCAGAATGGGGCTTATTCCTGTTTTGGGCTATTCGACTGGCAAATAATATTATTGCTCAGATGAAGGAATGATACAGAATTTCATGGACAGCAGAAACTTAAAGAGCTAAAGTGCTTGCTTGCACGTGGCTGACTTTATTTGATCTCTAGTACTGCCTGTGGTCCCCTAGAACCACTAGCATTACTCCTGAGAACAGAAGGAAGAATAGCTCCTGAGACCTCAGGGTATGGCCCACATCCAAGCCAAAAATATTATTCTCGAAGGTGCCCATTTTGTGTGGTGAGAGCCTCCAAAGTAGTGCTCAGAGGACCTAGTCTACACAATCCTTGATAATGTGCCAATTGAGGCCAATGTTCAATGTTATGACCCTTTTGCTCTGCTCTGGTGCAACAGTGTAGGGGGCCACCAGGGCAACCTCCCAGGGTTATCCCTAACCTGGTAGGGACTACAGATCAAACTGGGGATCAACAGCAGCCTTGTAAAGCAAATCACACAACTGACCCCTAAACTATCTCCCTTTTCACCCCCTTATATTTTCATTTTCCTCTACCACTTGACAAGGTATGTCCTATTATTTAAAACTTTTGGATTTGCCTCACTGTACTAGTAAATACTGCAAACACTGACCCTGAAGAAGAACAAGGGTTTCTAGGAATAAGTCTCTACTAGTTTATTTATCACAATACAATTTGTAACTATAAACTCTAAACGTACAATTACCAAAGCATAACAATGTTTCTTCACAGCAAGCATGAGCCAGAGAGTTGAAATGATTTAAGGAAAATGAATATGAATATAAATTTCCTAAAGCATTAGGTCTCAGGAACAACAGGCAAGTCCTGGCTCATAAAGAGCAATCACGTATGAGGTGAGGACAAAGTGGAACTAGATACCTGGGTGACATGAAAGGACTTCTTCACTTCTTGTCGCCCCATCTCATCCACATCACCATATGGTTGCAGCTATTTTAGCCCTAGAAATAAAATTGTAGATATTTATGTGTGTGACCAACTAGATATTTCTACTGAACTCATTCTTTATTTTTAGAATGTGTTAGAGGAAGACAGGAGAGGAAGCATGTGGGGACACAGGAAGAGATAGAGGAACGTACAGAAATGAACAGATAGCAGATTTGAGTCTATACATCAGGAGCAGGAACTCTTGGTGGTATGGACACTATAGTCACTGACCTGACAAGAATGCTCATCCTTGTCCTCAAAGGAACGAACAAGAGGTTCATTATTTCAGGATAAGACAATTAGACCTGGAACCATGAGAGTAAATCAAATCCAGCAAATTTAGGGTTTACCTTTGGAGCTTCTTTTAGGAACCCCAATGTTGTCATTGTTTCCTGTAAATAAAAATATAGATATTATATCATGTCTTTCTATGTAGCTTTTATGGATAAAGTTACCTTAACATCGGACACTTAAAGAGAGTGCAGCCACGAGGGCTTCCCCACTTCGCCGCGCCCGCAGCCCGAGTATGACGGAGGAAGATGAGGGAGCTGCTTTGGACACCAGCAGCCCGCCAGCAACCTGCAGTATGTGATTTGAGCGTTTCCGCCAGGCCCCCCTTGCGGGGGCCCGGCGTTTCTCTCTCTCTTTTTTTTCTCTCTCTCTCTCTCTCTCTCTCTCCTTCAACTTCTCCTGAGCACAGCACAGCCTCCACCCCACTTCTCTGAGCACAAAATGGAGAGACGCACCCAAATGCGCGGCGCGGCTGGCGGGAGATCGAGGGCGGGGAAGTACCGGTCTCCGCCCACATCGGACACTTAAAGAGAGTGCAGCCACGTGGGCTTCCCCACTTCGCCGTGCCCACAGCCCCAGTATGACTGAGGAGGACAAGGGAGCTTTCCCACTTCCGCCAGTGCGCGGGGGCCCGGTATTTCTCTAGGTTTTCCCATCTTATGAGCACCATAAAAGGGAAAAAGATTGTAGTGATAGAATTTCAGGCAGAATTTTCCCTGGTCTTTATACAGAAACCCAAAACCGCGCGGCCGCTGCTGCGGCCGCGCAACCTAATGTCATCTTAGTATCAGCAATATGAAATGGTTCCTTCTTAATGGGTCGGACTTTTGTGGGAGATCAAAACAAGAATAGTAAGTCTTTTGTTGAAATATTGAAGGCAATCAAAGTGGTAGCCATCTCTCTAGACTGAACTAAGCTATATCCCCAAGCCGGCTGAGAAGAAATATCCTTCTTTCTCGGGAAGAAACGCGGCGTGGTGTCAAACATAGTGTGATGTCCATTAAGCAAACAGACCTGGTGGTGTGGGAATGGGATATAAGGGGAAAAGTTATGTACATGGAACAGCGGGACACTGGTGGAATCTCGAGCCGGAGCCGATACCAGCGCAAGATTTTTGGTTCCAGAAACTGCTTGCAGACACTCTACTAGACTATCAACTAAGCCAGAGCCCCATGCTGGCTGATGACGGGAAATAACCATCCTCTTCGGTTTTTTTTCCCTTTGTCAGACAGCGTGGCGATTACTAAACAGGCATGAACTCGGTGGTGCGGGGCAAGGGGGAAAAAGAAAAGTTATGTAACAAACAGCAGGACTTAATATCTCTATATTCTTAGCAATGGAGAACTATCAAATGCCTCCTTGGCAATAGGACTGTCTTTTTCTTCTTGGGGGGAAATCCCAGCAACGGTAGTGAGTTGTGTGTTGAAACATGGAATGCAATCGAGATAAGCATAAACAAAGTAAAACTTATCACGTACAAGGGTGGGGACTGGGGAGGTGGGAGGGGGCGGCAGATATACTGGGGGGGGTTGGTGATGGAAGATGGGCACTGGTGAAGGGAAGGGTGTTTGAGTATTATATAACTGACATAATCCTGAGAACTATGTAACCCTCCACATGGTGATTCAATAAAAAAATTAAAAAAAATAAAGTTACCTTAAGTGATATCCTTGATGTGTGGCCAGCCGGCATCAATATCTTGGACTGTTGGTCAACTGCTTGCAGGGATCAAGAAGTAGAGGATACAGTCCAGTTTAAGGAGAAGGAAACAATCAGAGGAACGCTTTTGGGTCCTGAATGGTGTTGCCTATAAGAGTAGCACATCCCTCTCCGAGTTTATCACTTTTGCTGGAATACATCAATGTTGACCCAGAACCTCAAATCCAGTTTCCCCCTCTAGCCCCCTCTGTTCAGACTTTGCAATGGAAGCTTCAG
The DNA here is from genome assembly GCF_027595985.1 of Sorex araneus. Lineage (NCBI taxonomy): Eukaryota > Metazoa > Chordata > Mammalia > Eulipotyphla > Soricidae > Sorex > Sorex araneus. The sequence continues at coordinate 21,322,848 of NC_073310.1, read as the reverse complement.
TACCTGAGAGTATGAATCAAGACCATTTCTTTTCTGGATTTTTTTTTATTTGAGTCTGCACAGCTTCTCATATCTGAGTGCCTTATCTTTATGATCAAAGCAAATGACATAGCCCTGAGCACAGGGGACTGTCAGTAAGGGTGAGGGGTGGATGGTCATGTAAAGCAATTCTCAAATGCCTACAAAAACATATTCTAAGTGCTGTAAAAGGATTTCTATGTTTATTATGGTGCTTGTGATCTGAGCAATGCAGGCTTAAATTGCAATGTAAATAGCACTGTAGCATTGTCGGGCACCAGTAACATCTCCATTGTGAGACTTGTTACTGTTTTTGGCATATCGAATATACGATGGGTAACTTGCCAGGCTCTGCCATGTCAGCAGGATACTCTCGGTAGCTTGCTGGGCTCTCTGAGAGGGACGGAGGAATCAAACTCGGGTTGGCCGAGTGCAAAGCAAATGCCCTACTGTGCTAAGCTGTTGCTCCAGTCTTTTAAAATTCAGCCCAATTGGTTCTAGTTTGATCATCCCCCACCCCGACACCCACATCATGGTTTAGAAAGTTGTTCATGATGATTGAATATAGGTATTCAATATTTCAACACCCATCTCACCATCATTACCACTTTCCTCCCACCACTTTCTCCATTTTCCCAACCACCCCTCAAGCCTGTGCCCATAGCAGGCCGACAATAATTTACTTTATAAAGTTTTTTATCCCTAACAGAATGATAAAAAATATTTCTATAAAGGGCACTGGCGGAGGGATGGGTACTCAATCACTGTATGACTGAAATGCAAGCACGAAAGTTTATAAGTATGTAACCGTACCTCACAATGATTCACTAATTAAAAAAAAAGAGGAAAACTTAAAATTCTGAAAAAGAGGCACAATAAAAACCTATCCTTTCTACCTTCAAGATTTAAAAAATTATATTTCTGCATAACAATATTTGTGAAAATTGTATCTCAGCACGAGACATGAAATCCTTGTGTGAGGCTTTTACTAGCTGTTGCTGGAAGTTAACCTTCATTGTTAATGTTTTTGTTAGCGGAGATTGGTTGGTTTCTACTTTACATGCCATCCATCTACTACTGCATATCAGTGATGTAGGTAATGGACATGCCTTTGCTGTTGCATGCTCTAGAAACTCAAGAGCTCTTAACTGGGCTGTCCGGTTGGAGTTCAATTTTTAACTGGAATGTGGTTTTAGGGGAGTGACTGCAAGGGTTTTGTTTGGCAAGAGCTGGCCCACCCATCCCCCTCCCGGAGCTCTCAGTAAGGAATGGGTTTTTGAGACTTTTGTGTGTGTGTGGCTAGGTGAGTTCTTTAGAGATTTGTTTGAGTCTCTGGAATAAGTCCAGTAGATGAGGAACTTACACAGTTATGGAGGTGGGATGTGAGTGGCTTTTAAAATTTAATTAGCTGAGTAAAATTTTGACCTCTGCATGAGTTTCTTATTGTTATTGAAAGTTCATTAGAAGTTTTAAATTCAACTACATTGCATAAGAAAATGCTGGATAGGTCATTATGAAAGAAAAATTACTTCCAAATAAAATTGCTATATGCTAAAGTAGCTTTATGTTGGAAGAGGGTCATTATTTAAGTTTCAAAACAGATGAAAGTTTTTGTACCACTTCCTCTTATGCCTGTGTCACTGTGATTAGTACCACTGTCATAAATCATACAGTAATAGTCAGCCTCATCCTCAGGCTGCAGCCCAGAGATGTGCAAGAGTCCCGCATTGGCTGAGGTGTCTTTGGATCCAGAGAAGCGATTGGAAACTCCAGATCCCAACTGTGTACTTGTGTAGTAATACAGCAGAAACCTTGGAGAGTTCCCAGTCTTCTGCTGGTACCAGTATATTCTATAGCTGCCAACACTGAAACCACTGCTGAGGGTGCAGGTGAGTCTGGCTGCTGTTCCAGGAGATGCAGAGACCGAGGGCTCCTGAGTCAGCACAGGCTGGAGAGGGACCCTGCGAAGAAAGACTTGTATTATCTTCAGGCAAGAATCAGGTTAAACTCATCAATACTATGAACAAGGAGGAAGTTCTACCAGGCAGCCTCTTGAGTCCTAGCCATACCTGTGCAGTGAAAGAGGAGCGTGAGCAGGAGAGCAGTCCAGGCCATGGTGCACACCACCCTCTGATCCCACAGTGGGCACTGGCTGCCCCACACCTACTTGTCTCCCTCTGCCAGAGGAGGAGCTGTCCATGCAAATCAGTTAAATCTAATAACTGCCCATCTCCTGCTGTTCATGTTGGTGGGGCTCAGCTCATACTCCAGACAGAATGGACAGAGTTTTGAGGGCTGTTTTGGGAGGAAGCACCTGCAGAGAACACACACAGGTCCTAGCCCAGAGTACACAAGAGCTGAATCCCACTCATTGTTCACAGGCCCAAACCCCAGGACTGGTTTCTCTGAGTTAATGGCCCTCACTTAGCAGCTGTGCTAAAAAGGAAGGGAGTTCCACAGCTCCCTCTATTGGCTATACTTGAAAAGAATAGAAAAAAAACCCTGATTTTTTGTATTATTGAGTTAGTGAAATGCATATTCATCTAGAAAAATACAAAATTGGCTGCATTTGAAATAAAACAAATAAAATATTAGTTTTTTTCACAACCTATGAAAAGTTATTATGTAGGCATTCCATAGAATGGCTTACAATTCGATACTTTCTCAGAAAATTTCAAGATGTTAAATTTAAAATTTTTTTCACATCACATAAATTTTCTTCATCTACTATTTGGGCCCACATCTGGCAGTGTTCAATGTTTGCTCCACGATCTGAACTCAGGAATCACCCTGGGACTATTTGAAGTTCCTGGGTGTTTATGTGCAGGGCAAATGTTCTATTACTATGGCGCAGTCTACATACATTTCATAAAAGGAAAATATTCTAATTCTTGTGATATAGTTATAATAGTGGTAAATATAGCTTACTAGTATTTATTCAATTAAGAAAATTATGCAAAAGTTATATTTTAATATAACTGTTATGAATATATTTTTTAAAATTCTAGTGAAAGATTTACAAATTGGTTAAAAGGACAAATTAGCATTCATTGCAATGACACATGTTTGACCCTTGTTTACATATCTTAAAGTGATATATCATATTAATACTTGAATAAAATTATTTCTCACAGTTGACTCATGATCAAATTCAAATAAATTCTGAAAGGCCAAAATAGAAATTTACACATGAGATTATGACTTAGCTCTCCTTCTCTCTCTGTCTCTCTCTCACACACACATATTACACAAACTCATGCATATACTATAGATAGACTTCATGATATGGCCGAGACAAAGATGAGCTTAATTTTCATTATTATTTCACATTATTATGAAAGTATTAGAAAATAGCATAAAATAAGTGATGGGAATGGTATAATTTGGTAATGTATGAATGGAAATGTGCTTCTTTTTTGCATTTGTTCCTTTGGCCAGCTGCATGAATTTTATATGTTATAAAGAGCCATTAAATGTAGGCTAGTTTCATGTCTCTAGACTGAACTAAGCCATAGCCCCACGCCTGCCGAGGAGGGGAAATATCCTTCTTTCTCAACTTTCCCCCCCTGCCCCCCCGCCATATTATGAGGACTATTAAGCAGGCACAAACTTGGGGCCGAGGGAAGGAGAAAAAAAAAGAGTTATGTACTTGGAACAGCGGGATTTCGTATCTCTTCATTCTCAGTAATGGAAAACTAATTATCAAATGCTTCCTTGGCAGTAGGGCTGTCTTTTTTGGGGGGAAACTCCAACAACAATAGTGAGTTTTGTGTTGAAATATGGAATGTAATCAAGGTAAACAGAAAATGAAGTGAAATTTATCACTTACGCAGGTGGGGGTGGGGGGCGGGGGGTGGGAGGTATACTGGGGTTTTTGGTGGTGGAATATGGGCACTGGTAAAGGGATGGGTGTTTGAGTATTGTATAAATGAGATATAAACCTGAGAACTTTGTAACTTTCCACATGGTGATTCAATAAAATAAATAACAAAAATAAATAAATAAAAATTAATTAATTAATTAATAGATTTAGGCTAGTTAAAAAAAATTAATTCCCATCTCCCCACCCTTCCAGGATCCTGGCTGTCATGTCCACAAACTGCTCTTGGCATATTTGTTTCCACACTTTGCACCAGGCTGATTTCACTACGGAGCCTGGAGCAGGCATCCTCTCTCCGCCTGCCCCAAAGGAAGCCCTGCAGCTGCAAACCTCCAGAACCCAATCCCTGTCACTCTTGTGGTAGATATTCATAGGCTTGTCCTGGCTTGGCCCCCCCACACACAAGAGAATAAATCTGCTGAAAAACCCAGGTATGTGGGACCAGTAACTGAAAACTCCAGCCCTCAAGAGGTGGGAACTGGCCTACCCTTTCCCATCTGCCTGCCCTTTAAGGGTCCTGACTGTCACACCCACAAACTGCCTCTGGGTGCCATTTAAGCTCATAAATGGCCCTGATCCAGAGACTCACAAATGAATCTCTGAACCCAGCAGCTCACTGCAGAATGTCTCCGGACCCCATTTATTTAAAGTTTTAGAGTTCTGGGAAACGGTGACCATGCATCATCTCATATTATTCTTCTTTTTTAACTCTTTTGTAGAAATACTGTGAGATAGGATCTTATAGATATTGATACTACTCATAACAAATAATACAAAATAAATTATCTTGCATTTGCCTGTGGGGCAGGCCTGAGTGGTGGTGGGAAAATTCGAAAACATGGTGATGGGAAGGTGTAATGGTGGTGGGATTGGTGTTGAATATTGATGGAATCAATTATTGTGAACAACCTTATGAAAATAAAATTTTTTAAAAATGTTAAATGCCCTTTTGGACCCTGCTGTGGAGCGAGCATGATGGAAGAGCCCAAGGAAGCGCCCTTGGACTCCAAGCAGCCCACTGAACTAATTCCGGCATGGGACCAGAGACCCCACGGTGCGCTGAAACAGTGGGAACCGGGCATCCCACAATTCTTTTAACCTCTCTCTCTCTCAACTCCTCCCTCCTGAGCACAGCGCAGGATCCGTGGTTTTTCTGAGCGCAAAATGGAGACGCCGAGCCTCTCTCTAGGCTTCTCCATCTTATGAGCACCATAAAAGGGTAAAAGTTTGTAGTGATGTTATTTCTGGTTGTACTTTCCCTGGACTTTATACAGAAACCCAAAACCTAATGTCATCTTAGCATCAGCAATATGTAATATGTCCCTTTTTAATGGGTCGGACTTTTGTGGGAGATCCTAACAAGAATAGTAAGTCTGTTGCTGAAATATTGAAGGCAATCAAAGTGGTAGCCATCTCTCTAGACTGAACTAAGCTATATCCCCACGCCGACTGAGAAGAAATTTTCTTCTTTCTCGGGAAGAAACGCGGCGTGTCGTCAACTACAGTGTGATGTCCATTAAGCAAACAGACCTGGTGGCGTGGGAATGGGATATAAGGGGAAAAATTATGTACATGGAACAGTGGGACGCTGGTGGAATCTCGAGCCGGAGCCGAAACCAGCGCAAGACCTTCGGTTCCAGAAACTGCTTGCAGACACTCTACTAGTCTATCAACTAAGCCAGAGCCCCACGCCTGCCGATGACGGGAAATAACCATCCTTTTCGGGTTTTTTTCCCTTGTCAGGCAGCGTGGCGATTACTAAACAGGCGTGAACTCGGTGGCGCGGGGCAAGGGGGAAAAAGAAAAGTTATGTAACAAACAGCGGGACTTAATATCTCTATATTCTTAGCAGTGAAGAACTGTTAGATATCATTGGTTTGTCCTTTCCCCCTTGCCACTAGGAGCTTAGTTTATCAGTCACACCCATCAAAGTGCTCCAAGTCACTCCCATTCCTTTGTTTATCTGTAACCATTTCTACCAGTTTATCTGCTCTTCCCTTAATCAAACTCTGTTAATTGGTAAGGTCAGAACTTTCTAGGACACTGAATATTATAACATTGCCTTTCTCTCCTCTTTATGCCTTTTGAATAATTTACTTTAAAGCTATGTCTTTTTTGTATAGACACAAGAAGACAATATTATGTTTTTATAACCTAAGACTTAATTGGCCTCGAATATTATTCCCTTCTGGGCATCTGCTTTCTCCACTTAAGCCTCAGTTGCCCTCAGTTCCTAGCACCCCAAAGTAGGGTCCCCGACGTGGGACGGGAAGGATCCAGGGCAAGCGGTGAGTTATGTGCTACCCTGGCATCGAGATGGGCCTGGCCAAAGTGCCTAATTCTTAACTATAAGTTAAGAGCTTGATCATAGACAAATGCTGTCATGATCCAATAGTAATTATGAGACTGGGACCCTGCCAGGGATAGGAAAGACTGATCTGGCCTGAGCACTGTAGTCTGAGATTGAGATGGCCCCAGGAGAGCAATTCTATAAGCTTTAATGCATCTCTTATTGTGTCCATACAAAGTAATTAATATTATGAATTCTTATATGTTTGCTGGCTGAGGAGAAGAGAAACACATTCATGGGACTCTGCCCTTGGGTGGATCCTCCTGCTGAAAGAGAATTAAGTCCTAGGAGAAGCATCCCCTGAGGGAAAAGAACCTTACCCTATTGCTGACCACACCTATGTGTATGCCCCAACCCCCTCATGCTGTGGAGATTTAACTAGGCTGTAAGAGTGGGTTGGGGGCCAGATCCACGGGGCGAGATCCACGGGGGCCAGATCCATGGAGGCCAGATCCACAGATCGAGAGAGAGACCGAGAGCCGGGAGAGAGGCAGAGAGAGAGAGAATGAAGTAGGATGGGGGAGAAAGAAGCAGGAGGAGAATCAGAGGAGAATGGAGATGGACATGAAATAAACCGATCGAGCAACCAGTTTGGCCTTCTTCCTTCCTTCACCTGCCTCGCCACCTGCGCGCCCTTTCTTTTTATTTTTGTGTTTTACACAGAGAACTATCAAATGCCTCCTTGGCAATAGGACTGCTTTCCTTTTTTGGGGGAAACCCCAACAACGGTAGTGAGTTGTGTGTTGAAACATGGAATGTAATCAAGATAAGGCATAAACGAAGTGAAACTTATCATGTACAAGGGTGGGGACTGGGGAGGTGGGAGGGGGCGGCAGGTATACTGGGGGGGTTGGTGATGGAAGATGGGCACTGGTGAAGGGAAGGGTGTTTGAGAATTGTATAACCGACATAATCCTGAGAACTATGTAACCCTCCACGAAAAATTAATTAATCACCATGATTGTAAAGCTCTATAGAACATTCCAATGACTGAGAAATAGTACAACTTGTAGGGCACTCCTCTTGCATGTGGACAACCTGGTTGGAACCTGGCGCCATATGATCCCCTGGGCCCCATCAGAGGTGATCCCTGAGCACCAAGCTAGGAATAAGGTCTGATCATTTTTAGGTGAGGCTGCCAAAACAAAAACGTAATAATTTAAAAATAAATAAAGGGGGCTGGAGTGATAGCACAGCGGGTAGGGCGTTTGCCTTGCACGCGGCCGACCCGGGTTCGATTCCCAGCATCCCATATGGTCCCCTGAGCACCGCCAGGGGTAATTCCTGAGTGCAGAGCCAGGAGTGACCCTTGTGCATCGCCAGGTGTGACCCAAGAAGCAAAAAAAAAAAAAAAAAATAAATAAATAAATAAATAAATAAAATATTCAAGCTGGTGTGTCCACTTCCCTCCAGTGTACTCCCTTCTCCCAGAGACCCTGTGGTTAGATTCCTACTGAAGACCAGTTCCCAGTTTCTGTAGCCTTTGGCCATTAGGTATTCCACTACTGTGTTTCTTTATATCTGCACATGAGAGAGATCATTTGTGTCTGTCCTTCTGCTTACTTCAATCAGGATGTTGCTCTCTGGATCCATCCATGTAGCAGTTAACTTCACAATCTCATCTTTTCTTATAGTTGAGTTGCACACAGGGAAGAAATCCCTGCCCTGAGATGTCTTTGATCAAATTTACCTCAGCAAGCAACTTTTCACAACACTTCCCAGACAGGAATTATTAATGGAACCCGAATACACAGTTACTACTGGTGTGTTTTGCTGAAGAAGATTCATCTTCCTGCAGATTCTGACAGTGAGGATGCAGAGGTTGATCCCTGAGTCAGCCAGAGGTTGATCCCTGATTCTGAAGGAATAAATAAGAAGTCCTCCAGCTTCAGAGTCCCAGGACAATACAAATATAGTGTTAGCAGAAGAAATTATGTGCGTGAGAAAGAACATACAGTCCATCTTCACTCAGAGAGACATTCCCTCAGAGACCTTAGACTGAGTGGGCCTATAGCATTATTTATTATCTCACTGATGACAGTGTTTCTCCAAGGAAATCATACTGCAGTTGACTAGGTTAGGCCCACTGAGATTCTGAACCTGAAAACTGATAAACATCTCAAAGATGCTTCCAATGAGCTTATTTTGGACCAGAAGAAGAAACTTGGACTTCATCAGTTCGCTTGACAAACTCAAAAAATTCAAAGACATGGACATACACAAAGAAGTGAGAAAATTCTTTTTTGGGAATTGTCAGAAGAAGAAGAGGCATGAGCTCTGATGTGTCAGAGACGTGAAGAAGAAAGAGCTCAGACAAAGAACAAGAAACTTGAATTTATTTATCCCTTTCACCTGGGTGGAAAAAAATAACGGTGGCTAGACAATAAAGTCAGCTAATAATAGCAATATACTCAGATTGTAACCTATAGAACATCAGGGTCCTAAGTGATAAAATCAGATAGAGATTCCTGAAGATCAATCAATACATACATTGATTGATTAGATACATATATTTATTTTGATCCAGAGTTCAGATATGAGGGAATAATCTGAAAGCAAATTGCAAATCAAAGTAGTGCATATTCAGAACATGTAAACTGGGTAAGAGTCAGAGATCTGGCTCCTGAACCGTTCAAGGTTTTCAACCACTGTCCTGCCTGTGTGTGTGTCACTGTGAGAGTTCCAACTGCAGCCAGCCAAGGAAAAAGAGTCAGCCTCATCCTCAGGCTGCAGCACAGAGATGAGCAGAATTCCTGCATTAGCAAAGGCATCTTTGGATCCAGAAAAGCGAGTAGGGACCTCAGGGCCCGGGCCCTTTTGTGGGTCACTGTGCTAGTTCAGGAGATACCATGGAGGACTTCCTGACTTCTGCTGCTGGCAGCAAACCCTGTAGTTTCCAACACTGTATCCAATGAACAGGTGCAGATAAGTCTGGCTTTTGTCCCAGAAGATGCCGAGAGGTTTGGCTGAGTCAGCACAGGCTGGGCGAGGGAACCTGCAAAGACACTCATAATTCTGGGAACGAGTCAGAGTCTGAATCATTAGTTTTCTAAGCAAAATTTCTAAGCTCTCTCTCGCCGCCTGCATTTGGTGCTCTCCAGCTGCTTCTCCACCCGGGATGGCTGTTTCCTTGGATAGATGAAGGAAAAATGATGGACAACCTGTTGCCAAGTTGCCATTTATTCAATCCCTTGTCTCTCCCAGCTCTCTCCAACCCTCTCTCTCTCTCTATGTCTATCTCTCTGCTGTTTCTATCTAACCATGCAATTCTTTCTTCCCGCTATATCTGTCTGCTCTATCTCTGTCTACTTCAATCAATCCATCAATCCATCCATCCATCAATCCATTTCTCTCAAGAATCCCCCTTTCTCCCTGCAGTCGCTCTTTTTTACCCTCTCACCACGCCTCCCCAACCATGCCTCCCCACAGGATGCATGATTAAAAATGTTTTTTCCAGACTTCTTGACCACCAGCAGCCCATGAGGGCAAAACAGCGTTTAGGTGTGTTTCTCCTCTCCTTAGACCTGCAACTTAATTAGCATCTTTAATTCTTCTAATATTTACCATTCTGTATAGACACAGTAATAGACACTTTTGGGCTTATAGGGTGACTCTCCTGGAGACATCTCACCACAGACTCGGACTACAGTGCTCAGGCTGGATCAATCATTCCTAACCCCAGCAGGGTCCAAATCTAGTTATTACTTTGGGATCATGGCATAATTTGTTTTAGACCAAGCTCTTAACTTATAGTTAAACATTAGGGCACTTTAGTGCCGCATTGGAGGCTCTTTCAGGATCAGGGGAATGAGACCCATCATTGTTACTGGTTTTGGCATATGAATACACCATGAGGAGCTTTCGAGACTCTCCCATGTGGGCAGGAAACTCTCGGTAGCTTTCCAGGTTCTCCTAGAGGGAGAACTAGGCTACAAGATGTCCGGGAGATTGGTTTTATAGTCTCTGGATGTTGGCTGTTGGTGGGAGTCCACAGTGCCAGGGGCAGTCTCTGGCTGTGACCGCCTAGCTACTGGAAAATGGGAAATCTGGGCAGAAGAGACCCAGTCCCAATCCGAGCAGACTTGGAGGTCTCAGCCCCAGTCCCACACACCTGGGTTCCTCTGCTGGTTCCTTCATGCGTGAGGCTCATCCGAACTTGTGGAGAGGGGCCTTGAGCATGGCTGTGGCTAGGCTCCGGAGGTCTTCCTTCAGTCACAGGACCTCTGCTCGGAGCGGGAAGGGAAACTGAAGTCCGCCTCCTCTGAGAGACCCCTTGGAAGACAGGCAGGCTAGGGGACAAGAGACTCCCTGCAGGGGAACAGTATAGATTAATTAAAGATTAGTAATTTATCATTGTCCGGGCTTGGGAAAGAGGGTTTCCTTTGTGTATGAAAACTTTGAAGGAGTATAAGCTTTGTTCCTTTGTAGAGACATTAGAGACCCTGGGCACTTATTTCACCAGAAACTACACGGAGTCCATGTAACCATTCATTTTCCTTCTCATTAATCTTTGCTTTCACCTGCCTTACCACATGCCTTTGTTCTGCATGTACTGCATTTCTTTTGTTTTTGTGTAATCATTACTTGTCCTGAATAAATCTGTCTCTTGGCCATCATTCAGTAGCTTGTGTCTATAATAATCAGCCACAGGTAGTATTAGAATTGGTTCCTTGTACCAGGTCACCAGTGCAAATCCTTTTCTTGTAATAAGCAATATGAAGTAAATTAGTTTGTGCGTGTTAAGAGGGCAAGCTTGAGTGGTGGGTTAGACACATTGGTGGAGGGAAAGACACACTGATGGTGGGATTGGTGTTGGAACATTGAATGCCTGAAATAACTGTATTATGAATAACTTGGTAAATCATGAGTCATAATAAAGAATAAAAATTTAAATTTAAAAATTAGTGTAAATTCAAGGAACATTTCAAATATTCCTTGAGTAAAATTGAGTAAAATTTAAATCTAAATGCATGGAGATTTACAGCAACTGCATAGCAAGATTCTTCATAGACCCAAGGTAACAAGGGCAGGTTTATGTACTGGTTTCACATCTAAATGTGTCAGTGTGTAAAGCACCACTGTATACCAGCGAACAGTAGTATTCAGCCTCATCCTCTGATTGGGCCCCCGAGATTGTGAGGGCAGCTTTGTTCCCACGGATGGAACCTGAGAACCGGGCCGGAGTCCAGGAGTGTTTTTTGTTTGTGTCATAAATCATAGTTCTGGGAGCTTGACCAGACTTCTGCTGGAACCAGTATGGATAGTGACCATCAGTGACGGCTCCAGTGCTGGAAGCACATGTGAGAATGACTGTCCCTCCCGGGCTCACGGCCAGTGAAGGCTCCTGAGTCACCACAGCCTGAGAACTGGACCCTGAAATGGAAACAGAAGCCTGTCAGGAATGAAAATAGAAGTCAGAGAAATTCCCCAAAATTTGGTCACTGAAATCTCCAGGAACCTGGGCAGTGAGTAAGGACAAGAAGAACGACGAGGAGGAGAGGAGTCCTGCTCATGCTGCAGACTCTCAAGGACATTCTGGCCACACAGCTGACACAGGACTCTGGGGCCTCTTTTATGTCCCTCTGACCCAGGGGGAAGGGTTTGTGTTGTGGGTTCTTGCTGCAAATCTGAGTCACTTAGCATAAATCCCCTCCCCAATACTGTGTCTTTAAGGCAACACTGAGTCTGGGTTGGTTTTCAGCTGGTTTAGTCCCTTGGGAGGAAGCACCTGTTGGCACTTCTTCAGTCTGGGCATGCTACAGGCCTTGTTTTCTTCAAAAGCAACAGTGCCCCCTGCTGATATCTCAAGATAATGTTTAGTGTATTTTAATTATTCAGAGCAAAGTGGTTTTGTTTATGTGTTTTTAGTCTTTTAAAAGATCCTTTTTCATCATGTAAAACCAAATTCTTATTTTTGCTTTTGTTTTTTTAATGGAAATCATTCAACATATTGCCAGGATTCAACTCATTTCCTTCGAATACTGCTTAGTACCATCACTCTGACTCAGTCTTTACTAATCCTTGTTACTATTTCTTTAGTTCTGTTCAATATCCTCCTCAAACTTTCAGTTCTGCCTAAGTGTCTACCTATCCTTGCACCCATTTATCAATGATCACTTATGTAATTACCTCTTTCTTTGTACTCATAACTCATTTTACTTTGAAGCATTTTTTATTGGTTTTGGGTGTTTATCAAGGTGACATCATGTTTATTGTCAAAAGTCTTTGTCTTGGTTTGAGCTATAGTTTAGTGGAGAGAGTACCTCCCTTGCATGTGGCTGAATAGGGTTCAATCCCCAGTATCTCATACTGTCTTCAAGGCTTGCTAGGAATGATTCCTGGCCACACAGCCAGGAATAAGCCCTGAATACCACGTGGCTAAAAAGGTTTACAGGCTAGTATGAGATTGCATGCAGTACAATATTAGATATGGCAAGTATTTAAAACAGGCAGAAGAAAAAAATAATACATTTTAATTCTTTTCTCTATGTTCTTTTTTTTTTTTTTTTTTTGCTTTTTGGGTCACACCCGGCAATGCACAGGGGTCATTCCTGGCTCATGCACTCAGGAACTACCCCTGGCGGTGCTCAGGGGACCATATGGGATGCTGGGATTCGAACCCGGGTCGGCCGCGTGTAAGGCAAATGCCTTACCCGTTGTGCTATCACTCCAGCGCCTCTCTATGTTCTTGATGAGGATTTTTTCTGTAAAAATTTTAAATTTAGAGACAAAATGCAAAAAAATAGAGATTTCTTACATATGTTTTGATTTTTACCTATAATTAGGTATTATGTTAATCTTGATCATTTGGTTACTTTAGTTGCTGTTACAATTTCTCCATCTTTTCATTTTCAAATAGTTGTCAATGCACTGAACTTTTTCTATTCTATTGTGTGGTGATATCTAATTTATTTTTTACTTTATAATTCCCTAATTATATAGGTTATAAGTTTCTGTGTTTACTTCGTATATTATATTGTGAATATCCAACAATGTGTTAGACTTATTTTTAAAGGTCATTTGTGTATTCTTGCCTTATTTTTTATTATTGGTTCAACTCTCGAGAAATTTGCTAAACAATCTGAGGGATATTCTGCATTTGGTTCTTTATGTTTTGGTTAGTTTTAATATATGTGATTCATGATCACAATCACGAAATCCCGTTAATCTTCAATTTCTCTAGCAGACTCTGTAACTTCTCATTTCGTCCTTTCCCTGAGATCTTAGAAGTCTATCTCGACTGGGCCCTCCCAATGATGTCTCACTGGGGACTCTTTCAGGGTCAGGGGAATGAGATCCAGCTTGTTACTGATTTAGCATATGAATACACCGTGGGAAGCTTGCAAGGCTGTCCCATGTGGGCAGGAAACTCTCAGAAGATTGCCAGTTTCTCCCAGAGGGAGAAGTAGGTAGGCTACAGGATATCACTTCTGGGACCTTGATTTTAAGTCTCTCTCTGGATGTTGGCCTTAGATGGGATTACACACACCTGAGGTTCCTCTGCCGGTACCTTCATGCGTGAGGCCTGTCCGAACATATGGAGAGGGGCCTCGAGTATGGCTGTAGCTAGGTTCGGTGACCTTCGGCCGCTGGGGGCTCTGCTCGGGGTGGGGAGGGAAGCTGGAGCCCATGCCCTCTGAGGGGCCCTGGGGAAGACAGCCAGGGGGGCGGGCAAGAGCCTTTCTGCCTGCAGAGCGTAACATATGTGAATAATATATGTGATTATTCAGAAGAAATGAAAATGAACAAATGAACAATTTCATTTGCCAGCAAATAGATTCAGGCTTTTCAGCCAATTAAACCATCACATTGGGTATGAGTGATTCTTTCAGAGTTGATCTGCAAATGTGTTCCTGAATTACCCTGGATGTGCTATCTTCCATCACAATTTTGCTCCTTGAGTTGGCCATTTTGGAAACTTTTCTTAAAAATTGGGTGGAAAAATTATATAGGTTGTGGGGTATATTGGTGCTAGCTCTTAAGGTCTGACCCTAACCTGTGCAATGAGAGGCACATGAGTAGGAGAGGAGCCCGGTCCCTGGTAGCTAAAGATCCCTGACCCCACCTTTGAGAATTTCTACCCAAGTCCCTTTTTCTTCTTCACCCTATGTAAAAGTAAGGACTATCTATGCAAAACAAGTTTCCATCTATTAATTAAATGAGTCCAAATCTCAGTGCAGAGTTAGCAGGAAAATGATTTGCTTTCCCCTGTGGGAGAGCCCAGCAGGAAGCACCTATGAAGACTAAGTCCATGCTCAGGTAACTTTGATAGGCCAGAGAAGGAGCAGCTGCAGAGTCTCATCTGAATGCACAGGGAACAGCCACCTGGCCCAGACACCAAGTTTATTGATCTCACTGAACAGATAAAGAAGAAGCACATGTAGTTCCACAGTGACCCTGCTAATTGTATTTGAAAAAACTGAAATGAAAATAATATCTTAAAAGAGCTCATAGACTAGATTACAAATAATATTTCAAGTAAGGTACAGAATTGTATATTAGATAAAAATAAACAGTAGTAAAAGATATGAAAAGCCATGTAGAGCAAGTTTATAGATTTGCATAAAATGTAGAAGATATCATGAGGGTAGTTAGAGAAGTCTCAAGATTACATGGTCAAATTTCATTTCAATGATTTTCATAAGGGGCTCAAATGGTGGTACAGACAAGGCCTGGTCCTTGTCTGAGTCAGTGTGCTTGCTCAGGAGATGTTACTCAGGCTTTCAGGTTTCGTCTACACAATTCTGTAGTTTCCTACCATTTCCGTGAATGTGGCCAACCCAGGCTCTAATCTCTGGCATTTCATACGGTCTCTGAGGACACCAGGAGTGATCCATCTGTACAGATCTCTGACCACTAGTGGGTGTGGCTCAAATACAAACAAAAATATTTTTTGTAACTGTAGCACTGTCGTCGCACTGTTGTCCCATTGTTCATCGAGTTGCTTCAGCAGGCACCAGTAACATCTCCATCGTGAGACTTGTTGTACTGTTTTTGGCTTATTGAATATGCCATGGGTAGCTTGCCATGCTCTACAGTGCGGGAGGGACACTCTCGGTAGCTTGCTGGGCTCTCTGAGAGGAATGGAGGAATTGACCCCAGATGGCCGCGTGCAAAGCAAATGCCCTACCTTCTGTGTTATCGCTCCAGCCCTTTTTCATAAATTTTAAAAAAGTATATCATATTTTTGAAAACATAATAATACTATACTCAATACTCAAATAAATAATTTTTAAAATAATTAAATTTTTATACCTCTAACTTTGTTTTTGTTTGGATTTTGGGGCAACCCCCGCTTTGTGTTTGAAAGTCCCGTCTGCGAGGCTCAAAGAACTGCAATCCTGGAGAATTTACCAATGCTTCTGGCATGATAAGAATGCACATAACCTACTGAACTATCTCTCTGACTAACCTATAAATTTAAATGTTAAAACAAATGTTCTAAATTAAATTTTAAAAATTCCAAAGGTGGGTTATTATACTGACAAAGTATATACATCCCACTCTGACTTCATCCAAAGAAACATCAACTGTCATCTTTCAGAACATAAGGAGGAATTCCTGAGTGCACAGCTAGCAGCAACCCCTAAGCATTGCTGGGTGTGGCCGCCAAAACAAAACAAAACAAAACAAAACCCAAACCCCAAAAATCAAAAGTATCCGTGTCCCATGGTAACTTCCTCAATTCACAATGTTGTTTGTAATTTTTCAGAGCAAATGATCATTCATTTCATAAGTAATTATAAATGATTTTCTGGACATTACTGATGACAGAATGTAATTGGAATTAATTTCTAAACATTCCATATGATTATGTTATATTTAATGTGTATCAATTTAGAACAACATGTATACTATATAAAAAGTTTTCAATGATGTTATAAATACATAAAATATTGTTTTATTCCTTACACATAATGTGTGTGAACATTGATAGTGATGCTGCATATGGAGGAAATGTAATCGATTTTACGCCAATCACATTACCTGTGCATGCCTGGCAAATTCCTGTGATCAGCTTGTATGCCAAAAAAAAGAAATAGCGTAAATCCTAACTTAATAAGAAGCCAGGAACTAGGACACCATTATTTAAGTGAAGGAATTGATCATGACCTGGAATAACTTTGTTTACTTGAAAGTTTGCAGGAATATTTGTTATTTTTCATTAACAATATAGAGAAGACCTAGCAATAGATGACTTTACTAGAAGTCATCTATCTTTTGCTGCAGTAATCAGCAACAAAAGCTGAAGCTTAGCTCTGGGTTTATGTCTCACTTCCCCACTTCCATCTGTCACTGTGGAAATGGTTGCTGAACCACAGAGCACAGAAATACTCAGCCTCGTCCTCTTCCTTGGCTCCAGTGATGGTGAGGACTGCCTTGTTTCCAAGCAGGAAGCCAGAGAATCGGGCAGGAACATCAGGATATCTATTACTGGTTCCACCCATTAGACCCCAGGGTTTCTGGTAGGGCTTCTGTTGAACCCAACAGGCAAGGTGATTGGTGGTGACAGCCCCAGTACTGGAGCCACAGGTGAGTGTAACTGTGCCTCCAGGAGTTGTGGCTAGTGAGGATTCTTGAATCACCACATTCTGAGCAGTAACCCCTGAAAACAGATGTGAGATCAAGGGCTTAGGATAAAACAATAATACAAAGGTGCAGCAGAGTATCCTTTGCCATTTTCTCCCACCAACCCAGAGAGTCCCCCTGACCTGTGCAGTGAGCCAGAAATGTGAGCAGGAGAGGAGCCCAGGCCATGGTGGAGACAACCCAAGGCTGTAATGTGTCAGACTCCCTCAGCTCAGGACCAGCCTCCAAGTTCTCCTTATACCTGCTTCCCCCTGTGAAGGTGGGGCTGTCATGCAAATGAGTTCCTGAGGGTCACTCAGCAGTGTGACCATGGCAGAGTTTCTTAGTTGTTTCACGTCAGTGACATGTACTAGAGGGCCCTAGGGTCTGGAGCTACAGCTCATTGCAGAACTTGCTCTCAGAATATGGCACACTGCCCCCCCTAGTGTCCACTGATGAGAAGATTCACCATTGCTTGTCTTTTTTTTCCTTGTTTCCAATTTCTTTTCTCACATCTGGAGATTTTATGTCTCCAACAATCTAAATTCGGTCTCTGTGATTCCCCACGCAGGAACCGGATGAATGAGTTTTATGAAAGGGGAATCTGCACACATCAGCATTCTTCTTCTTCTTTATCCTCCTCCACTTTCCTTAGACAACTCTGTTGAGCTGAAGCTCTGAGCTACAGGATTGTTTCCTGTTAATTGCTGCAAGTTCCTGAAAAACTCATGGACTAATGTGGATACTTTGCCATTTGGGTAATTGATGATGTCACGTGTAATGCTTCTCTGCCACCTGTGCCTTTTACAGCTGAGTACTATTTAGTTCTCAGTTCTTAAATGAAAGCAAAACAAAATCTATTGTAGATAAAAGAGAATTTGAAGTCCTTTGATGTTGGCGAGGGGCCTGGGCACCCTCTGCATCTGTCCCTGTAAGCAGGGATTGGGTGAGGAGGGGTCCTAGGCACTCCCTACCTTAGTTCCTGTAAACGGGAATGAGTATGGAGAAACATGGCATGAGAGCGAGTCATCCCCTGACAGCCAACCTTGATAGGCGGCAGAAGGGCCACCATGCTCTGGCGACCTGCCTAGAGAGAAAAGTTGAAGGGCCACCATGCTCTGGCAGCTGGACTCGAGAGGAGGCTGAAGGGAGGATTGGCTCGTGTCTGCCATGGCCATGCTCAAGGCCACATCTGAGATTTTCTCAAGAAAACATTCCCGTGTTTCTCACGGCTGAAAGAAGGAACTGTAAAACAAGTAAGATTGGCAAAAATAAAGATGCTCTTACCACTTAATAATGTTTATACCACTTATGTAACCTGCTGATCGTTGCTAAAATAAGACTATATAAGCCCGCTTGGATTTCAATAAACTTGCTGTATGCTGCATATTGCATGCAGTCCTCCCTAGCCCACTCAACTCTCATTCTCTCTCTCTGGCCGAGGTTCAAGTTGGCTGCGAGGGCCACGGCACTTTGAGTCCTGTATGTCCTGGGGCGGAGCATCTCACCTCTACCTAAAGTACTTGAGGGTGCTGCTACTGAACCCCTGGAGTTGGAGGAGTCAAATAACCTCATCTATTGGGTCTGAGGCATTCAAGGGGAGACTAGCATTATGCAAGCTTTTCTTAAAGTTTTTCATTATTTTCCCACATTAAAACTATTGGCACATACCTATTGTACAGCTCACAAAACTTGACTCTCATTCACAATATTTTAAGTTATATTTCCTGACGCCACCTGGAATAGACATGATTTGAAAATTATCATCTCAGCTTCCTCTCCCTGTTTGTATGGCTACATTCCAGTATCATGAATTTTTTTAAAAAATTTCTAATGCCCTCCATTACCTTGGGAATAATTGGCCTTTGACCTCAAAATATTTTACCCATTGCCTAAAGGTGAGGTCACGTCAGCCCATCATTGGTGTGCTATGCTTCGAAAGGTTTTTTGCTCCTTTGTGAACAAATTTATACAAATACAGACCAATCTTCAAGTCACTGAAAGACCCCCTAGTGGGAACAGGCTTCTCAGGCATGATTTCCATAGAAAATGCTTAGTCTTGGCTCTCTTAGGTCCTGATTTCTTGAATCCATGGTTGGCTTCTGACTACAACAGGATCTGGCCTTATAACCTTCTTGTCAAATTTGTTTCCTCTATGTTTGAGGCCATTAAATTACAGAAGGTGACTAATGTGCAACCAGACGCAAGGAACTGAGGCGTGTTACTGACGACCTCCCCACATCCTTCTTCCGAAGACACCTTCACTGCACTATTGATGCCCATAAGCAAGAAGTACCTTGAGCAATTTGATGATCCATTTCCTGACTGCACTCAGAATCTTTTTCTTTGAGAGGGGAAAATGAAAGAGGGAGCCTCAGTTTCTCATTAGCGATTGATGTTACCAATTCGTTTTTAGCTGTCTCCATCCCACACTTTAAGCATCCTCTCCCGTCTTGAGTTCACCTTTTTGAGGAAGGGAAGTTTGAAATTTCCCAAGACAAATGTTCCACTGCAGAGCTAGAGTGTTTTGACACTAAGAGAGAATGGTCAATACCTATCTTAAATGGTCAAATAGATATCCCAAAAGAACTAAGTCAGCCAGCCCACACTGTAAGATCCCTAAATACTCATGAAAAGCCTGTCCCTTGGCAGGTAGCACAAATATCAACCCAGTTTTTCTTTTTCTTTTTTTCTTTCTTTTTGGGTCACACCTGGCTATGCACAGGGGTTACTCCTGGCTCTGCACTCAGGAATTACCCCTGGCCATGCTCAGGGGACCATATGGGATGCTGGGAATCGAACCCGGGTCGGCCGTGTGCAAGGCAAACGCCCTACCCGCTGTGCTATCGCTCCGGCCCTGAGCATCCATTTTTTAAACAATGTTTTCATTTCTACAAATATTGAACAATCTAGAAGCATGTAGAGAACACAGAGACAAGTTTTCCCTGCTGTGCATCACTTCTTTGTCTGGGACCAGGAAAGTGTGAGAATAGCTTAGTTCTCAAGGAGAGAGACAGAGAATCAGACCAGAGCCCAGCGGTGTTTTGGATATGTTGTAAATTAGTGTCTTGGGAGCTTGACCAATCTTCTGTTGAAACCAGTATGAATACTGACCATCAGTGACTGCTTCAATGCTGAGACCACATGTGAGAATGACTGTCTCTTCTGTGTTCATGGTCAGTGAAGGCTGATTCACCACAGCCTGAGAATTGGATCCTGAAATGGAAACAGAAGCATGTCAGGAATGAAGATTGAAGTCAAGAGAAATCCTCCAAGTTCTCGTCACTGAAATCTCCACAAACTGTGTGAGTGAGTAAGGAAGAGGAGGACAAGAAGAAAGAAGAGAGGAGTTTACTCATAGTATGACTTTCAAGGACATACTGACCCCATAGTTGACTCTTGACCTGTGGGGCCTCTTTCTTGTTCCTCTGGCCCTGAGGGAAGTGTTATTGTTGGGTGTGCTTGCTGAAAACCTGAGTCCTTTAGCATACATGCCCTCTCCCAATTGTCTCTTCAATTAAAGACTAGCTTTGCTGGGAGGGGGAATCCTGGGATGGTTGGGAGCTATGTTAGTCCCTTAGGAGGAAGCACGTGTTGGCACTTATAGATCAGACCAAAGAGATTAGATTTTCTGGGGTTCATACAGTCTGGTTTTGCTGTAGGCCTTGTTCACTTTAAAAGTGTCATGGGGCTGGAGAGACAGTAGAGTGGGTAAGGACCTTGCCCTAACTGAACGCACCTGACCCAGGTTCTATCCCTGGCAACCCATATGGTCTCCTCTACCTGTCAGTATTAATTCCTGAGTACAGAAACAGGAATATTACCTGAGCATGGTCATGAAGAGGAGGGCAGGTTAAGGGTTAAATATTTTGTTGGGGACTGTTCAGGACCCTGAACAAAAGAGGACCCCGAAACCTTTACCCTGGACAAACCGCAAAATTCTATTACCAGCTTTGCATAACCTGAGGCACAGGTGCCCTTGTGACAAAGGAAATAGCTAAACTCAAGAAGTAAAAGTAGCCCAGGGCAGGTAACCTCGAGACCCCAAAAGGCCCATAAAGTAGAATGCCTTCCTTTACACTAAAAGCCTTGTACATTACTCCTGACAGATGCTCCTGCCAGATAAACCCTTGTCTTCCCCTCCCCACTATTTCTCAACCTACTCTTGGAGAATACTGTAAGCCCACCAAAGTACGCCCCGAACTTTTCCTTATTTGGTCTGAGAAGACACTTCCCTGATGATTGACAACTTATGTACCAACCCTCTGCTAAGAAAGGTATAAAACCAGCATGGCTGTTAATAAAGACGCTCTTGATCAGTACTTATCATCTTGAGCCCCCTATTTATTATCCTCACCAGTTTCATTTTCAGATCGGGACCGCTCATAGAACCCATCCAATTAGGAGCGCTTTCCACTGTTGTCTCTCCATGGGCCGGAGAGATCTCCAGGGGAACGTGCAATTTTCCTTTGTAACTGTTTGACTGCTTTGAAAAAGGTTTTGTTCACGACCTCCCGCTGGGCAGGAAACTGTCACCAAATGGGCCAACAAACTGCCCTAGGAACTGTAAGCAAACATTTGCCTGGAAACACAGAGTGGCAAAATGGATCCGGAAATTAAACCCAACATTCTGCTGTTTACAAGAAACACACCTGAACAAACAGAGTAAACACAGACTCAAAGTCATAGGATGGAAAACAATCCTGCAAGCAAACAACTCCCTTAAAAAAGCTGGAGTGGCCATCCTAGTATCCGACAATATAGATTTCAGGTTGACAAAAGATTAGAAGGGACAGCGAAGGCCACTTTCTATTCATCAAGGGATATGTGCAACAGGAGGAAATCACACTCTTAAACATATACGCACCCAATGAACGACCGGCTAAATATTTAAAACAACTCCTTACAGACCTCAAAGAGGACATCACTAACAGCACAATAGTAATTGGAGACTTCAATATCCCCCTATCACCTCTGGATAGATCAACAAGAACAAAACTCAGCAAGGAAACACTGACTCTGAAAGAAGAAATGGAAGAGAGAGGCCTAATAGACCTGTACAGGGCTTTACACCCCCAAAAGAAAGATTACACATTCTTTTCCAGTGCACACGGAACATTTTTTAAAAAAAGAATACCTTTTTTTTCTTTTCTCTATGTTCATGATGGGGATATTTTTCTGTGAGAATTTTATATTTGCAGAAAAGAAGCAAAAAAATATAGAAAGATTTCTCAATAGACTTATACAGTAAAGTTGCAGGCTACAAAATCAATACCCAAAAATCCATGGCCTTCATATATGCAAACAATGAGGCAGAGGAAAGGGACATGAAAAAAGCAATCCCATTCACAATCGTGCCCCAGAAAATCAAGTACCTCGGAATCAGCTTAACCAAGGAAGTAAAAGACCTTTACAAAGAAAACTACATAACGCTACTCCATGAAATCAAAGAGGACATGAGGAAATGGAAACATATACCCTGCTCGTGGATAGGGAGAATCAATGTTGTCAAAATGGCAATACTCCCTAAAGCATTATACAGATTCAATGCGATCCCTATAAATATACCCATGACACTCTTCAAAGAAATGGATCAAGCAATCCTAAAATTCATATGGAATAACAAACGTCCAAGGATAGCTAAAACAATTCTTGGGAAAAAGATGATGGGAGGCATCACCATCCCCAACCTCAAAGTTTACTACAAAGCAGTAACAATTAAAACAGCATGGTACTGGAACAAAGGCAGAGCCGTAGACCAATGGAACAGGGTGGAATATCCCTACACACAACCCCAAATGTATGACCATCTAATCTTTGATAAGGGAGCAAGAGATGTGAAGTGGAGCAAGGAAAGCCTCTTTAACAAATGGTGTTGGCACAACTGGACAACCACATGCAAAAAAATGGGTTTAGACCTTGACCTGACACCATGCACAAAAGTCAGATCAAAATGGATTAAAGACCTCAACATTAGACCACAAACCATAAGGTACATTGAAGACAATGTCGGCGAAACCCTCCACGATATTGAAGATAAAGGTATCTTCAAAGGTGGCACGGAACTAAGCAATCTAGTAAAAACAGAGATCAACAAATGGGACTACATTAAACTAAAAAGCTTCTGCACCGCAAGAGATACATTGACCAGAATCCAAAGACTATCCACAGAATGGGAAAGGATATTTACACAATACCCATCAGATAAGGGGTTGATATCAATGGTATATAAAGCACTGGTTGAACTCTACAAGAAGAAAACATCCAACCCCATCAAAAAATGGGGCGAAGAAATGAACAGAAACTTTACCAAGGAAGAAATACGAATGGCCAAAAGGCACATGAAAAAGTGCTCTGCATCACTAATCATCAGAGAGATGCAGATCAAAACAACCATGAGATACCACCTCACACCACAGAGACTAGCACACATCCAAAAGAACAAAAGCAACCGCTGTTGGAGAGGATGTGGGGAGAAAGGGACCCTTCTTCACTGCTGGTGGGAATGCCGACTGGTTCAGCCCTTCTGGAAAACAATTTGGACGATTCTCAAAAAATTAGATATTGAATTCCCATTTGACCCAGCAATACCACTGCTGGGAATATATCCCAGAGAGGCAAAAAAGTACAATCGAAACAACATCTGCACATGTATGTTCATCGCAGCACTGTTTACAATAGCCAGAATCTGGAAAAAACCCGAATGCCCCAGAACGGATGACTGGTTGAGGAAACTTTGGTACATCTATACAATGGAATACTATGCAGCTGTTAGAAAAAAGGAGGTCAAGAATTTTGTAGTTAAGTGGATGGGCATGAAAAGTTTCATGCTGAGTGAAATGAGTCAGAAAGAGAGAGACAGACATAGAAAGATTGCACTCATCTATGGTATATAGAATAACAGAGTGGGAGACTAACACCCAAGAACTGTAGAAATAAGTACCAGGAGGTTGACTCCATGGCTTCGAGGCTGGCCTCACGTTCCGGGGAAAGGTCAACTCAGAGAAGCGATCACCAACTACATTGTAGTCGAAGGCCATGTGGGGGAAGGGAGTTTCGGGCTGAATGAGGGGTAGAGACTGAGCACAGCGGCCACTCAACACCTTTATTGCAAACCACAACAGCTAATTAGAGAGAGAAAACAGAAGGGAATGCCTTGCCACAGTGGCAGGGTGGGGTGGGGGGGAGATGGGATTGGGGAGGGTGGGAGGGATGCTGGGTTTACGGGTGGTGGAGAATGGGCACTGGTGAAGGGATGGGTTCCCGAACTTTGTATGAGGGAAGTATAAGCACAAAAGTGTATAAATCTGTAACTGTACCCTCACGGTGATTCTCTAATTAAAAATAAATAAAATTAAAAAAAATATATAGAAAGATTTCTTATGTATGTTTTGCCTTTTACCTATAATTAGGTATTATATTAATCTTGATCATTTGGTTATTGGGTATATACTTTAGTTACTGTTACAATTTTTCCATCTTTCCATTTTCAAATAGTTGTCAGCACACTGAAACTTTTTCTATTCTATTTCTATTTTTGTATGGTGATATCCAATTTATTTTTTACTTTATAATTCCCTAATTATTTAGGTCATAAGTTCTTGTGTTTCTTCCTTATATTGTGAATAACTAGCAATGTGTTAACTCTATTTTTAAAGTTAATTCCTATTTTCTTGCCTTATTATTTCTACTGATTTTAAATAGATTTGTATTTTGTGTTTATTTATAATTGGTCAACTTTCGAGAAATTTGCTAAAGAATCTGAGGGATATTCTTTGTTTGGTTCATTTATGTTTTGGTTAGTTTTAACATACGTGATTATTCAGAAGAAATGAAAATGATCAAATAAACAATTTTATTTTCCAGCAAGTAGGTTCAGGCTTTTTAGTCAATTAAATTATCACGTTGGATGTCACTGTCACTGTTATCCTGTTGCTCATCTATTTGTTAGAGCGGGCACCAGTAATGTCTCTAATTGTGAGACTTATTGTTACTGTTCTTTTTTTAAATTTTTTTTTCATATAACAGTATTTTAATATTTATTTAAGTAACAAAACATGCGGGTCAATACTTAAGGCATATACAATAAGTCAGAGCAACAACAAATTTACAAAGCAAAATCTAAATTCATGGAGCATTCAAGCAATTAAGAGTTGGCTAGAGAAGGCGCTAATTAAAAACCCAACTAAATCACACCCAGGGCTTGAGATCTACTAGGGCTGCCCAGTGGCAGGAGGAAGAAAATTGGACCCCAGAACTTTAGTTCCAATTCTGAGATTCTCACCCATCACCACAGACTGAATTTCTCTACTTCCTCTTCCCTCTACCCCGATTACCCCCTCCCCACTTTGATTTTTAAATATTATTGAATCACCTTGAGATAGTTACAAGCTTTCATGTATGTGTTCTTGGTGTATCCAATAAGCCACGTTTAGTTGCCAGGCTCTGCCATGCGGGAGATACTCTCGGTAGCTTGCCGGGATCTCTGAGAGTAGTGGAGGAAATGAGCACAGGTCGGCCGCAGGAAAGGTGAACACCCACCGCTGTGCTATCACTCCAGCCCCACATTGGATATGACTAATTTTTTTCTGAGTTGATCTGCAAATGTATTCCTGAATTATCCTGTATGTGTTATGCTTCATCACAATCTTGTTCCTTCAGTTGGCCATTATGGAAGCTTTTCTTCAAAATTGGGATAGGAGAAATAATATTTAGGTTGTGGGGTATGTTGGGGCTGGCTCTTCAGGTCTGACCTACCTGTGCAATGAGAGAGGCACACGAGTAGGAGAGGAGCCCGGGCCCTGGTACATAAAGATCCCTGACCCCACCTTTGAGAATTTCTACCCAGGTCTCCTTTTCTTCTTCACTCTATGTCAATGTAAGGACTTTCTATGCAAACAATTTTCCATCCTTAATTACCCACGGCTTTTGGGGGCTGTGGACAGTGGGGACAGGAGGCCTCTGCTCTTTTTCAGACAGTTTCATTTTCTGTTTCTCTCTCTCTCTCTCTCTCTCTCTCTCTCTCTCTCTCTCTCTCTCTCTCCCTCCCTCCTTCCCTCTCTCTCTCTCTTATCTTTTGGATCACAGAAGAGCCTGATAAGCTCCGCATGGCGTATTCGATATGCCAAATACAGTAACAATAACAGGTCTCATTCTTCTGACCCTCTAATCATTGGGAAACAAGAGTAAGGAGAGGCTGCTTAAATCTCAGGGCTGGAACAAATGGAGACATTATTGGCACCCGCTCGAGTAAATCAATGAACAACTAGATGACAATGATACAGTGAATTACCTACACCCTCCGGAGTCCTGCATCTAGAACCCAAATCTCAGCCCAGAGTCAGCAGGAAGGAGATTTGCTTTCCCCCATGGGAGAGCCCAGCAGGAAGCACCTATGGAGACTACAGTTCATGCTCAGCGACTCTGATGGGCCAGAGAAGGTGCAGCTGCAGAGTCTCATCAGTGAGGGCACAGGGAACAGCCACCAGCCCAGACACCAAGTTTACTGATCTCACTGCACAGATAAAGAAGAAGCACAGGTAGTTCCACAGTGACCCTGCTAATTGAATTTGAAGAAACTGAAATGAAAATAAAATCTAAAAAGAGCTCATAGACTAGATTACAAATAATATTTCAAGTAAGATACAGAATTGTATATTAGATAAAAATAAGCAGCAGTAAAAGATATGAAAAGCCATATAGAGCAAGTTTATAGATTTGCATAAAATATAGAAGATATCATGAGGGTACTTAGAGAAGTCTCAAGATTACATGGTCAAATTTCATTTCAATGATTTTCATAAGGGGCTAGAATGGTGGTACAGACAAGCCCTGGTCCTTGTCTGAGTCAGTGTGCTTGCTCAGGAGATGTTACACAGGCTTTCAGGTTTCTTCTAGACAATTCTGTAGTCTCCTACCATTTTCTTGAATGTGGCCAACCCAGGCTCTAATCTCTGGCATTTCATATGGGCTCTGAGGACACCAGGAGTGATCCCTCTGTGCAGATCTCTGACCACTAGTGAGTGTGGCTCAAAAACAAACAAAAATATTTTTTCATAATATTTTAGAAAAATAAATATCATATTTATGAAAATAAATAATAAAATATTAAATACTCAAATAAATAATTTTCAAAAGAATTGAGTTTATATACATCTAACTATATTTCTGTTGGATTTGTGGGCAACAACAGCTTTGTGCTTGGAAGTCACCCCGGAAGGCTCAAAGAACATGCTATCCTGGAGAATTTACCAATGTTTCTGGCATGAAAAGAATGCACATAACCTACCGAACTATCTCTCTGACTAACCTATAATTTTGAATGTTAAAACAAATGTTCTAAATTAAATTTCAAAAATCCCGGTTGTAGGTTATTATATTGATAAAGTGTATACATCCCACTCTGGCTTCATCCAAAGAAACATCAACTGTCATCTTTCAGAACATAAGGAGGAATTCCTGAGTGCACAGCTAGCAGCAACCCCTAAGCATTGCTGTGTGTGGCCGCCAAAACAAAATAAAACAAAAAAACCCAAAACTCTGAAGTCTAAAGTATCAGTGTCCCATGGTAACTTCCTCAATTCACAATGTTGTTTGTAATTTTTCAGAGCAAATGATCATTAATTTCATAAGTATTTATCAATGATTTTCTGGACTTTAATGATAACAGAATATAAATGGAATTAATTTTTAAATATTCCATCTGGTTATGTTTTATTTAAGTATACTAGTTTAGAGCAACACGTACACTGTATAAAAAGCTTTTCAGTGATGTTATAAATTCATAAAATATTGTTTAATTCCTTACTCTTAATGTGAATGAACATTGTTAGTGATGCTGCATATGGAGAAAATATAATTGACTTTACCCCAATAATATTACCTGTGCATACCTGGAAAATTCCTAGACCCTGTGATCAGCTTGTATACCAAAAAAAAAAAAAAAGAAATAGAGTAAATCCTAACTTAATGAGAATTCAGGAACTAGGAAACCAGTGTTTAAGTGAAGAAATTGATCATAACGTGGAATAAATTTGTTTATTTGAAAGTTTGCAGGAATAGTTGTTATTTTTCATCAAAAATGCAGAGAAAACCTTGAAATAGATTACTTCATTACAGGATCTGCTGTACTCAGCAGCAAAAGATAAAGCTTAGCCCCAGGTTTATGTCTCACTTCCCCACTTCCATCTGTCACTGTGGAAATGGTTGCTGAACCACAGAGCACAGAAATACTCAGCCTCATCCTCTTCCTTGGCTCCAGTGATGGTGAGGACTGCCTTGTTTCCAAGCAGGGAGCCAGAGAATCTGGCAGGTACATCTGGATGCCTATTACTGGTTCCACCTATTAGACTCCAGGGTTTCTGGTACGGCTTCTGTTGAATCCAATTAGCATAATTACTGGTGGTGACAGCCCCAGTACTGGAGCCACAGGTGAGTGTAACTGTGCCTCCAGGAGTTGTGGCTAGTGAGGATTCTTGAATCACCACATTCTGAGAAGTGACCCCTGAAAACAGATATAAGACCAAGGGCTTAAGATGAGACAATGATGTAAAAGTGCAGCAGAGTATCCTTTGCCATTTTCTCCCACCAACCCAGAGAGTGCCCCTGACCTGTGCAGTGAGCCAGAAATGTGAGCAGGAGAGGAGCCCAGGCCATGGTGGAGACAACCCAAGGCTGTGACTTGTCAGACCCCTCAGCTCAGGACCAGCCTCCAAGCTCTCCTTATACCTGCTTCCCCCTGTGGAGGTGGGGCTGTCATGCAAATGAGTTCCTGAGGGTCACTCAGCAGTGTGACCATGGCAGTTTCTGAGTTGCTCCATGTTAGTGACATGTACTAGAGGGCCCTAGGGTCTGCAGCTGCATTTCATTGGAGAACTTGCTCTCAGAATATGGCACACTGCCCCCCCTAGTGTCCACTGATGAGAAGATTCATTATTGCTTGTCTTTTTTTTTTTTTCTAGTTTCCAATTTCTTTGCTCAGATCTGAAGGTTTTAAGTCTCCAACAATCTAAATTCAGTCTCTGTGATTCCCCAGGCAGAAACTTGATGAATGAGTTTTGTGAAAGGGGAATCTGCAAGCATCAGCACTATTCTTCTTCTTTATCCTCCTCCACTTTCCTTAGACAACTCTGTTGAGCAGAGGCTCTGAGGTCTAGGATTCTTCTCTGTTAATTGCTGCAAGTTCCTGAGAAACTCATGGACTAATGTGGATACTTTGCCATATGGGTAATTGATGATGTCACATGTAATACTTCACCTCTACCAGTGCCTTTTAAAGCTGAGTGCTATTCAATTCTCAGGGTTTTTTTGTTTTGTTTTGTTTTTTATTGAATTATTGTGAGAGTAGTTACAAAGATTTTCAGTTTAAGTCTTAGTCATACAATGGTCCAAGACCCATTCCTTCACCAGTGCACATTTTCTATCACCAAGAACCCCGATATATCCCTTGTCCCACCCCTCCCCCTGTTTATGTGGCAGATGATTTTACTCTCTCTCCACTTTAATCACATTCAACATTTTGACAAAAGACCCACCATTATTATTTGGATTTTTCCTCAACAATCAGACCTTACAAAATAGGCATCATTAGATAATTTGTTTTCTATTGCTAATTATCAAAAGCATATCATGTCACACCGCCTCTTTGCAGCTGCATGATTTTGGATTTCTGATATTTTAGTAATAAGTCTGAGGGATTTCTGCCAAAAGCCTCTGGGTTCCAAGATTGGTTTGTGTGCCTCTGGGATCATGGCTGATTAGGAGCCAGGAACCTTTTGTGGGCAGCAACTCGGGGCCTCATCAGGGCAGGAAGAGGGGCCTATTCCACCTCCCATCCGGAGAGGCTTCATGTGAAACGTCACTTCAGTCTCATACCTGGCTCTCCAATAGGCTCTGGAAAGCTGGTGGCCACCACACTGCCAGGGAGAAAAGATGGGAGGGAAAAACACTTTCCTGCCCCCAGGGTGGCACCATGTTGAATACTGAGCAGTAGTTCAATGCTCAGTCCAGATGCATTTCTGCCAAAAGCCACTGGGTTCAAGATTGGCCTGTGTGCCTCTGGGATCATTGCTGTTCAGGGCCTCGCCAGGGTGGGGAGAGGTGCTGGTTCCATCCCCCATGCTGTGAGGCCCCACATGTCACTGCTCTCTCTCTAGTTTTGGCCAGGGGCAGATGCTAGATAATTTATTTTTCATTGCTCACATTGCATATCAGGAAAGGTCAGAGGAATAGTTCTGATAGCCACATACTGGAGACATGCTTATAGAAGCTCATGGTCACTGGGATTCCATCTGGAGAAGGCAGGGAGACTGCACCTGCTCCATCTGGGGCATCCCAGAGATATTGGCTTGGTATGGGGCATGGAGAAATCTCCAGTGTTGTGGTGCCCACTGGGTTTCTTCAATGCTGAATGCGGCAAGATGGTGCCGGGGACCAAGTTCTCAGTTCTTAAATGAAAACAAAACAAACTCTGTTGTAGATAAAAGGGAACTTGAAATCCTTTCCATCCTGTATTTCCTCTGGCTGAGCATCCCACCCATTCCTAATTAAAGTGCTTGAGGATGCTCCTATAGAACCGCTGGAATTGGAGGGGTTAAGTAACTTCAATTACTGGGTCTGATGCATTCTAGGGCAGACTAGCACTAAGCAAGGTTTTCTTAAGATCTTTAATTATTTACCCACATTAAAACCTTTTTGCTGGAGCGATAGCACAGTGGTTGGGCTTTCGCCTTTCACATGGCCGACCCATGTTTGATTTCTCTGCCCCTCTCAGAGAGCCTGGCAAGCTACCGAGAGTACGGAGCCCACACGGCAGAGCCTGGCAAGCTACCTGTGCGTATTGGATATGCCAAAAACAGTAATAATAAGTCTTTCAATGAGAGACTTACTGGTGTCTGCTTGAACAAATCGATTAAAACCTTTGGAGCTTACCTCTTGTACACCTTACAAAACTTGTCTCTCGTTCACAGTACTTTAAGTTATATTTGTTGACGCCATCCAGAATGGAGATTCTACTCTTAGATAATCATCTCAACTTCCTCTCCCCTGTTTGTATGACTATGTTCCAATACCACAAACTAAAAAAATAAATTCTAAAGTTCTCCATTGTATTGGGAATAATTGGCTTTTGACCTTGAAATATTTTACCCATCGCGTAAAGGTGAGGTTTCATCAGTCCATCATTGGTGTGCTACGCATAGAAAGGTATTTTGCTTCTTTGATGAAAAAATTTAGACAAATACAGACCAATCTTCAACTCACTAAAAGATTCCCTAATTGTGGGAACAGGCTTCTCAGGCATGATTTCCATGGTAAATACTAAATCTTGGCTCTTTTAAGTCCTGCCTTTTTTTAATCCATGGTGGTCTTCTGACTACAACTGGACCTGGTCTTATAGCCTTCTTGTCTAATTTGTTTCTTCTATGCTTGAGGACTCTATGATTGAGGGCTGGTGAGATAGCACACCGGGTAGGGCATTTGCCTTACATGCAGCCAACCTGGATTGATTCTTCCATCCCTCTCAGAGAGCCCAGCAAGCTACCAAAGCATCTTGCCAGCACGGCAAAACCTGGCAAGCTACCCATGGCATATTTGATATACCAAAAATACTAACAACAAGTCTCACAATGGAGACAATACTGGTGCCCACTCGAGCAAATCCATGAAAAACGGGAAGACAGTGCTACAGTGCCTTATGCTTGAGGCCATTAAACCACAGAGGGTGACGAATGTGTAACCACGGACACAAGGGACTAAGGCATGTTACTGCAGACCTCCCCGCATCCTTCTTCCTAAAACACCTTCACTGCACTAGAACCCTATTTATGCCCCTAAGCAGGAAGTACCTTGAGCAATCTGATTCTCTATTTCCTGACTGCAGTCACAATTTTTTTTCTTTGAGAGGAGGGAATGAAAGAGGGAACCTCAGTTTCTCATTAGTAGTTGATGAAAAAAAAAAGTCCGTTTTTAGATGTCTTCATTCCACACTTTAATCATCCCCTCACATCTAGGGTTTACCTTTCTGAGGAAGGGAAGTTTGAAATTTCCCAAGACAAAAGTACCACCTCCTACCACAGAGCTTAGGCTCATTAGCCACTAAAAGAAAATGGGCAGTACCTATCTTAAATGGTAAAGCAGATAACCCCAAAGACCTTAATCAGCCAGCTCACAGTGTAATATCCCTAACTACTCATGAAAAGCTAGTAACTTGGCAAGTAGCACAAAGATCCTGTTTTGGTTGTTTTGGGTTTTTTTTGGTTTTTTTTTAATTAATTTTTTATTATAGAATCACTGTGAGGTACAGTCACAAAGTTATGAACTTTTGTGTTTGCAATTTCACTCATACAGTGATCGTTTACCATCCCTCCACCACTGCCGTTCTCCTCCAACAATGATCCCAGTATCCCTCTCACTACCCCCACCCCACCCTACACCACCCAACCCTGCCTCTGTGCAGGGCATTCCCTTTTGTTCTCGCTCTTTTTCGGTGTCGTAGTTTGCAATAGAGTTATTGAGTGGCTTTGAGTGGCCTTCATGTTCGGTCTATAGTCTACTTTCAGCTTGCATCTTTCAACGCGAATGAAGACCCAGTTTTTATAAAACCCCCTCAGTCCCCCCACCCAAACACACACACACACACAGGAAGCATATCTAACTTACTTCTAAACTGAGCCTCTCTATTGTTCTTAATTTCTAAGACCTATTTCTATTTTCTAACTTTGAGCATCTTTTTTTGTCTTTTTTTTTAATATTAGTGAATCACCGTGAGGTACAGTTACAGACTTATAAACTTTCATGCTTGCATTTCAGTCATACAATGATTGAGTACCCATCCCTCCACCAGTGCCCATTTTCCACCACTAATGGTCCCAGCATCCCTCCCACCACCCCCACCCCATCCCCTCCACCCTGCCATGCCTCTGTGGCAAGGTATTCCATTGTGCTCCCTCTCTTGTGTTGGGTATTGTGGTTTCCAATAGAGGTATTGAGCAGTCGTTATGTTCTGTCTATGGTCTACTTTTGGCACACATCTTTCAACCCGAATGGGTCCTCCCAATATCTTTTATTTGGTGTTCCCTTCTCTATCTGAGCTGCCTTTTCCTCCAGCATGTGAGGTCGTTTTCCATGCCGTGGAGCATTCCTACAAATATTGAAGAATCTAAAACCTTGTAAAGAACACAGAGACAAGCTTTCCCTGCTCCTACATCACTGCTCTGCTGGGCCCCAGAGAGGGTGAGGGCAGCTGGGTTCTCAAGGAGAGAGATAGAGAATCAGGCCAAAGTCAGCAGTGTTTTGGATGTGTCATCAATTAGTATATTGGGAGCTTGACCAGTCTTCTGTTGAAACCAGTATGAAGACTGACCATCAGTGACTGCTCCAGGCTGAGACTAAATGTGAAATTATTGTCCCTTGTGTGTACATGGTCAGTGAAGGCTGATTCACCACAGCCTGAGAACTGGACACTGAAATGGAAACAGAAGCATGTCAGGAATGAAGATTGAAGTCCAATAAATCCTCCAAAGGCAGGTCATCAAAATATCCACAAACCGGAAGAATCTAGGAGTTCTGGTAAGCCACGCAGGCCGGAGAATGCTCCGGACCCAAGACCAGTCCAGCAACACCG
Organism: Sorex araneus; assembly: GCF_027595985.1. Classification (NCBI taxonomy): domain Eukaryota; kingdom Metazoa; phylum Chordata; class Mammalia; order Eulipotyphla; family Soricidae; genus Sorex; species Sorex araneus. The sequence continues at coordinate 21,289,410 of NC_073310.1, read as the reverse complement.
GGGAGCCAGACTAAGGAGGTACAGCCAGTACGCCTTCTCCAGATGGAGCCCGGCGACACTGAGCAGCTACTATCATGGTCCGGGATTCGGGACTGGGACAGACCTTTTCCAAAAAATGAAAACATACAATCTATTGATGCCATCCAGCATGTCTGACTGTTGGAGGAAAACTTCCAAATAATAATAGTGAGATTCCTGTTGAAAATTGAATGTAATCAGAGTAAGGAAATAGTAAAGTGAAAAATGTCTGCCACAGAGGCAGAGGGGGAGTGGGAGGGAGGTATGTGGGGGTTTGGTGGTGGATCATATATGAAAATTTGTAACTGTATTTCACAGTTATACAATAAAAAAATAAATAATTTTTAAAAAATCATTTAAGGAAATATCCACAAACCTGGCCAGTGAGTAAAGAAGAGAACAAGAAGAAAGAAGAGAGGAGTTTACTCATAGTATGACTTTCAAGGACACACTGACCCCATAGTTGACCTCTAGGGCCTCTTTCATGTTCCTCTGGCCCTGAGGGAAGTGTTATTGTTGGGTGTGCTTGCTGAAAACCTGGCCCTTTAGCATACATGCCCAACCCCAACTGTGTCTTCAATTAAGGACTAGCTCTGCTGGGAGGGGCAAGCCTGGGATGGTTGGGGGCTGGGTTAGTCCCCTAGGAGGAAGCACCTGTTGGCACGTCTAGTTCAGACCAGAGAGATTTAGATTTTCTGAGGCTCATAAATCTAGATTTTCTGCAGGCCTTGTTCACTTCAATAGTGTCATGGGGCTGGAGGGACAGTACAGTGGGTAAGGCCCTTGCCTTGAATGCCCCTGACCCAGGTTCTATCCCTGGCATCCCATATGGTCTCATGCACCATTCAGGATTAATTCCTGAGTACAGATCCTGGACCATCACCGAAGCATGATCATTTAAGGTATGTCCACACACACCACCCCCTCAAAATACAACAGTCCCCAGCCCCAAATCCAAAACATCAAAAGCATCGATGTCCCCTGGTTACTTCCTCATATTTACAAGTTTTGAAAATTTTCCAGTATAGAAATTCCTTTATTTCATAAAAATTTTTTAATACTTTTCTGGAAAATAGTGGCTATAGGATATAATTTGAATTAATTTTCAAATATTGCATATATGATTTATGTTATATTTTATGCATATGAATTTATAGCAATACAGATACTTATATTGTATAAAATGAAAATATATGTTATAAATGCATAAACTATTGTTTCCATCCTGAGCCCTAGTGAGAATGGACACTATGAGGCTTCTTTTGAGAAAATGTAATTAACTTTGCAGTAATAGCATAACTTGTTCATACCTGAAAATTTTACTGTGTTTAGCTGTGTAAGAAAAAATAACAAAATAGAGTAAATCCTAACTCAATGTGAGGGTAGGTCATAGGACAACAGTATAAAAGTGAAGGAGTTCATCAAGCCCTGGAACAATTTTGTTTATTTGAAAATTAGCATTGAAGAGTTGTTGCCATTTTCCACCAACAAAATAGAGAAGATCTTGAGCTGGGTGACTTCATGAGAGGACCTGCTCTACTCAGCAGAAAAGATGAAGCTTAGCTCAGGTTTATGTCTCACTTCCCCACTTGCATCTGTCACTGTGGAAATGGTTGCTGAACCACAGAGCACAGAAATACTCAGCCTCGTCCTCTTCCTTGGCTCCAGTGATGGTGAGCACTGCCTTGTTTCCAAGCAGGGAGCCAGAGAATCGGGCAGGAACATCTGGATGCCTATGACTGGCATCACCTATTAGAGCCCGGGGCTTCTGGTAGGGCTTCTGTTGAATCCAATCAGCATAATTATTGGTGGTGACAGCCCCAGTGCTGGAGCCACAGGTGAATGTAACTGTACCCCCAGGGTTTGTGGACAATGACGATTCTTGAATCACCACATTCTGAGAAGTGACCCCTGTAAACAGATGTAAGACAAAGGGCTTAAGATGAGATGTTATAAAGAAGCAGAGCATCCTTTGCTAATTTCTCCCACCAACCCAGAGAGTCCCCTGACCTGTGCAGTGAGCCAGAAATGTGAACAGGAGAGGAGCCCAGGCCATGGTGGAGACAACCCAATGCTGTAATGTGTCAGACTCCCTCAGCTCAGGACCAGCCTCCAAGTTCTCCTTATACCTGCTTCCTCCTGTGAAGGTGGGGCTGTCATGCAAATGAGTTCCTGAGGGTCACTCAGCAGTGTGACCATGGCAGAGTTTCTGAGTTGCTCCACGTCAGTGACATGCACTAGACAGGGGCGCAGGGCCTGGGGCTGCATCTCATTGCAGAGCTTGCTCTGAGTGCATGGCACACTGCCCCCTCTAGTGTCCACTGATGAGAACATTCACCTTTGCTTGTCTCTTTTCTAGCTTCAAACCTTCCTTTCTCTGATCTGAAGTTGTTAGGTCCCAAAGTAACTAACTTCAGTGTCTGTGATTTTCCAGAAAGGAACTGTATGTAGGAGTTTTGAGAAGGAGGATACTTCATAAATCAGCGCTTCTTCCTTCTCCTTTTCCACTTTTCTTTCCTCTTTTGAGCAGAGAATCTAAGCTCGAGGATTCTTCTGTGCTAATTGAAGCATGTTCAAAGCAACCTGTGCTGGCGTGGATGTGGAGAAAAAGGGACGCTTCTTCACTGTTGGTAGGAATGCCAACTGGTCCAGCCTTTATTGAGTGGTCATATATGAGCACCTGTTTTTTCATACCATATGCTCTTAGATAAAAAAAATTGTCATAGATCCTCCTGTGCAGGTCACCAGATTCTCCTTTGTTATTCATCAGTTGTCAGAGATGAAGAAGTATATCTCCAACATTAAAAATATTGTTTCAAGCATATATGAACTGAAAATATTTTGCTTTTAGTTTTACTAATTGAGCATGAGACTGTGTTTTTAGTTGTTACTTTGAAAAAGATGCGGGAAATCTTTTGCCAATGAGAAGGAAGTGATGTCTAAGCATCTTTCGGTGGTGAGACACAAAGTTGTGTGCACAGACACAGTGGAGAGAACATGCTATCACATGTACCACATGTCTTATTTGTATACTCAGTCTTCCCCCCGAGCATGACTTTTAGTATATACAGGTTTGCTGAAAGAAGGGGTGATGATTGATGGTCATTCTGGGAGAAATCTGGAAGAGATTATCAATTTATTGATATTTTGGGATCCTGACAGAGTTGATGTGATTCAAGCAACTGAAACTACACTGAAAGCTGCTCTGTCTATCTTCTGAGTTGCTTTACTTTATGGCATTAAACATAGAGTGGCTGTGAGTGCCATTACTGCAGTAGATAAGAAGGCAGCTGGACTGACATGGTCACCCAGTCTGTTTAGAGAAAAGGTCAAAAGGCTACCTGAAATATCCTCAATATATGCCATTGCAATCTTTCCAACGGGGAAAGAATGATCTCACAACTGTTTGTCTCAACCCATTGCTTAAGTTTATAGTCAAAATTTAATGAAAACAATGGATCATGAAGCCTTCAGCAGAAAAATAGTAGACGAGTAATTATGCTACATGTTTTCTCCAATATCTCAATGGATTTATTAATGAAATGAAATTTCAGTTCTGAAAAGTGACCCAATGGTTGGAGGAGCAAGGGCCCATAGTGAAAGACTGTGGAAGACTTTGAAACGGGTCACAGTAAGTGTAAATATATTATTGATGTATCTCCAGATTACCTTGATTTGGAAGGAGGTAAGTTGCATCTCGAATCACAGTCAGGTGTATATCTATAGAGAACAGAGACACCAGAGAGCAGGCTCCATAGTTCAGTGCTAGAGTGGAAACAGATATTCACCAACAATGGTGGAAACTAAACCTCCAACAAATAGCCAGTGAGTCAATACTAAAAGGGACAATTACACAAATCCCTGCTTTAGGAGATACCTATAGCCTTAGGATCCATCTATGTGTATGTTAGCATGGAGCTTAAACAGGATGGTGACTTACAATTTATCCTTTGATCCCCAGGGGAGGCAGGTGGAGTTTAAGCTGGTGGAGATAAATTTAGAATTTATCTTGGGGCCGGAGCAATAGCCCACTGGGTAGGGCGTTTGCCTTGCACGTGGTCGACCGTGGTTCGATCCCCGGCATCCCATATGGTCCCCCAAGAACATCAGGAGTAAATCCTGAGTGCAAAGCCAGGAGTAACCCCTGGGCATCACTGGGTGTGACCCCAAAAAAGCAAAAAAAAAAAAAAAGAATTTACCTAATCCACAAGCTCTTCTGTGGCCTACTCAAAAGAAAAGCACATCTTTGCATCAAGCCTTTTGTTACACAAATCACGTGTTGTATCCATGCCCACATTCATTACTGAGACTATATTCATCCACAGTGATTCCTGTTCTTCAAAGGCTAGAACAGCATTCTTTAACAACCATTCATTGGACCTGTCCACAGGTATAGAAAGATTTAATCCACCAGTTTACTACACTGGTAATAAATGGACAGTTCTGATAGGTCATATATCTATTTGCAGCACAGGTGCTAGTTCAACGGTGTAAAAACAGTTACAAACACTGATCTAAAATACTAAAGTAAATGCAACATCTAAAGCAGAAAAAAATGTGATAAGGGCTGGAGTAATAGTACAGTGGGTCGGGGGTTTGCCTTAGATGTCCCCAAACTGAATTTCATCTTCAGCATCACATCTGGTCCCCAGAGAACTGCCAAGAGTAATTCCTGAGTGAAGAGCCACAAGTAACCCTTGAGCATAGCTGGCTGTGATGCCTTTTCCTCCCTGAAAAACCCACAAAAATACAATATCTATAGACTATATTCAGTTCTTTTTTCTAGATTTCACAGAGAATCTCTTCACTGTGATTGCTTTTGAGTCTGTTGCTGACAATCTTACCTGTGTATCTCCTAGATCTCTTCCTGTTGAAACCCTCTAAAAGACCTGGCAACAGAACCTTCAGATCAGGACCAGACCAAAGATGAGTGATTACTGATAACCTGAAGTGCTGGGAAAGCAGGGACCATAGAGCTGCCTAAGGAGAGGAAGGCTGCAGAGCTCACTCTCATCCCTCAGCTCAGAATTTATGCTACTCTAACAGAGACCTCTCTACTCGTTTGATTTCATCCTTGCCATGACAATACACCTCTAATCAAGACATGTTCAGGAGTGTCCATATATAAGGCAAACTCAACATTATGAGTAAATATCCTTAGTCTAACCCTTCAGTTTACAAATTCCACATAGTCTAAAAAGCAAGTTAAGAAAATACATTAATCCAACTCGACACATAATAGTGATATAGGCAGATAGGGAAGCTCTCCTCCCCAGATGATGGCAGTAAATTTCCTGGTAAGTAATAGCTCTCAAGTTGCAAAGACCAACCTTGAAGAAAACAGGAACTAAGGCCTGATAAGACCCTCACCTGGCTCCAGCAATGGACCCTGAGGAGGCTGACACCCCTTGACAGAAGCTCCATCAGGAGTAAAAGGCCAGAAAGGAATTTCAAAGAAGTCCATCACCACTCCCAAATCTACCCCATTTGACAACCTCCTTAACAATGGACTTTGACCTAGGTGAAGCCACACATGGGGGGCAAGTTGGAGAAACCCTTTAAAAGCTACCTTAAACAAAGAAGGGGCGCACATATGCTGCCCAAACTCATGTGCTGATTGTGCCCAGGCGGCCAGGCACATGTGTTACCTGAGCACATGTTTTGCCCCAGTACATGTGTTGCCAGCATCTCCTCACTTGAGATGTGTGCTTTCATGTTTTCATGTCTAATACTGGCATGTGTGTAGAGGCTCCCTCTGCCCTTGGAGAAGCCTGGTTTCTCTCTTGAGCACATTACTTGGTGCTCTCTCCACTTTCTCTCCCCTGTTCCTTTCAAAACCTCCAAATATAATCTGCTTTACTTCACTGCTTGTCTACTTCTGAAGTTCTTTTCTGCGTGGAGAGACAGAAACCCAATAACCCTGGGTCCTGGGTGGCAGAGGGAGAAGGGGGGAAAGTGACTGTCACTGATGGTCACTATCCATACTGGTTCCAGCAGAAATCTGGTCAAACTCCCAGAGCAATGATTTATGTTACAATAAGCAATATGAAGCAAATTTCTTTGTGCCTGCTAAGAGGGCAAGCTCGAGTGGTGGGTTGGACATATTGGTGGAGGGAAAAACACACTGATGGTGGGATTGGCGTTGGAACATTGAATGCCTGAAATAACTGTATTACGAACAACTTGCCAAATCACAACTCATGATAAAGAATAAAATTTTAAATTAAAAGATTAGTGAAAATTCTCAGAATATTTCAAATGTTATAGAGTTGAGTAAAGCTTTAAATGCATAGAGATTTACAGCAACTATATAGCACGATTACTCATAGACCCAAGGTAACAAGGGCAGCTAATTTATGTACTGGTACCTCATCTAAATTTGTCACTGTGTCAAGCATTACTGTATAACAGCCAACAATAGTATTCAGCCTCATCCTCTGATTGGACCCCTGAGATTGTGAGGGCAGCTTTGTCCCCAAGGATGGAACCTGAGAACCGGGCTGTAGTCCAGGAGTGTTTTTTGTTTGTGTCATAAATCATTGTTTTGGGGGCTTGACCAGACTTCTGCTGGAACCAGTGTGGATAGTGACCATCAGTGACTGCTCCAGTGCTGGAAGCACATGTGAGAATGACTGTCCCTCCCAGGTTCACGGTCAGTGAAGGCTCCTGAGTCACCATAGCCTGAGAACTGGACCCTGAAATGGAAACAGAAGCACATCGGGAATGAAAATGGAAGTCAGAGCAATTCCCCAAAAGTTGGTCACTTGAATCTTCAGGAACCTTGGCAGTGAGTAAGGACAAGAAGGACGAGGAGGAAGAGAAGACTCCTGCTCATGGTGCAGACTCTCAAGGACATCGTGGCCTCACAGCTGACACAAGACTTTGGCGCCTCTTTTATGTCCCTCTGACCTGGGGGAAGGGTTTGTGTTGGGTGTGCATGCTGCAAATCTCAGCCATTTAGCATAAATCCCCTCCCCCATTTCTGTGTCTTCAGTGAAGAACTAGCTCTTCAGAGAAGGGGAAACTTGGGCTAGCTTTGAGCTAGGATAGTCCCTTGGGAGGAAGCACCTGTTGGCACTTCTTCAGTCTGAACTTGCTGCAGGCCTTGTTCACTTCAAAAGCATAAATGCCCCCTGTTGACATCAAGATAATGTTTAGTGTATTTTAATTACTGAGAGCAAAGAGTTTTTTTATGTGTTTTTTAATTTTTAAAATGATACTTTTTGCCATGTAAAATCAAATTCTTAAAGTTTTCTTTTTTAAAATTTATTTATTTTTATTAAATCACGTGTAAAGTTACAAAACTTTCAGTTTAAGTCTCAGTTACACAATGCTCAAACACCCATCCCTTCACCAGTGCACATATTCCACCACCAAGAACCACAGTAAACCTCCCCCCCACCTCCCCAACCCCCAGCCTCCCTCCCCGCCTGTGTAGCTGATAAATTTTACTTTACTTCCTCTTTACTTTGGTTACATTCAATATTTCAACAAAAAACTCATTATTTTTTGGAGTTTCCCCCCCGCCAAAGTCAGACCTGCTGGAAAGGAAGCATTTGATAATTTGTTTTCCATTGCTGAGAATCAAGTTTTAATTTTGCTCTTGTTTTTAAATAGAAGTCATTCAAAATATTGTTAGGGATCAACTCAGTACCCTTCCAATACTCTCTAGTACCATTACTCTGACTCAATCTTTGCTACTCCTTGTTGATACTTCTTTACTTCTTTTCAATATCCTCCTCCAAGTTTCGATTCTGCCTTACACCCATTTAGCAATTATCACTTAGGTAATTTCCCCTTTTTTTGTATTCATAACTCACTTTATTTCAGAAATATTTTTATTGGTTTTAGGTGTCCATCAAGGTGACATCATGTTTAATGTTAAAAATTTTTGTCTTAGGGTTGAGCTATAGTTCAGTGGGGAAAGTACCTCCCTTGCATGTGAGTGATCAGGGTTCAATGCCAACATCTCATATGATCTCCCAAGCTTACTAGAAGTGATCCCTGAGAACACAGTCAGTAGTAAGCCATGAGTATTTCCTGGAAAAAAAAGTTTTACAGGCTATTATGAGATTGTTTGCAGTACAAATATTAGGCCTGGCAAATCTTAAAAACAGGCCCAGGAAAAAGAATATATTTTTTTCGTTTCCTTATGTGTTTGTGATGGGGATTCTTTCTTTCTGTAAGAATTTTACATTTACAGAAAAATTCAATAATTTTATAGAGTTGTCTTATATACGTTTTCTAATTAACTATAATTAGGTATTATGTTAATCTTGATCATTTGGTTATTGGGTATAGACTTTAGTTGTTGTTATGATTTCTCCATCTTTTCATTTTCAAATAGTTGTCAGTACATTAAACTATTATATTGTATGGTGGTATCTAATTCATTTTTTACTTTATGATTTACTAATTATATAGGTCATAAGTTTTTGTGTTAAATTCTTATCTTATACTGTGAATATCTAGACATATTTTAAAAGGTCAATTCATATTTTATTGCCTTTCTTTTCATATGGACTTTTAAGTGGATGTGTATTTCGTGTTTATTTATTATTGGTCTACTATGGAGAATTTGGCAAAAGAATCTGAACGATATTCTGTATTTGGTTCATTTGTCCTTTTGTTAGTATTAATCTTTGTGATTATTCAGAAGAAATCAGAAACAATTGCATTTTCAGGCAATTAGATTCAGGTTTTTCAGTCAGTTAAATCATCACATTAAGTATGAGTGATTTTTTTCTGAGTTGATCAGCAAATGTGTTCCTGAATTATCCTGTATGTGTTATCTTCCACCACAATCTTTCTCCTTGAATTAGCCATTATGTAAGCTTTTATTATAAATTGGGATGGGAAAAATAATATTAATCTGCAGTGACCACCAGGGTTGAACACAGAAAACATTTCTGCTCTTTCCTACCTGGAGGCTTGAGGAACAAAGGCGCCATTTGGATGTGTTGGAGACCAACCTCTAAACAAGAATAAATTTTTCTTAGAACAGGAAAGACTGAACCAAAGTTTTGTGTCTCCGTTCCCTACCTATACTTCTCACTCACCCTCTGATAAGAGAACAGGTGTCCTATATACAGTGATGACTCCAAGGTTACCACAGTCTGAGAATATGTATCTAAAACAGAATACCCCGAGACCCCAAGGATATAGAATCCACTTGCCTGATTAAACCATTTGAGGGAAAGCTGAGTAAATGCTCTCTATAATATAATGGAGATACTGATAGATGTGGTCTTCTTAGTTTTCTGGTTTGTGTCTGGTGTCCTGGGATCTTTTCATGTCCCAGAGTCCCAGAGAAGAAGGCACTTCATGCAAATCAGTTTCATTTCTCTTTATTTCCCAGTGTAACTCTGATATCTCCTGAAGGAGACCTTGAAAGAGGCAGATAGTGAGACCTCACACAGACAGTGACTATAGAGTGACAGATACTGAGTGATGTGGGTTGATATACGTCAACTATATCTACCCCCATGTGGAGACCTCAGTCCTATATTTTTCTCTAGAAAATCTTGGAGCTGAAAGATAATTTTTGGGAGAACTTTCTTACCCAGTCAGTAATCTATAATTTTCATCTTTTTGAACTCTCGGGCCACTTCAGTAAACTCGCTGCTCTGTGAGTACTTTCAAACTCGTCTCCTCCAGCACAGGTCCAATTAGGAAATCTCAGAACAAGTATCTGGGTGTGATTGAACAGGGCTAAGGTGGGAGGACTAGAGCTGAAGATATGACTCACAGAGTTTCACTAACGTATAAGACATCACAACTCCCATTTGTTCTAAGAAAATATACTTATATGGGGTTACTCCAATTTATCTTCAGATTTTTTTTGAGAAGACACAAAACACTATAAAATGGGATTTATCCCCCAAAGTGGCATATTAAAATAAGAAATAAAAATTTCTATTGATAAGAAAAACAAACAAGCAAAAATAGGCAGAAATACAGTGTCTAGGCTCTTTGGGTTGATCAACAGAACACTTTTATTACCATGTCCACTAATATTATCTATGGGTCTGAAGGAATGGAGAGGACCAAGGTGTATTTTAGAGGTAACGAAATAGGTAGATATGTTACTGCTTTCCAGAACTGGTGAAGTTAACTCACGTTAACTTTAATCATATCCTGAAGGAAAAACATGATCTACTTTGTAATTCCAAACTGTAAGTACATTTTTAATAAGGCAAGACGTGTAGTGATAATGATGAGAAATGAAAGCCAATGCACATAAGATTAATGAAATATGCATTGGCTTTCTTTCATTTCTCATCATTATCACTATACGTCTTGCCTTATACAAAAATGATTCTAATTAAATATTTATGCCTTTTAATGAAATCCAGGCCTGAAACAGTGTATCTACTTTACTACTGCCCTGTGCACTGTTCCCCTTGCTCAGGGTCAAAACAGGTCACCTCTTAGTGTCCTCCTCATGACTTGACCTGGGTTGTATTCTCTGTATTCCACTGGGTTTCCTCAGAAGAGATTTTTCCAGCATGTTCTCTGGGGTCTTTGGTAGTTAGCACTCAGGTGCTGTCTCTCAAACATACTCCTCTCTGATCATGACGTTGTGCCCTATGTTCCAATTCTGTATTTTTAACAGTCTTCACTATTCTGATATGTGACTTGCAAATGTCTTCTCCCATTCCCTAGATTGTCTCTGCTTCCTGTTAAATGTTTCAGTCTTTAGTGCAGAAACTTGTTTGTTGTACCCGGAGACCACACATGGTGATGTTTAGGGGCTACTGGTAAGTTTGGAGGCTGTTCCCAGAGTTTCTAGGGGATCATGCAGTGACAAGGATTGATCCCTGGCCTCCCAAATGCAAAACATTCTTTGTGTGGTCTCAGTCTTCTGAGCGCTCACTCCAGTCCCAGCAATATTTTATCATAATATAGTCCCACTGGTAATTTTGGGATTCATTGATTCAAGTGGTGGCATCATATCTAAAAAATTATTACTAAGATAATTGTTATGAGGATTTTGTTTTCTAGAATCTCTCTTTTGTTAAGATCTAATGCTTAAATAATTAAATAATTTTGATTTTTTCTCTTATGTGACTTAAGACAGAATTCAGTTTCCTTCAATGTTTATATGAATTTCTGTAACATTATTTGTTGAAGATAATATCCCACTCCCACTCCCCATTGTGTTTTCTTGATCACTTGAATATAAGTGTTTGGGTGATTTTCTGACCTCTTATTCCTGTGCCTATGATCTACATGTGTATTTAAATGGTGGCCTGACACCACATTACAAAGTGTACCTTAATAATCTCTTTTGAAACCAAGAGTGACAGATCCACCTTTTTAATTTTCTCACCTTAGTTTTTGCTGAATTGAGTATTTTGCATTCCAGTGTTCATGTGGTATCTCACTCCCAGGAGTCCCTTTCTATGACAGTTGTAGGGATAAATATTCAACATGCTAGGAAACCCAGAAATCTTCTACAGAAGGAAAAATGTGTTGGGTCAACTCTTACAGAATATAAGATAATTGAGCTGTTTGCAAGATTTGGACATTCAGGGGATTGTGATGATAGAAATTTATGGGGGAAAATAAAGTTCACCTTAGGTGTATTCAAAAGTCAGCATGTCAGCAAATATTTGAAAAATCATTAAAAGAATGCTACCCATAGTGTATTTGATTTGCCAAAAACAGTAACAACAAGTCTCACATGGTGATGTTACTGGTGCCCGCTCGAGCAAATCGATGAGCAAGGGGATGACAGGGACAGTGACAGTAATATATATATATATATATATATATATATATATACATATATACATATATAATCTTTTGCAATTTTAAAGATTTAAAATTCCGGGTTGGTAATTTATTGTCCTAGCTTATGACATTTGGCTTTTTCTCCTTAAAGAGTCTATAATTACTTATCAGACAGACACCATGATTGATGCATTGAAAATATTTTCCATGTGACTGAAGGTAACAGAATCTAAAGTCTGGACTAGAGTATTGAACTTACCCTGATGCAGGTAGAGATAGTGGCTTGAGTGTGTGGTGGTATAATATTGTATGCATGAGTCCCTATCATTAGCAGTATTGTAAGTCAAGGTGCCTAAAATGTTTAAAAATTCGCCTTGTGATGTCAGTACCTAAATGAACAATGTATTGATGTTTATTGTTTGCCTTTTCTAACAATTGTGAGTTTCTTTGGATATTTGGACCTGATAACTAACATTGAACTATTCTGCTGCCTCTTTTATCTTTCTCAACACCCTGGGGTAAGGATTTGTGTTTGGATGCACTTGTTGCAAATTGGAGTCCTTTAGTATGCTCCCTCCCCCCAGGTCTACATCTTTAATTCTGACCTAGTTTTGCTGTGATGCCTGAGGTGGCAGAGTGAGTCCTCTGGGAGGAAGCACCTGTGGTGACCTCTAATTCAAGCCAGTGGGTATGTGTGCAATTTGGGCACAGTCAGCCTGAATTGGCAGCAGGATTTGTTCTCCTCAACCTTATTCATAGACCCTCTGGAGACATTCTCTTGATAATAATTAACTGTGGCAGGCCATAGTGATAGGAGAGCAGGTGGGTGCTTGCCTTGCATGCAGCAGACCTGGGTTCAACCCCCAGCATGCCATATGGTTCCCTTGTGCACAGCTAGGAGTGATCTCTGAGTCCAGAGTCAGAAGGAATCCCTGAGCACTGCTGGTGTGGCCTCCAAACTAAAAAATGGATAAATAAATTAACAGTGGTGATTGTTTTTCATGTCAAAAGGCACTTTTCAATTCAGTATTTACTTTTAAAATTACTTTATTTTATTTTTGTTTTGACTTGCTTTGGGGGCTATTCCCAGTGGTGCTCCAAGCTTACTCCCAGCTCTGGCGGGGCTCGAGGGATCAAATATGGGTTAGGTGCTGCTGATAAAACCCATGTCAGCTGCATGCAAGGCAGGTAGCTTGCCCACTATATTGCTCAGGCCCATTATCTTTGAAACAAGTTTTAATGGTTCACCTTATTTACCATGCTAAATGACACCCATTATTTTTTCTTTGTCTCTGCTAATTGTTGTTGGTATCATATTTCTTAGTTTTGTTAAATAAACTACTCTTTAACATCAAGTTCATCTGTTTACTTCTCTGAGTTCCTGTACTGTTTTGATTCCTATACTGTAATATGTAATATGTATGCATATACATATATATGTGCCTTTTGTTTGTATTGTTATTACTACATTTTTTGCATTTTATCCTTGTTCATTTATTTTACAAAATACCCATAATTGTTCATTGAAGTGATATTATGTTTGCTGCTTTAAAATTTTTCCACTTATGCCTGAGAGCTAGTACAGGGATTAAGGGGTTTGCCTTATATGTGAACAACCCTAGTTCCATCACTAGCACCACATATGGTTCCCTGAGCACCCTCAGGAGTGACCCAAGAGCACAGAGACTGGACTAAGCCCTGAGTACCTGTGAATCAGAGAAACAATAAAAACATCATTTGTCACAGAATTTCAACACCTAAGTAGATCTCTTAGTATTGATATGTTTATCTGCCTTTTGTTTGTCAAATTGAGATTTCTCTCAAACTCTGGATGAGGAGTGATACTTTTAACTTGGTTTCACCCAGAAGATGCTTCTTAAAAGGGGCGGGGAGTGGAGTGGTTATGTGTTCTTGATGACAGTTTCTTCTGACTCAAATGCAAGAGATTTCACTGAGGGAGGTTTACAGACAGAATCTCTATCTGATATGGAAGAACCTTTCATGTAGTGGATGACGTGCTCTAAGATCTAACCTCACTTTTTAAAGTTTCCTTTTCACTGAGATAGCTTTAGATTACACAAGTGTGTCTATGCTATTAGATTTACAGTTTTGCGTTCTTCAGAGTATATGTCACTACACAACAGCCACCACTCAAGTACTGTATCTCTATTGCTGTTTTGTTTTTGAGCCACATCCAGCAGTGCTCAGAGATTACTCCTTTTCTGCACTCAGGGAATCACTCCTGGAAGTGCTGAAGGGATAATATTGGATGTTGGAGATTGAATCCAGATTGGTGGCATGCAAAGCAAGTGCCTTGCCCTCTGTACTATCTCTCTGGCCCCTCTAAAATTTATTTTTAATTTTTTAATTGAATCGCATGAGATAAACAATTTTAAAGTTCTTCATAAATCACGTGAGATAACCAATTATGAAATTCTTTCACACTGTTGCAACATCCTTTTCTCACCAGTGTGCATTTACCACTACCGATGTCCCCAGTTTCCCTCCAGCTCCCTCATATCCCACCCTACCAGCCTCTATGGAAGGAATTTTCTCTCTCTCCCTCTTTCTCTCTCTCTCTCCCTCTCTCTCTCTCTCCCTCTCTTCCCTCTCTCTCTCTTCTCTCTCTCTCCCTCTCTTTCTCTCTTTCTCTCTCTCCCCCCATGTGGGTCTTATGGTTAGCAATACAGATACTGAAACATTATCAGGTATATTCCTTTACCTAATTTCAAAACCCAGTTCCTGTCCAAAATGTTCATTTCCAACTACTATTGTTTATTGTTACACTGGTCTCTTCTCTATCCTAACTGCTCTTTGCTGCCCAAACACCATTGTGACAAGCTACCAATCATTGAATCATTGACTAGTACTCCTGGTCCCAGTCTTCTCTGGCCTTTGTTATTAACTTCATCCCCAAAATGAACGCAGTCATTCTACATCTATCTCTCTCTTTCTCAATTATTTCATTTACATAAGACTCTCCATATCTATCAGTTTATAAGCAAATTTCATATCTTCATTTTTCCTAATAGCTGTGCAGTATTCTATTGTGTAGATGTGCCATAGTTTCTTTATCCATTTTTCTGTTGTCAGGCACTCAGGTTTTTTACAGATTCTGGCTATTGTGAATAGTGCTGCAAGGAACATAGGAGTGCAGTTGGGTTTCTGCTGTGTGGTTTTAGTCCCCCAGGGTATATTACCAGAAGTAATAGCGCTGAGTCAAATGGCTGCTCAATTTATAGTTATATGAGGAATATCCATATTATTTTCCTCCAAGGCTACAGCAGTTCAGCACTCCCAACAACAATGAAGGAGAGTATACATTCTCCTGCATCTGTGCCAGTGTTTATTTTTGATGTATTCCAGCCTCTGTGGTGTGAGGTGATATCTCATCATTGTTTGGATCTGCATCTCCCTGATGATTAGCAATATAGAGCATTTTTTCATGTGTCTTTTGGCCAATTATATTTCTTCTCTGAGGAAGTTTCTATTCATTTTTTCTCCCCATTTTTGATGGGCTTGGATGTTTTTTCCTTGTAAAGATCTATTAGTATCTTATATAGCTTGGACATTAATCCATTATCAGATGGGTACTGGATAAATAATTTTCCCCTATCTGTGGGCTGTCTGTGTATCATGGTCACTGTTTCTTTGGAGGCGCAGAAACTTCTTAGCTTCCTATAGTACCATATGTTTCTCTTTGCTTCTACTAGCTTAGTCAGTGGTGTTTTATCTTTTTTTTTAAAATTTTATTGAATCACCATGAGACAGTTACAAGCTTTCATGTTTGGATTACAATCACATACTGATCAAACACCCATTCCTCCACCAGTGCACATTCCTCACCACTGATATCTCCGGAATACCCTCTTTGAAGTGCCTTTCACTTTAATGTCATGGATGTTTTTGCCTACATTTTCTTCCATGTGTCTTATGGATTTAGGTTTTATGTTGAGATATTTAATTCATTTTAATATGACTTTTTTGCATGCTTAGAACGAGGTCTAAGTTCATGTTTTACATGTAACTGCCCAGTTTTTCCAGCACACTTGTTGAATAGGCTTTCCTTGCTCCACTTCATATTTCTTGTTCCCTTATCAAATATTAAATGATCACGTATTTGAGGACTCGTGTCAAGATATTCATCTCTATTCCATTGGTCTACAGGTCTGTCTTTATTCCAATACCATGATGTTTTAATTACTTCTGCTTTGTATTACAGTTTGAATTGGGGGACGTTGATACCTATCTTATTCATTTTTCCAAAGATTTCTTTCTCTATTTGTAGGGGTATAGTGTTCCATATGAATCTCAGGAGTGTTTAGTTTATTTCTTTGAAAAAGAATACTATGGGTATTCTAATAGGGGTGGTATTAAATCTATGCCATGCCTGGAAAATATTGTAGTTTTGACAATGTTAATTCTCCCAGTCCATGAGTAGGGGATGTGTCTCCATTTCCTCATGTTCTCCTGTATTTCTTGGAGTAGCGTTTTGTCGTTTTCTTTATACCAGTACCTAATCTTCTTAGTTAAGCCTGTTTCAGTTTTGCAGCTGTCTTTTGTAGTTTTAATTCATGGAATTGGACTCTTATTTATTTACAAATCTTTAGTTTTTATTTATTTTTATTATATAGATAAAAATTTCTCTTTGGTCTCTGGTTGCATTGAACTACACTTATATTACTCTAGCTTCAGAAGTTTGTAGAAATTTAACCATTGAGAGTCAAGATAGATGGCAGATATTATAGACACCAACCTCTCCTCCTCCATAAATTTACAACTAAAAATGATGGCATATAACATAGACTTTCAAAAGGACTAGACATCTGAAATTGATGTCATTGGAGAATGGGGAAAGAGCAGAGAATGTCTTAGTAGGTAGGAGAAACTGAAAATGTGGTGAGTTGTGTTTGGCCTTGTGGTAATTAATGTATGCTATGAAAGCTACGATTATGGATCTGAGATGTTTACAGATTGCAATTCTTAACTAGAAGCAAGGTTGATTAGAGTTCTTCTTTTGCCTTACTAGATGTGTTCCTATGTGTGATTTTTCCATCAAGATAATAGCATTAGAACCATGTCTACCTGCTGGACCTCCCTAGTACTTTCTTCAGACTTGGTAGTCAATGTCCTCAACATCTCAAAAAACCTGGGATTGCAGCTTTAGAATTGATGCAGTCTGGTAGGATTTGAAAGGACTGTTTATTGAAATGTCTGCAGAGACAATGTTAAGGATAGTGTTAGGGAAGTTCTGCTGGGGATATACCCAGGCAATGTCCAGAATCTATGCTCTTTGGAGAAGATAATTTTATAAACCACTGTCCCCACCACATAAGTACAAGAACATTTGGAAGAATATCTAGATTTGATAACTCAGATTCCCAACAAAAAGAAATTTAAGAAGTGCATTGAGCAGTCTCAGAATGGGGCTTATTCCTGTTTTGGGCTATTCGACTGGCAAATAATATTATTGCTCAGATGAAGGAATGATACAGAATTTCATGGACAGCAGAAACTTAAAGAGCTAAAGTGCTTGCTTGCACGTGGCTGACTTTATTTGATCTCTAGTACTGCCTGTGGTCCCCTAGAACCACTAGCATTACTCCTGAGAACAGAAGGAAGAATAGCTCCTGAGACCTCAGGGTATGGCCCACATCCAAGCCAAAAATATTATTCTGGAAGGTGCCCATTTTGTGTGGTGAGAGCCTCCAAAGTAGTGCTCAGAGGACCTAGTCTACACAATCCTTGATAATGTGCCAATTGAGGCCAATGTTCAATGTTATGACCCTTTTGCTCTGCTCTGGTGCAACAGTGTAGGGGGCCACCAGGGCAACCTCCCAGGGTTATCCCTAACCTGGTAGGGACTACAGATCAAACTGGGGATCAACAGCAGCCTTGTAAAGCAAATCACACAACTGACCCCTAAACTATCTCCCTTTTCACCCCCTTATATTTTCATTTTCCTCTACCACTTGACAAGGTATGTCCTATTATTTAAAACTTTTGGATTTGCCTCACTGTACTAGTAAATACTGCAAACACTGACCCTGAAGAAGAACAAGGGTTTCTAGGAATAAGTCTCTACTAGTTTATTTATCACAATACAATTTGTAACTATAAACTCTAAACGTACAATTACCAAAGCATAACAATGTTTCTTCACAGCAAGCATGAGCCAGAGAGTTGAAATGATTTAAGGAAAATGAATATGAATATAAATTTCCTAAAGCTTTAGGTCTCAGGAACAACAGGCAAGTCCTGGCTCATAAAGAGCATCACGTATGAGGTGAGGACAAAGTGGAACTAGATACCTGGGTGACATGAAAGGACTTCTTCACTTCTTGTCGCCCCATCTCATCCACATCACCATATGGTTGCAGCTATTTTAGCCCTAGAAATAAAATTGTAGATATTTATGTGTGTGACCAACTAGATATTTCTACTGAACTCATTCTTTATTTTTAGAATGTGTTAGAGGAAGACAGGAGAGGAAGCATGTGGGGACACAGGAAGAGATAGAGGAACGTACAGAAATGAACAGATAGCAGATTTGAGTCTATACATCAGGAGCAGGAACTCTTGGTGGTATGGACACTATAGTCACTGACCTGACAAGAATGCTCATCCTTGTCCTCAAAGGAACGAACAAGAGGTTCATTATTTCAGGATAAGACAATTAGACCTGGAACCATGAGAGTAAATCAAATCCAGCAAATTTAGGGTTTACCTTTGGAGCTTCTTTTAGGAACCCCAATGTTGTCATTGTTTCCTGTAAATAAAAATATAGATATTATATCATGTCTTTCTATGTAGCTTTTATGGATAAAGTTACCTTAACATCGGACACTTAAAGAGAGTGCAGCCACGAGGGCTTCCCCACTTCGCCGCGCCCGCAGCCCGAGTATGACAGAGGAAGATGAGGGAGCTGCTTTGGACACCAGCAGCCCACCAGCAACCTGCAGTATGTGATTTGAGCGTTTCCGCCAGGCCCCCCTTGCGGGGGCCCGGCGTTTCTCTCTCTCTTTTTTCTCTCTCTCTCTCTCTCTCTCTCCTTCAACTTCTCCTGAGCACAGCACAGCCTCCACCCCACTTCTCTGAGCACAAAATGGAGAGACGCACCCAAATGCGCGGCGCGGCTGGCGGGAGATCGAGGGCGGGGAAGTACCGGTCTCCGCCCACATCGGACACTTAAAGAGAGTGCAGCCACGTGGGCTTCCCCACTTCGCCGTGCCCACAGCCCCAGTATGACTGAGGAGGACAAGGGAGCTTTCCCACTTCCGCCAGTGCGCGGGGGCCCGGTATTTCTCTAGGTTTTCCCATCTTATGAGCACCATAAAAGGGAAAAAGATTGTAGTGATAGAATTTCAGGCAGAATTTTCCCTGGTCTTTATACAGAAACCCAAAACCGCGCGGCCGCTGCTGCGGCCGCGCAACCTAATGTCATCTTAGTATCAGCAATATGAAATGGTTCCTTCTTAATGGGTCGGACTTTTGTGGGAGATCAAAACAAGAATAGTAAGTCTTTTGTTGAAATATTGAAGGCAATCAAAGTGGTAGCCATCTCTCTAGACTGAACTAAGCTATATCCCCAAGCCGGCTGAGAAGAAATATCCTTCTTTCTCGGGAAGAAACGCGGCGTGGTGTCAAACATAGTGTGATGTCCATTAAGCAAACAGACCTGGTGGTGTGGGAATGGGATATAAGGGGAAAAGTTATGTACATGGAACAGCGGGACACTGGTGGAATCTCGAGCCGGAGCCGATACCAGCGCAAGATTTTTGGTTCCAGAAACTGCTTGCAGACACTCTACTAGACTATCAACTAAGCCAGAGCCCCATGCTGGCTGATGACGGGAAATAACCATCCTCTTCGGTTTTTTTTCCCTTTGTCAGACAGCGTGGCGATTACTAAACAGGCATGAACTCGGTGGTGCGGGGCAAGGGGGAAAAAGAAAAGTTATGTAACAAACAGCAGGACTTAATATCTCTATATTCTTAGCAGTGGAGAACTATCAAATGCCTCCTTGGCAATAGGACTGTCTTTTTCTTCTTGGGGGGAAATCCCAGCAACGGTAGTGAGTTGTGTGTTGAAACATGGAATGCAATTGAGATAAGCATAAACAAAGTAAAACTTATCACGTACAAGGGTGGGGACTGGGGAGGTGGGAGGGGGCGGCAGATATACTGGGGGGGTTGGTGATGGAAGATGGGCACTGGTGAAGGGAAGGGTGTTTGAGTATTATATAACTGACATAATCCTGAGAACTATGTAACCCTCCACATGGTGATTCAATAAAAAAATTAAAAAAAATAAAGTTACCTTAAGTGATATCCTTGATGTGTGGCCAGCCGGCATCAATATCTTGGACTGTTGGTCAACTGCTTGCAGGGATCAAGAAGTAGAGGATACAGTCCAGTTTAAGGAGAAGGAAACAATCAGAGGAACGCTTTTGGGTCCTGAATGGTGTTGCCTATAAGAGTAGCACATCCCTCTCCGAGTTTATCACTTTTGCTGGAATACATCAATGTTGACCCAGAACCTCAAATCCAGTTTCCCCCTCTAGCCCCCTCTGTTCAGACTTTGCAATGGAAGCTTCAGTACCTGAGAGTATGAGTCAAGACCATTTCTTTTCTGGATTTTTTTTTATTTGAGTCTGCACAGCTTCTCATATCTGAGTGCCTTATCTTTATGATCAAAGCAAATGACATAGCCCTGAGCACAGGGGACTGTCAGTAAGGGTGAGGGGTGGATGGTCATGTAAAGCAATTCTCAAATGCCTACAAAAACATATTCTAAGTGCTGTAAAAGGATTTCTATGTTTATTATGGTGCTTGTGATCTGAGCAATGCAGGCTTAAATTGCAATGTAAATAGCACTGTAGCATTGTCGGGCACCAGTAACATCTCCATTGTGAGACTTGTTACTGTTTTTGGCATATCGAATATACGATGGGTAACTTGCCAGGCTCTGCCATGTCAGCAGGATACTCTCGGTAGCTTGCTGGGCTCTCTGAGAGGGACGGAGGAATCAAACTCGGGTTGGCCGAGTGCAAAGCAAATGCCCTACTGTGCTAAGCTGTTGCTCCAGTCTTTTAAAATTCAGCCCAATTGGTTCTAGTTTGATCATCCCCCACCCCGACACCCACATCATGGTTTAGAAAGTTGTTCATGATGATTGAATATAGGTATTCAATATTTCAACACCCATCTCACCATCATTACCACTTTCCTCCCACCACCTTCTCCATTTTCCCAACCACCCCTCAAGCCTGTGCCCATAGCAGGCCGACAATAATTTACTTTATAAAGTTTTTTATCCCTAACAGAATGATAAAAAATATTTCTATAAAGGGCACTGGCGGAGGGATGGGTACTCAATCACTGTATGACTGAAATGCAAGCACGAAAGTTTATAAGTATGTAACCGTACCTCACAATGATTCACTAATTAAAAAAAAAGAGGAAAACTTAAAATTCTGAAAAAGAGGCACAATAAAAACCTATCCTTTCTACCTTCAAGATTTAAAAAATTATATTTCTGCATAACAATATTTGTGAAAATTGTATCTCAGCACGAGACATGAAATCCTTGTGTGAGGCTTTTACTAAGCTGTTGCTGGAAGTTAACCTTCATTGTTAATGTTTTTGTTAGCGGAGATTGGTTGGTTTCTACTTTACATGCCATCCATCTACTACTGGCATATCAGTGATGTAGATGATGGACATGCCTTTGCTGTTGCATGCTCTAGAAACTCAAGAGCTCTTAACTGGGCTGTCCGGTTGGAGTTCAATTTTTAACTGGAATGTGGTTTTAGGGGAGTGACTGCAAGGGTTTTGTTTGGCAAGAGCTGGCCCACCCATCCCCCTCCCAGAGCTCTCAGTAAGGAATGGGTTTTTGAGACTTTTGTGTGTGTGTGGCTAGGTGAGTTCTTTAGAGATTTGTTTGAGTCTCTGGAATAAGTCCAGTAGATGAGGAACTTACACAGTTATGGAGGTGGGATGTGAGTGGCTTTTAAAATTTAATTAGCTGAGTAAAATTTTGACCTCTGCATGAGTTTCTTATTGTTATTGAAAGTTCATTAGAAGTTTTAAATTCAACTACATTGCATAAGAAAATGCTGGATAGGTCATTATGAAAGAAAAATTACTTCCAAATAAAATTGCTATATGCTAAAGTAGCTTTATGTTGGAAGAGGGTCATTATTTAAGTTTCAAAACAGATGAAAGTTTTTGTACCACTTCCTCTTATGCCTGTGTCACTGTGATTAGTACCACTGTCATAAATCATACAGTAATAGTCAGCCTCATCCTCAGGCTGCAGCCCAGAGATGTGCAAGAGTCCCGCATTGGCTGAGGTGTCTTTGGATCCAGAGAAGCGATTGGAAACTCCAGATCCCAACTGTGTACTTGTGTAGTAATACAGCAGAAACCTAGGAGAGTTGCCAGTCTTCTGCTGGTACCAGCGTACTGCATAGCTGCCAACACTGAAACCACTGCTGAGGGTGCAGGTGAGTCTGGCTGTTGTTCCAGGAGATGCAGAGACCGAGGGCTCCTGAGTCAGCACAGGCTGGAGAGGGACCCTGCGAAGAAAGACTTGTATTATCTTCAGGCAAGAATCAGGTTAAACTCATCAATACTATGAACAAGGAGGAAGTTCTACCAGGCAGCCTCTTGAGTCCTAGCCATACCTGTGCAGTGAAAGAGGAGCGTGAGCAGGAGAGCAGTCCAGGCCATGGTGCACACCACCCTCTGATCCCACAGTGGGCACTGGCTGCCCCACACCTACTTGTCTCCCTCTGCCAGAGGAGGAGCTGTCCATACAAATCAGTTAAATCTAATAACTGCCCATCTCCTACTGTTCATGTTGGTGGGGCTCAGCTCACACTCCAGACAGAATGGACAGAGTTTTGAGGGGTGTTTTGGCAGGAAGCACCTGCAGAGAACACACACAGGTCCTAGCCCAGAGTACACAAGAGCTGAATCCCACTCATTGTTCACAGGCCCAAACCCCAGGACTGGTTTCTCTGAGTTAATGGCCCTCACTTAGCAGCTGTGCTAAAAAGGAAGGGAGTTCCACAGCTCCCTCTATTGGCTATACTTGAAAAGAATAGAAAAAAAACCCTGATTTTTTGTATTATTGAGTTAGTGAAATGCATATTCATCTAGAAAAATACAAAATTGGCTGCATTTGAAATAAAACAAATAAAATATTAGTTTTTTTCACAACCTATGAAAAGTTATTATGTAGGCATTCCATAGAATGGCTTACAATTCGATACTTTCTCAGAAAATTTCAAGATGTTAAATTTAAAATTTTTTTCACATCACATAAATTTTCTTCATCTACTATTTGGGCCCACATCTGGCAGTGTTCAATGTTTGCTCCACGATCTGAACTCAGGAATCACCCTGGGACTATTTGAAGTTCCTGGGTGTTTATGTGCAGGGCAAATGCTCTATTACTATGGCGCAGTCTACATACATTTCATAAAAGGAAAATATTCTAATTCTTGTGATATAGTTATAATAGTGGTAAATATAGCTTACTAGTATTTATTCAATTAAGAAAATTATGCAAAAGTTATATTTTAATATAACTGTTATGAATATATTTTTTAAAATTCTAGTGAAAGATTTACAAATTGGTTAAAAGGACAAATTAGCATTCATTGCAATGACACATGTTTGACCTTGTTTACATATCTTAAAGTGATATATCATATTAATACTTGAATAAAATTATTTCTCACAGTTGACTCATGATCAAATTCAAATAAATTCTGAAAGGCCAAAATAGAAATTTACACATGAGATTATGACTTAGCTCTCCTTCTCTCTCTGTCTCTCTCTCACACACACATATTACACAAACTCATGCATATACTATAGATAGACTTCATGATATGGCCGAGACAAAGATGAGCTTAATTTTCATTATTATTTCACATTATTATGAAAGTATTAGAAAATAGCATAAAATAAGTGATGGGAATGGTATAATTTGGTAATGTATGAATGGAAATGTGCTTCTTTTTTGCATTTGTTCCTTTGGCCAGCTGCATGAATTTTATATGTTATAAAGAGCCATTAAATGTAGGCTAGTTTCATGTCTCTAGACTGAACTAAGCCATAGCCCCACGCCTGCCGAGGAGGGGAAATATCCTTCTTTCTCAACTTTCCCCCCCTGCCCCCCCGCCATATTATGAGGACTATTAAGCAGGCACAAACTTGGGGCCGAGGGAAGGAGAAAAAAAAAGAGTTATGTACTTGGAACAGCGGGATTTCGTATCTCTTCATTCTCAGTAATGGAAAACTAATTATCAAATGCTTCCTTGGCAGTAGGGCTGTCTTTTTTGGGGGGAAACTCCAACAACAATAGTGAGTTTTGTGTTGAAATATGGAATGTAATCAAGGTAAACAGAAAATGAAGTGAAATTTATCACTTACGCAGGTGGGGGTGGGGGGCGGGGGGTGGGAGGTATACTGGGGTTTTTGGTGGTGGAATATGGGCACTGGTAAAGGGATGGGTGTTTGAGTATTGTATAAATGAGATATAAACCTGAGAACTTTGTAACTTTCCACATGGTGATTCAATAAAATAAATAACAAAAATAAATAAATAAAAATTAATTAATTAATAAATAGATTTAGGCTAGTTAAAAAAAATTAATTCCCATCTCCCCACCCTTCCAGGATCCTGGCTGTCATGTCCACAAACTGCTCTTGGCATATTTGTTTCCACACTTTGCACCAGGCTGATTTCACTACGGAGCCTGGAGCAGGCATCCTCTCTCCGCCTGCCCCAAAGGAAGCCCTGCAGCTGCAAACCTCCAGAACCCAATCCCTGTCACTCTTGTGGTAGATATTCATAGGCTTGTCCTGGCTTGGCCCCCCCCCACACAAGAGAATAAATCTGCTGAAAAACCCAGGTATGTGGGACCAGTAACTGAAAACTCCAGCCCTCAAGAGGTGGGAACTGGCCTACCCTTTCCCATCTGCCTGCCCTTTAAGGGTCCTGACTGTCACACCCACAAACTGCCTCTGGGTGCCATTTAAGCTCATAAATGGCCCTGATCCAGAGACTCACAAATGAATCTCTGAACCCAGCAGCTCACTGCAGAATGTCTCCGGACCCCATTTATTTAAAGTTTTAGAGTTCTGGGAAACGGTGACCATGCATCATCTCATATTATTCTTCTTTTTTAACTCTTTTGTAGAAATACTGTGAGATAGGATCTTATAGATATTGATACTACTCATAACAAATAATACAAAATAAATTATCTTGCATTTGCCTGTGGGGCAGGCCTGAGTGGTGGTGGGAAAATTCGAAAACATGGTGATGGGAAGGTGTAATGGTGGTGGGATTGGTGTTGAATATTGATGGAATCAATTATTGTGAACAACCTTATGAAAATAAAATTTTTTAAAAATGTTAAATGCCCTTTTGGACCCTGCTGTGGAGCGAGCATGATGGAAGAGCCCAAGGAAGCGCCCTTGGACTCCAAGCAGCCCACTGAACTAATTCCGGCATGGGACCAGAGACCCCACGGTGCGCTGAAACAGTGGGAACCGGGCATCCCACAATTCTTTTAACCTCTCTCTCTCTCAACTCCTCCCTCCTGAGCACAGCGCAGGATCCGTGGTTTTTCTGAGCGCAAAATGGAGACGCCGAGCCTCTCTCTAGGCTTCTCCATCTTATGAGCACCATAAAAGGGTAAAAGTTTGTAGTGATGTTATTTCTGGTTGTACTTTCCCTGGACTTTATACAGAAACCCAAAACCTAATGTCATCTTAGCATCAGCAATATGTAATATGTCCCTTTTTAATGGGTCGGACTTTTGTGGGAGATCCTAACAAGAATAGTAAGTCTGTTGCTGAAATATTGAAGGCAATCAAAGTGGTAGCCATCTCTCTAGACTGAACTAAGCTATATCCCCACGCCGACTGAGAAGAAATTTTCTTCTTTCTCGGGAAGAAACGCGGCGTGTCGTCAACTACAGTGTGATGTCCATTAAGCAAACAGACCTGGTGGCGTGGGAATGGGATATAAGGGGAAAAATTATGTACATGGAACAGTGGGACGCTGGTGGAATCTCGAGCCGGAGCCGAAACCAGCGCAAGACCTTCGGTTCCAGAAACTGCTTGCAGACACTCTACTAGTCTATCAACTAAGCCAGAGCCCCACGCCTGCCGATGACGGGAAATAACCATCCTTTTCGGGTTTTTTTCCCTTGTCAGGCAGCGTGGCGATTACTAAACAGGCGTGAACTCGGTGGCGCGGGGCAAGGGGGAAAAAGAAAAGTTATGTAACAAACAGCGGGACTTAATATCTCTATATTCTTAGCAGTGAAGAACTGTTGGATATCATTGGTTTGTCCTTTCCCCCTTGCCACTAGGAGCTTAGTTTATCAGTCACACCCATCAAAGTGCTCCAAGTCACTCCCATTCCTTTGTTTATCTGTAACCATTTCTACCAGTTTATCTGCTCTTCCCTTAATCAAACTCTGTTAATTGGTAAGGTCAGAACTTTCTAGGACACTGAATATTATAACATTGCCTTTCTCTCCTCTTTATGCCTTTTGAATAATTTACTTTAAAGCTATGTCTTTTTTGTATAGACACAAGAAGACAATATTATGTTTTTATAACCTAAGACTTAATTGGCCTCGAATATTATTCCCTTCTGGGCATCTGCTTTCTCCACTTAAGCCTCAGTTGCCCTCAGTTCCTAGCACCCCAAAGTAGGGTCCCCGACGTGGGACGGGAAGGATCCAGGGCAAGCGGTGAGTTATGTGCTACCCTGGCATCGAGATGGGCCTGGCCAAAGTGCCTAATTCTTAACTATAAGTTAAGAGCTTGATCATAGACAAATGCTGTCATGATCCAATAGTAATTATGAGACTGGGACCCTGCCAGGGATAGGAAAGACTGATCTGGCCTGAGCACTGTAGTCTGAGATTGAGATGGCCCCAGGAGAGCAATTCTATAAGCTTTAATGCATCTCTTATTGTGTCCATACAAAGTAATTAATATTATGAATTCTTATATGTTTGCTGGCTGAGGAGAAGAGAAACACATTCATGGGACTCTGCCCTTGGGTGGATCCTCCTGCTGAAAGAGAATTAAGTCCTAGGAGAAGCATCCCCTGAGGGAAAAGAACCTTACCCTATTGCTGACCACACCTATGTGTATGCCCCAACCCCCTCATGCTGTGGAGATTTAACTAGGCTGTAAGAGTGGGTTGGGGGCCAGATCCACGGGGCGAGATCCACGGGGGCCAGATCCATGGAGGCCAGATCCACAGATCGAGAGAGAGACCGAGAGCCGGGAGAGAGGCAGAGAGAGAGAGAATGAAGTAGGATGGGGGAGAAAGAAGCAGGAGGAGAATCAGAGGAGAATGGAGATGGACATGAAATAAACCGATCGAGCAACCAGTTTGGCCTTCTTCCTTCCTTCACCTGCCTCGCCACCTGCGCGCCCTTTCTTTTTATTTTTGTGTTTTACACAGAGAACTATCAAATGCCTCCTTGGCAATAGGACTGCTTTCCTTTTTTGGGGGAAACCCCAACAACGGTAGTGAGTTGTGTGTTGAAACATGGAATGTAATCAAGATAAGGCATAAACGAAGTGAAACTTATCATGTACAAGGGTGGGGACTGGGGAGGTGGGAGGGGGCGGCAGGTATACTGGGGGGGTTGGTGATGGAAGATGGGCACTGGTGAAGGGAAGGGTGTTTGAGAATTGTATAACCGACATAATCCTGAGAACTATGTAACCCTCCACGAAAAATTAATTAATCACCATGATTGTAAAGCTCTATAGAACATTCCAATGACTGAGAAATAGTACAACTTGTAGGGCACTCCTCTTGCATGTGGACAACCTGGTTGGAACCTGGCGCCATATGATCCCCTGGGCCCCATCAGAGGTGATCCCTGAGCACCAAGCTAGGAATAAGGTCTGATCATTTTTAGGTGAGGCTGCCAAAACAAAAACGTAATAATTTAAAAATAAATAAAATATTCAAGCTGGTGTGTCCACTTCCCTCCAGTGTACTCCCTTCTCCCAGAGACCCTGTGGTTAGATTCCTACTGAAGACCAGTTCCCAGTTTCTGTAGCCTTTGGCCATTAGGTATTCCACTACTGTGTTTCTTTATATCTGCACATGAGAGAGATCATTTGTGTCTGTCCTTCTGCTTACTTCAATCAGGATGTTGCTCTCTGGATCCATCCATGTAGCAGTTAACTTCACAATCTCATCTTTTCTTATAGTTGAGTTGCACACAGGGAAGAAATCCCTGCCCTGAGATGTCTTTGATCAAATTTACCTCAGCAAGCAACTTTTCACAACACTTCCCAGACAGGAATTATTAATGGAACCCGAATACACAGTTACTACTGGTGTGTTTTGCTGAAGAAGATTCATCTTCCTGCAGATTCTGACAGTGAGGATGCAGAGGTTGATCCCTGAGTCAGCCAGAGGTTGATCCCTGATTCTGAAGGAATAAATAAGAAGTCCTCCAGCTTCAGAGTCCCAGGACAATACAAATATAGTGTTAGCAGAAGAAATTATGTGCGTGAGAAAGAACATACAGTCCATCTTCACTCAGAGAGACATTCCCTCAGAGACCTTAGACTGAGTGGGCCTATAGAATTATTTATTATCTCACTGATGACAGTGTTTCTCCAAGGAAATCATACTGCAGTTGACTAGGTTAGGCCCACTAAGATTCTGAACCTGAAAACTGATAAACATCTCAAAGATGCTTCCAATGAGCTTATTTTGGACCAGAAGAAGAAACTTGGACTTCATCAGTTCTCTTGACAAACTCAAAAAATTCAAAGACATGGACATACACAAAGAAGTGAGAAAATTCTTTTTTGGGAATTGTCAGAAGAAGAAGAGGCATGAGCTCTGATGTGTCAGAGACGTGAAGAAGAAAGAGCTCAGACAAAGAACAAGAAACTTGAATTTATTTATCCCTTTCACCTGGGTGGAAAAAAATAATGGTGGCTAGACAATAAAGTCAGCTAATAATAGCAATATACTCAGATTGTAACCTATAGAACATCAGGGTCCTAAGTGATAAAATCAGATAGAGATTCCTGAAGATCAATCAATACATACATTGATTGATTAGATACATATATTTATTTTGATCCAGAGTTCAGATATGAGGGAATAATCTGAAAGCAAATTGCAAATCAAAGTAGTGCATATTCAGAACATGTAAACTGGGTAAGAGTCAGAGATCTGGCTCCTGAACCGTTCAAGGTTTTCAACCACTGTCCTGCCTGTGTGTGTGTCACTGTGAGAGTTCCAACTGCAGCCAGCCAAGGAAAAAGAGTCAGCCTCATCCTCAGGCTGCAGCCCAGAGATGAGCAGAATTCCTGCATTAGCAAAGGCATCTTTGGATCCAGAAAAGCGAGTAGGGACCTCAGGGCCCGGGCCCTTTTGTGGGTCACTGTGCTAGTTCAGGAGATACCATGGAGGACTTCCTGACTTCTGCTGCTGGCAGCAAACCCTGTAGTTTCCAACACTGTATCCAATGAACAGGTGCAGATAAGTCTGGCTTTTGTCCCAGAAGATGCCGAGAGGTTTGGCTGAGTCAGCACAGGCTGGGCGAGGGAACCTGCAAAGACACTCATAATTCTGGGAACGAGTCAGAGTCTGAATCATTAGTTTTCTAAGCAAAATTTCTAAGCTCTCTCTCGCCGCCTGCATTTGGTGCTCTCCAGCTGCTTCTCCACCCGGGATGGCTGTTTCCTTGGATAGATGAAGGAAAAATGATGGCCAACCTGTTGCCAAGTTGCCATTTATTCAATCCCTTGTCTCTCCCAGCTCTCTTCAACCCTCTCTCTCTCTTTACGTTTATCTCTCTGCTGTTTCTATCTAACCATGCAATTCTTTCTTCCCGCTATATCTGTCTGCTCTATCTCTGTCTACTTCAATCAATCCATCAATCCATCCATCCATCAATCCATTTCTCTCAAGAATCCCCCTTTCTCCCTGCAGCCGCTCTTTTTTACCCTCTCACCACGCCTCCCCAACCATGCCTCCCCACAGGATGCATGATTAAAAATGTTTTTTCCAGACTTCTTGACCACCAGCAGCCCATGAGGGCAAAACAGCGTTTAGGTGTGTTTCTCCTCTCCTTAGACCTGCAACTTAATTAGCATCTTTAATTCTTCTAATATTTACCATTCTGTATAGACACAGTAATAGACACTTTTGGGCTTATAGGGTGACTCTCCTGGAGACATCTCACCACAGACTCAGACTACAGTGCTCAGGCTGGATCAATCATTCCTAACCCCAGCAGGGTCCAAATCCAGTTATTACTTTGGGATCATGGCATAATTTGTTTTAGACCAAGCTCTTAACTTATAGTTAAACATTAGGGCACTTTAGTGCCGCATTGGAGGCTCTTTCAGGATCAGGGGAATGAGACCCATCATTGTTACTGGTTTTGGCATATGAATACACCATGAGGAGCTTTCGAGACTCTCCCATGTGGGCAGGAAACTCTCGGTAGCTTTCCAGGTTCTCCTAGAGGGAGAACTAGGCTACAAGATGTCCGGGAGATTGGTTTTATAGTCTCTGGATGTTGGCTGTTGGTGGGAGTCCACAGTGCCAGGGGCAGTCTCTGGCTGTGACCGCCTAGCTACTGGAAAATGGGAAATCTGGGCAGAAGAGACCCAGTCCCAATCCGAGCAGACTTGGAGGTCTCAGCCCCAGTCCCACACACCTGGGTTCCTCTGCTGGTTCCTTCATGCGTGAGGCTCATCCGAACTTGTGGAGAGGGGCCTTGAGCATGGCTGTGGCTAGGCTCCGGAGGTCTTCCTTCAGTCACAGGACCTCTGCTCGGAGCGGGAAGGGAAACTGAAGTCCGCCTCCTCTGAGAGACCCCTTGGAAGACAGGCAGGCTAGGGGACAAGAGACTCCCTGCAGGGGAACAGTATAGATTAATTAAAGATTAGTAATTTATCATTGTCCGGGCTTGGGAAAGAGGGTTTCCTTTGTGTATGAAAACTTTGAAGGAGTATAAGCTTTGTTCCTTTGTAGAGACATTAGAGACCCTGGGCACTTATTTCACCAGAAACTACACGGAGTCCATGTAACCATTCATTTTCCTTCTCATTAATCTTTGCTTTCACCTGCCTTACCACATGCCTTTGTTCTGCATGTACTGCATTTCTTTTGTTTTTGTGTAATCATTACTTGTCCTGAATAAATCTGTCTCTTGGCCATCATTCAGTAGCTTGTGTCTATAATAATCAGCCACAGGTAGTATTAGAATTGGTTCCTTGTACCAGGTCACCAGTGCAAATCCTTTTCTTGTAATAAGCAATATGAAGTAAATTAGTTTGTGCGTGTTAAGAGGGCAAGCTTGAGTGGTGGGTTAGACACATTGGTGGAGGGAAAGACACACTGATGGTGGGATTGGTGTTGGAACATTGAATGCCTGAAATAACTGTATTATGAATAACTTGGTAAATCATGAGTCATAATAAAGAATAAAAATTTAAATTTAAAAATTAGTGTAAATTCAAGGAACATTTCAAATATTCCTTGAGTAAAATTGAGTAAAATTTAAATCTAAATGCATGGAGATTTACAGCAACTGCATAGCAAGATTCTTCATAGACCCAAGGTAACAAGGGCAGGTTTATGTACTGGTTTCACATCTAAATGTGTCAGTGTGTAAAGCACCACTGTATACCAGCGAACAGTAGTATTCAGCCTCATCCTCTGATTGGGCCCCCGAGATTGTGAGGGCAGCTTTGTTCCCACGGATGGAACCTGAGAACCGGGCCGGAGTCCAGGAGTGTTTTTTGTTTGTGTCATAAATCATAGTTCTGGGAGCTTGACCAGACTTCTGCTGGAACCAGTATGGATAGTGACCATCAGTGACGGCTCCAGTGCTGGAAGCACATGTGAGAATGACTGTCCCTCCCGGGCTCACGGCCAGTGAAGGCTCCTGAGTCACCACAGCCTGAGAACTGGACCCTGAAATGGAAACAGAAGCCTGTCAGGAATGAAAATAGAAGTCAGAGAAATTCCCCAAAATTTGGTCACTGAAATCTCCAGGAACCTGGGCAGTGAGTAAGGACAAGAAGAACGACGAGGAGGAGAGGAGTCCTGCTCATGCTGCAGACTCTCAAGGACATTCTGGCCACACAGCTGACACAGGACTCTGGGGCCTCTTTTATGTCCCTCTGACCCAGGGGGAAGGGTTTGTGTTGTGGGTTCTTGCTGCAAATCTGAGTCACTTAGCATAAATCCCCTCCCCAATACTGTGTCTTTAAGGCAACACTGAGTCTGTGTTGGTTTTCAGCTGGTTTAGTCCCTTGGGAGGAAGCACCTGTTGGCACTTCTTCAGTCTGGGCATGCTACAGGCCTTGTTTTCTTCAAAAGCAACAGTGCCCCCTGCTGATATCTCAAGATAATGTTTAGTGTATTTTAATTATTCAGAGCAAAGTGGTTTTGTTTATGTGTTTTTAGTCTTTTAAAAGATCCTTTTTCATCATGTAAAACCAAATTCTTATTTTTGCTTTTGTTTTTTTAATGGAAATCATTCAACATATTGCCAGGATTCAACTCATTTCCTTCGAATACTGCTTAGTACCATCACTCTGACTCAGTCTTTACTAATCCTTGTTACTATTTCTTTAGTTCTGTTCAATATCCTCCTCAAACTTTCAGTTCTGCCTAAGTGTCTACCTATCCTTGCACCCATTTATCAATGATCACTTATGTAATTACCTCTTTCTTTGTACTCATAACTCATTTTACTTTGAAGCATTTTTTATTGGTTTTGGGTGTTTATCAAGGTGACATCATGTTTATTGTCAAAAGTCTTTGTCTTGGTTTGAGCTATAGTTTAGTGGAGAGAGTACCTCCCTTGCATGTGGCTGAATAGGGTTCAATCCCCAGTATCTCATACTGTCTTCAAGGCTTGCTAGGAATGATTCCTGGCCACACAGCCAGGAATAAGCCCTGAATACCACGTGGCTAAAAAGGTTTACAGGCTAGTATGAGATTGCATGCAGTACAATATTAGATATGGCAAGTATTTAAAACAGGCAGAAGAAAAAAATAATACATTTTAATTCTTTTCTCTATGTTCTTTTTTTTTTTTTTTTTTTTTGCTTTTTGGGTCACACCCGGCAATGCACAGGGGTCATTCCTGGCTCATGCACTCAGGAACTACCCCTGGCGGTGCTCAGGGGACCATATGGGATGCTGGGATTCGAACCCGGGTCGGCCGCGTGTAAGGCAAATGCCTTACCCGTTGTGCTATCACTCCAGCGCCTCTCTATGTTCTTGATGAGGATTTTTTCTGTAAAAATTTTAAATTTAGAGACAAAATGCAAAAAAATAGAGATTTCTTACATATGTTTTGATTTTTACCTATAATTAGGTATTATGTTAATCTTGATCATTTGGTTACTTTAGTTGCTGTTACAATTTCTCCATCTTTTCATTTTCAAATAGTTGTCAATGCAATGAACTTTTTCTATTCTATTGTGTGGTGATATCTAATTTATTTTTTACTTTATAATTCCCTAATTATATAGGTTATAAGTTTCTGTGTTTACTTCGTATATTATATTGTGAATATCCAACAATGTGTTAGACTTATTTTTAAAGGTCATTTGTGTATTCTTGCCTTATTTTTTATTATTGGTTCAACTCTCGAGAAATTTGCTAAACAATCTGAGGGATATTCTGCATTTGGTTCTTTATGTTTTGGTTAGTTTTAATATATGTGATTCATGATCACAATCACGAAATCCCGTTAATCTTCAATTTCTCTAGCAGACTCTGTAACTTCTCATTTCGTCCTTTCCCTGAGATCTTAGAAGTCTATCTCGACTGGGCCCTCCCAATGATGTCTCACTGGGGACTCTTTCAGGGTCAGGGGAATGAGATCCAGCTTGTTACTGATTTAGCATATGAATACACCGTGGGAAGCTTGCAAGGCTGTCCCATGTGGGCAGGAAACTCTCAGAAGATTGCCAGTTTCTCCCAGAGGGAGAAGTAGGTAGGCTACAGGATATCACTTCTGGGACCTTGATTTTAAGTCTCTCTCTGGATGTTGGCCTTAGATGGGATTACACACACCTGAGGTTCCTCTGCCGGTACCTTCATGCGTGAGGCCTGTCCGAACATATGGAGAGGGGCCTCGAGTATGGCTGTAGCTAGGTTCGGTGACCTTCGGCCGCTGGGGGCTCTGCTCGGGGTGGGGAGGGAAGCTGGAGCCCATGCCCTCTGAGGGGCCCTGGGGAAGACAGCCAGGGGGGCGGGCAAGAGCCTTTCTGCCTGCAGAGCGTAACATATGTGAATAATATATGTGATTATTCAGAAGAAATGAAAATGAACAAATGAACAATTTCATTTGCCAGCAAATAGATTCAGGCTTTTCAGCCAATTAAACCATCACATTGGGTATGAGTGATTCTTTCAGAGTTGATCTGCAAATGTGTTCCTGAATTACCCTGGATGTGCTATCTTCCATCACAATTTTGCTCCTTGAGTTGGCCATTTTGGAAACTTTTCTTAAAAATTGGGTGGAAAAATTATATAGGTTGTGGGGTATATTGGTGCTAGCTCTTAAGGTCTGACCCTACCTGTGCAATGAGAGGCACATGAGTAGGAGAGGAGCCCGGTCCCTGGTAGCTAAAGATCCCTGACCCCACCTTTGAGAATTTCTACCCAAGTCCCTTTTTCTTCTTCACCCTATGTAAAAGTAAGGACTATCTATGCAAAACAAGTTTCCATCTATTAATTAAATGAGTCCAAATCTCAGTGCAGAGTTAGCAGGAAAATGATTTGCTTTCCCCTGTGGGAGAGCCCAGCAGGAAGCACCTATGAAGACTAAGTCCATGCTCAGGTGACTTTGATAGGCCAGAGAAGGAGCAGCTGCAGAGTCTCATCTGAATGCACAGGGAACAGCCACCTGGCCCAGACACCAAGTTTATTGATCTCACTGAACAGATAAAGAAGAAGCACAGGTAGTTCCACAGTGACCCTGCTAATTGTATTTGAAAAAACTGAAATGAAAATAATATCTTAAAAGAGCTCATAGACTAGATTACAAATAATATTTCAAGTAAGGTACAGAATTGTATATTAGATAAAAATAAACAGTAGTAAAAGATATGAAAAGCCATGTAGAGCAAGTTTATAGATTTGCATAAAATGTAGAAGATATCATGAGGGTAGTTAGAGAAGTCTCAAGATTACATGGTCAAATTTCATTTCAATGATTTTCATAAGGGGCTCAAATGGTGGTACAGACAAGCCCTGCTCCTTGTCTGAGTCAGTGTGCTTGCTCAGGAGATGTTACTCAGGCTTTCAGGTTTCGTCTACACAATTCTGTAGTTTCCTACCATTTCCGTGAATGTGGCCAACCCAGGCTCTAATCTCTGGCATTTCATACGGTCTCTGAGGACACCAGGAGTGATCCATCTGTACAGATCTCTGACCACTAGTGGGTGTGGCTCAAATACAAACAAAAATATTTTTTGTAACTGTAGCACTGTCGTCGCACTGTTGTCCCATTGTTCATCGAGTTGCTTCAGCAGGCACCAGTAACATCTCCATCGTGAGACTTGTTGTACTGTTTTTGGCTTATTGAATATGCCATGGGTAGCTTGCCATGCTCTACAGTGCGGGAGGGACACTCTCGGTAGCTTGCTGGGCTCTCTGAGAGGAATGGAGGAATTGACCCCAGATGGCCGCGTGCAAAGCAAATGCCCTACCTTCTGTGTTATCGCTCCAGCCCTTTTTCATAAATTTTAAAAAAGTATATCATATTTTTGAAAACATAATAATACTATACTCAATACTCAAATAAATAATTTTTAAAATAATTAAATTTTTATACCTCTAACTTTGTTTTTGTTTGGATTTTGGGGCAACCCCCGCTTTGTGTTTGAAAGTCCCGTCTGCAAGGCTCAAAGAACTGCAATCCTGGAGAATTTACCAATGCTTCTGGCATGATAAGAATGCACATAACCTACTGAACTATCTCTCTGACTAACCTATAAATTTAAATGTTAAAACAAATGTTCTAAATTAAATTTTAAAAATTCCAAAGGTGGGTTATTATACTGACAAAGTATATACATCCCACTGTGACTTCATCCAAAGAAACATCAACTGTCATCTTTCAGAACATAAGGAGGAATTCCTGAGTGCACAGCTAG
Source organism: Sorex araneus (assembly GCF_027595985.1). Taxonomy (NCBI): domain Eukaryota; kingdom Metazoa; phylum Chordata; class Mammalia; order Eulipotyphla; family Soricidae; genus Sorex; species Sorex araneus. The sequence continues at coordinate 21,253,438 of NC_073310.1, read as the reverse complement.
CAGCAACCCCTAAGCATTGCTGGGTGTGGCCGCCAAAACAAAACAAAACAAAACAAAACCCAAACCCCAAAAATCAAAAGTATCCGTGTTCCATGGTAACTTCCTCAATTCACAATGTTGTTTGTAATTTTTCAGAGCAAATGATCATTCATTTCATAAGTAATTATAAATGATTTTCTGGACATTACTGATGACAGAATGTAATTGGAATTAATTTCTAAACATTCCATATGATTATGTTATATTTAATGTGTATCAATTTAGAACAACATGTATACTATATAAAAAGTTTTCAATGATGTTATAAATACATAAAATATTGTTTTATTCCTTACACATAATGTGTGTGAACATTGATAGTGATGCTGCATATGGAGGAAATGTAATCGATTTTACGCCAATCACATTACCTGTGCATGCCTGGCAAATTCCTGTGATCAGCTTGTATGCCAAAAAAAAGAAATAGCGTAAATCCTAACTTAATAAGAAGCCAGGAACTAGGACACCATTATTTAAGTGAAGGAATTGATCATGACCTGGAATAACTTTGTTTACTTGAAAGTTTGCAGGAATATTTGTTATTTTTCATTAACAATATAGAGAAGACCTAGCAATAGATGACTTTACTAGAAGTCATCTATCTTTTGCTGCAGTAATCAGCAACAAAAGCTGAAGCTTAGCTCTGGGTTTATGTCTCACTTCCCCACTTCCATCTGTCACTGTGGAAATGGTTGCTGAACCACAGAGCACAGAAATACTCAGCCTCGTCCTCTTCCTTGGCTCCAGTGATGGTGAGGACTGCCTTGTTTCCAAGCAGGAAGCCAGAGAATCGGGCAGGAACATCAGGATATCTATTACTGGTTCCACCCATTAGACCCCAGGGTTTCTGGTAGGGCTTCTGTTGAACCCAACAGGCAAGGTGATTGGTGGTGACAGCCCCAGTACTGGAGCCACAGGTGAGTGTAACTGTGCCTCCAGGAGTTGTGGCTAGTGAGGATTCTTGAATCACCACATTCTGAGCAGTAACCCCTGAAAACAGATGTGAGATCAAGGGCTTAGGATAAAACAATAATACAAAGGTGCAGCAGAGTATCCTTTGCCATTTTCTCCCACCAACCCAGAGAGTCCCCCTGACCTGTGCAGTGAGCCAGAAATGTGAGCAGGAGAGGAGCCCAGGCCATGGTGGAGACAACCCAAGGCTGTAATGTGTCAGACTCCCTCAGCTCAGGACCAGCCTCCAAGTTCTCCTTATACCTGCTTCCCCCTGTGAAGGTGGGGCTGTCATGCAAATGAGTTCCTGAGGGTCACTCAGCAGTGTGACCATGGCAGAGTTTCTTAGTTGTTTCACGTCAGTGACATGTACTAGAGGGCCCTAGGGTCTGGAGCCACAGCTCATTGCAGAACTTGCTCTCAGAATATGGCACACTGCCCCCCCTAGTGTCCACTGATGAGAAGATTCACCATTGCTTGTCTTTTTTTTTCCTTGTTTCCAATTTCTTTTCTCACATCTGGAGATTTTATGTCTCCAACAATCTAAATTCGGTCTCTGTGATTCCCCACGCAGGAACCGGATGAATGAGTTTTATGAAAGGGGAATCTGCACACATCAGCATTCTTCTTCTTCTTTATCCTCCTCCACTTTCCTTAGACAACTCTGTTGAGCTGAAGCTCTGAGCTACAGGATTGTTTCCTGTTAATTGCTGCAAGTTCCTGAAAAACTCATGGACTAATGTGGATACTTTGCCATTTGGGTAATTGATGATGTCACGTGTAATGCTTCTCTGCCACCTGTGCCTTTTACAGCTGAGTACTATTTAGTTCTCAGTTCTTAAATGAAAGCAAAACAAAATCTATTGTAGATAAAAGAGAATTTGAAGTCCTTTGATGTTGGCGAGGGGCCTGGGCACCCTCTGCATCTGTCCCTGTAAGCAGGGATTGGGTGAGGAGGGGTCCTAGGCACTCCCTACCTTAGTTCCTGTAAACGGGAATGAGTATGGAGAAACATGGCATGAGAGCGAGTCATCCCCTGACAGCCAACCTTGATAGGCGGCAGAAGGGCCACCATGCTCTGGCGACCTGCCTAGAGAGAAAAGTTGAAGGGCCACCATGCTCTGGCAGCTGGACTCGAGAGGAGGCTGAAGGGAGGATTGGCTCGTGTCTGCCATGGCCATGCTCAAGGCCACATCTGAGATTTTCTCAAGAAAACATTCCCATGTTTCTCACGGCTGAAAGAAGGAACTGTAAAACAAGTAAGATTGGCAAAAATAAAGATGCTCTTACCACTTAATAATGTTTATACCACTTATGTAACCTGCTGATCGTTGCTAAAATAAGACTATATAAGCCCGCTTGGATTTCAATAAACTTGCTGTATGCTGCATATTGCATGCAGTCCTCCCTAGCCCACTCAACTCTCATTCTCTCTCTCTGGCCGAGGTTCAAGTTGGCTGCGAGGGCCACGGCACTTTGAGTCCTGTATGTCCTGGGGCGGAGCATCTCACCTCTACCTAAATTACTTGAGGTTGCTGCTACTGAACCCCTGGAGTTGGAGGAGTCAAATAACCTCATCTATTGGGTCTGAGGCATTCAAGGGGAGACTAGCATTATGCAAGCTTTTCTTAAAGTTTTTCATTATTTTCCCACATTAAAACTATTGGCACATACCTATTGTACAGCTCACAAAACTTGACTCTCATTCACAATATTTTAAGTTATATTTCCTGACGCCACCTGGAATAGACATGATTTGAAAATTATCATCTCAGCTTCCTCTCCCTGTTTGTATGGCTACATTCCAGTATCATGAATTTTTTTAAAAAATTTCTAATGCCCTCCATTACCTTGGGAATAATTGGCCTTTGACCTCAAAATATTTTACCCATTGCCTAAAGGTGAGGTCACGTCAGCCCATCATTGGTGTGCTATGCTTCGAAAGGTTTTTTGCTCCTTTGTGAACAAATTTATACAAATACAGACCAATCTTCAAGTCACTGAAAGACCCCCTAGTGGGAACAGGCTTCTCAGGCATGATTTCCATAGAAAATGCTTAGTCTTGGCTCTCTTAGGTCCTGATTTCTTGAATCCATGGTTGGCTTCTGACTACAACAGGATCTGGTCTTATAACCTTCTTGTCAAATTTGTTTCCTCTATGTTTGAGGCCATTAAATTACAGAAGGTGACTAATGTGCAACCAGACGCAAGGAACTGAGGCTTGTTACTGACGACCTCCCCACATCCTTCTTCCGAAGACACCTTCACTGTACTATTGATGCCCATAAGCAAGAAGTACCTTGAGCAATTTGATGATCCATTTCCTGACTGCACTCAGAATCTTTTTCTTTGAGAGGGGAAAATGAAAGAGGGAGCCTCAGTTTCTCATTAGCGATTGATGTTACCAATTCGTTTTTAGCTGTCTCCATTCCACACTTTAAGCATCCTCTCCCGTCTTGAGTTCACCTTTTTGAGGAAGGGAAGTTTGAAATTTCCCAAGACAAATGTTCCACTGCAGAGCTAGAGTGTTTTGACACTAAGAGAGAATGGTCAATACCTATCTTAAATGGTCAAATAGATATCCCAAAAGAACTAAGTCAGCCAGCCCACACTGTAAGATCCCTAAATACTCATGAAAAGCCTGTCCCTTGGCAGGTAGCACAAATATCAACCCAGTTTTTCTTTTTCTTTTTTTCTTTCTTTTTGGGTCACACCTGGCTATGCACAGGGGTTACTCCTGGCTCTGCACTCAGGAATTACCCCTGGCCATGCTCAGGGGACCATATGGGATGCTGGGAATCGAACCCGGGTCGGCCGTGTGCAAGGCAAACGCCCTACCCGCTGTGCTATCGCTCCGGCCCTGAGCATCCATTTTTTAAACAATGTTTTCATTTCTACAAATATTGAACAATCTAGAAGCATGTAGAGAACACAGAGACAAGTTTTCCCTGCTGTGCATCACTTCTTTGTCTGGGACCAGGAAAGTGTGAGAATAGCTTAGTTCTCAAGGAGAGAGACAGAGAATCAGACCAGAGCCCAGCGGTCTTTTGGATATGTTGTAAATTAGTGTCTTGGGAGCTTGACCAATCTTCTGTTGAAACCAGTATGAATACTGACCATCAGTGACTGCTTCAATGCTGAGACCACATGTGAGAATGACTGTCTCTTCTGTGTTCATGGTCAGTGAAGGCTGATTCACCACAGCCTGAGAATTGGATCCTGAAATGGAAACAGAAGCATGTCAGGAATGAAGATTGAAGTCAAGAGAAATCCTCCAAGTTCTCGTCACTGAAATCTCCACAAACTGTGTGAGTGAGTAAGGAAGAGGAGGACAAGAAGAAAGAAGAGAGGAGTTTACTCATAGTATGACTTTCAAGGACATACTGACCCCATAGTTGACTCTTGACCTGTGGGGCCTCTTTCTTGTTCCTCTGGCCCTGAGGGAAGTGTTATTGTTGGGTGTGCTTGCTGAAAACCTGAGTCCTTTAGCATACATGCCCTCTCCCAATTGTCTCTTCAATTAAAGACTAGCTTTGCTGGGAGGGGGAATCCTGGGATGGTTGGGAGCTATGTTAGTCCCTTAGGAGGAAGCACGTGTTGGCACTTATAGATCAGACCAAAGAGATTAGATTTTCTGGGGTTCATACAGTCTGGTTTTGCTGTAGGCCTTGTTCACTTTAAAAGTGTCATGGGGCTGGAGAGACAGTAGAGTGGGTAAGGACCTTGCCCTAACTGAACGCACCTGACCCAGGTTCTATCCCTGGCAACCTATATGGTCTCCTCTACCTGTCAGTATTAATTCCTGAGTACAGAAACAGGAATATTACCTGAGCATGGTCATGAAGAGGAGGGCAGGTTAAGGGTTAAATATTTTGTTGGGGACTGTTCAGGACCCTGAACAAAAGAGGACCCCGAAACCTTTACCCTGGACAAACCGCAAAATTCTATTACCAGCTTTGCATAACCTGAGGCACAGGTGCCCTTGTGACAAAGGAAATAGCTAAACTCAAGAAGTAAAAGTAGCCCAGGGCAGGTAACCTCGAGACCCCAAAAGGCTCATAAAGTAGAATGCCTTCCTTTACACTAAAAGCCTTGTACATTACTCCTGACAGATGCTCCTGCCAGATAAACCCTTGTCTTCCCCTCCCCACTATTTCTCAACCTACTCTTGGAGAATACTGTAAGCCCACCAAAGTACGCCCCGAACTTTTCCTTATTTGGTCTGAGAAGACACTTCCCTGATGATTGACAACTTATGTACCAACCCTCTGCTAAGAAAGGTATAAAACCAGCATGGCTGTTAATAAAGACGCTCTTGATCAGTACTTATCATCTTGAGCCCCCTATTTACTATCCTCACCAGTTTCATTTTCAGATCGGGACCGCTCATAGAACCCATCCAATTAGGAGCGCTTTCCACTGTTGTCTCTCCATGGGCCGGAGAGATCTCCAGGGGAACGTGCAATTTTCCTTTGTAACTGTTTGACTGCTTTGAAAAAGGTTTTGTTCACGACCTCCCGCTGGGCAGGAAACTGTCACCAAATGGGCCAATAAACTGCCCTAGGAACTGTAAGCAAACATTTGCCTGGAAACACAGAGTGGCAAAATGGATCCGGAAATTAAACCCAACATTCTGCTGTTTACAAGAAACACACCTGAACAAACAGAGTAAACACAGACTCAAAGTCATAGGATGGAAAACAATCCTGCAAGCAAACAACTCCCTTAAAAAAGCTGGAGTGGCCATCCTAGTATCCGACAATATAGATTTCAGGTTGACAAAAGATTAGAAGGGACAGCGAAGGCCACTTTCTATTCATCAAGGGATATGTGCAACAGGAGGAAATCACACTCTTAAACATATACGCACCCAATGAACGACCGGCTAAATATTTAAAACAACTCCTTACAGACCTCAAAGAGGACATCACTAACAGCACAATAGTAATTGGAGACTTCAATATCCCCCTATCACCTCTGGATAGATCAACAAGAACAAAACTCAGCAAGGAAACACTGACTCTGAAAGAAGAAATGGAAGAGAGAGGCCTAATAGACCTGTACAGGGCTTTACACCCCCAAAAGAAAGATTACACATTCTTTTCCAGTGCACACGGAACATTTTTTAAAAAAAGAATACCTTTTTTTTCTTTTCTCTATGTTCATGATGGGGATATTTTTCTGTGAGAATTTTATATTTGCAGAAAAGAAGCAAAAAAATATAGAAAGATTTCTCAATAGACTTATACAGTAAAGTTGCAGGCTACAAAATCAATACCCAAAAATCCATGGCCTTCATATATGCAAACAATGAGGCAGAGGAAAGGGACATGAAAAAAGCAATCCCATTCACAATCGTGCCCCAGAAAATCAAGTACCTCGGAATCAGCTTAACCAAGGAAGTAAAAGACCTTTACAAAGAAAACTACATAACGCTACTCCATGAAATCAAAGAGGACATGAGGAAATGGAAACATATACCCTGCTCGTGGATAGGGAGAATCAATGTTGTCAAAATGGCAATACTCCCTAAAGCATTATACAGATTCAATGCGATCCCTATAAATATACCCATGACACTCTTCAAAGAAATGGATCAAGCAATCCTAAAATTCATATGGAATAACAAACGTCCAAGGATAGCTAAAACAATTCTTGGGAAAAAGATGATGGGAGGCATCACCATCCCCAACCTCAAAGTTTACTACAAAGCAGTAACAATTAAAACAGCATGGTACTGGAACAAAGGCAGAGCCGTAGACCAATGGAACAGGGTGGAATATCCCTACACACAACCCCAAATGTATGACCATCTAATCTTTGATAAGGGAGCAAGAGATGTGAAGTGGAGCAAGGAAAGCCTCTTTAACAAATGGTGTTGGCACAACTGGACAACCACATGCAAAAAAATGGGTTTAGACCTTGACCTGACACCATGCACAAAAGTCAGATCCAAATGGATTAAAGACCTCAACATTAGACCACAAACCATAAGGTACATTGAAGACAATGTCGGCGAAACCCTCCACGATATTGAAGATAAAGGTATCTTCAAAGGTGGCACGGAACTAAGCAATCTAGTAAAAACAGAGATCAACAAATGGGACTACATTAAACTAAAAAGCTTCTGCACCGCAAGAGATACATTGACCAGAATCCAAAGACTATCCACAGAATGGGAAAGGATATTTACACAATACCCATCAGATAAGGGGTTGATATCAATGGTATATAAAGCACTGGTTGAACTCTACAAGAAGAAAACATCCAACCCCATCAAAAAATGGGGCGAAGAAATGAACAGAAACTTTACCAAGGAAGAAATACGAATGGCCAAAAGGCACATGAAAAAGTGCTCTGCATCACTAATCATCAGAGAGATGCAGATCAAAACAACCATGAGATACCACCTCACACCACAGAGACTAGCACACATCCAAAAGAACAAAAGCAACCGCTGTTGGAGAGGATGTGGGGAGAAAGGGACCCTTCTTCACTGCTGGTGGGAATGCCGACTGGTTCAGCCCTTCTGGAAAACAATTTGGACGATTCTCAAAAAATTAGATATTGAATTCCCATTTGACCCAGCAATACCACTGCTGGGAATATATCCCAGAGAGGCAAAAAAGTACAATCGAAACAACATCTGCACATGTATGTTCATCGCAGCACTGTTTACAATAGCCAGAATCTGGAAAAAACCCGAATGCCCCAGAACGGATGACTGGTTGAGGAAACTTTGGTACATCTATACAATGGAATACTATGCAGCTGTTAGAAAAAAGGAGGTCAAGAATTTTGTAGTTAAGTGGATGGGCATGAAAAGTTTCATGCTGAGTGAAATGAGTCAGAAAGAGAGAGACAGACATAGAAAGATTGCACTCATCTATGGTATATAGAATAACAGAGTGGGAGACTAACACCCAAGAACTGTAGAAATAAGTACCAGGAGGTTGACTCCATGGCTTCGAGGCTGGCCTCACGTTCCGGGGAAAGGTCAACTCAGAGAAGCGATCACCAACTACATTGTAGTCGAAGGCCATGTGGGGGAAGGGAGTTGCGGGCTGAATGAGGGCTAGAGACTGAGCACAGCGGCCACTCAACACCTTTATTGCAAACCACAACAGCTAATTAGAGAGAGAAAACAGAAGGGAATGCCTTGCCACAGTGGCAGGGTGGGGTGGGGGGGAGATGGGATTGGGGAGGGTGGGAGGGATGCTGGGTTTACGGGTGGTGGAGAATGGGCACTGGTGAAGGGATGGGTTCCCGAACTTTGTATGAGGGAAGTATAAGCACAAAAGTGTATAAATCTGTAACTGTACCCTCACGGTGATTCTCTAATTAAAAATAAATAAAATTAAAAAAAATATATAGAAAGATTTCTTATGTATGTTTTGCCTTTTACCTATAATTAGGTATTATATTAATCTTGATCATTTGGTTATTGGGTATATACTTTAGTTACTGTTACAATTTTTCCATCTTTCCATTTTCAAATAGTTGTCAGCACACTGAAACATTTTCTATTCTATTTCTATTTTTGTATGGTGATATCCAATTTATTTTTTACTTTATAATTCCCTAATTATTTAGGTCATAAGTTCTTGTGTTTCTTCCTTATATTGTGAATAACTAGCAATGTGTTAACTCTATTTTTAAAGTTAATTCCTATTTTCTTGCCTTATTATTTCTACTGATTTTAAATAGATTTGTATTTTGTGTTTATTTATAATTGGTCAACTTTCGAAAAATTTGCTAAAGAATCTGAGGGATATTCTTTGTTTGGTTCATTTATGTTTTGGTTAGTTTTAACATACGTGATTATTCAGAAGAAATGAAAATGATCAAATAAACAATTTTATTTTCCAGCAAGTAGGTTCAGGCTTTTTAGTCAATTAAATTATCACGTTGGATGTCACTGTCACTGTTATCCTGTTGCTCATCTATTTGTTAGAGCGGGCACCAGTAATGTCTCTCATTGTGAGACTTATTGTTACTGTTCTTTTTTTAAATTTTTTTTTCATATAACAGTATTTTAATATTTATTTAAGTAACAAAACATGCGGGTCAATACTTAAGGCATATACAATAAGTCAGAGCAACAACAAATTTACAAAGCAAAATCTAAATTCATGGAGCATTCAAGCAATTAAGAGTTGGCTAGAGAAGGCGCTAATTAAAAACCCAACTAAATCACACCCAGGGCTTGAGATCTACTAGGGCTGCCCAGTGGCAGGAGGAAGAAAATTGGACCCCAGAACTTTAGTTCCAATTCTGAGAATCTCACCCATCACCACAGACTGAATTTCTCTACTTCCTCTTCCCTCTACCCCGATTACCCCCTCCCCACTTTGATTTTTAAATATTATTGAATCACCTTGAGATAGTTACAAGCTTTCATGTATGTGTTCTTGGTGTATCCAATAAGCCACGTTTAGGTGCCAGGCTCTGCCATGCGGGAGATACTCTCGGTAGCTTGCCGGGATCTCTGAGAGTAGTGGAGGAAATGAGCACAGGTCGGCCACAGGAAAGGTGAACACCCACCGCTGTGCTATCACTCCAGCCCCACATTGGATATGACTAATTTTTTTCTGAGTTGATCTGCAAATGTATTCCTGAATTTTCCTGTATGTGTTATCTTCCATCACAATCTTGTTCCTTCAGTTGGCCATTATGGAAGCTTTTCTTCAAAATTGGGATAGGAGAAATAATATTTAGGTTGTGGGGTATGTTGGGGCTGGCTCTTCAGGTCTGACCTACCTGTGCAATGAGAGAGGCACACGATTAGGAGAGGAGCCCGGGCCCTGGTACATAAAGATCCCTGACCCCACCTTTGAGAATTTCTACCCAGGTCTCCTTTTCTTCTTCACTCTATGTCAATGTAAGGACTATCTATGCAAACAATTTTCCATCCTTAATTACCCACGGCTTTTGGGGGCTGTGGACAGTGGGGACAGGAGGCCTCTGCTCTTTTTCAGACAGTTTCATTTTCTGTTTCTCTCTCTCTCTCTCTCTCTCTCTCTCTCTCTCTCTCTCTCTCTCTCTTTCTCTCTCTTATCTTTTGGACCACAGAAGAGCCTGATAAGCTCCGCATGGCGTATTCGATATGCCAAATACAGTATCAATAACAGGTCTCATTCTTCTGACCCTGTAATCATTGGGAAAAATGAGTAAGGAGAGGCTGCTTAAATCTCAGGGCTGGAACAAATGGAGACATTATTGGCACCCGCTCGAGTAAATCAATGAACAACTAGATGACAATGATACAGTGAATTACCTACACCCTCCGGAGTCCTGTATCTGGAACCCAAATCTCAGCCCAGAGTCAGCAGTGAGGAGATTTGCTTTCCCCCATGGGCGAGCCCAGCAGGAAGCACCTATGGAGACTACAGTTCATGCTCAGCGACTCTGATGGGCCAGAGAAGGTGCAGCTGCAGAGTCTCGTCAGTGAGGGCACAGGGAACAGCCACCAGCCCAGACACCAAGTTTACTGATCTCACTGAACAGATAAAGAAGCACAGGTAGTTCCACAGTGACCCTGCTAATTGAATTTGAAGAAACTGAAATGAAAATAAAATCTAAAAAGAGCTCATAGACTAGATTACAAATAATATTTCAAGTAAGATACAGAATTGTATATTAGATAAAAATAAGCAGCAGTAAAAGATATGAAAAGCCATATAGAGCAAGTTTATAGATTTGCATAAAATATAGAAGATATCATGAGGGTACTTAGAGAAGTCTCAAGATTACATGGTCAAATTTCATTTCAATGATTTTCATAAGGGGCTAGAATGGTGGTACAGACAAGCCCTGGTCCTTGTCTGAGTCAGTGTGCTTGCTCAGGAGATGTTACACAGGCTTTCAGGTTTCTTCTAGACAATTCTGTAGTCTCCTACCATTTTCTTGAATGTGGCCAACCCAGGCTCTAATCTCTGGCATTTCATATGGGCTCTGAGGACACCAGGAGTGATCCCTCTGTGCAGATCTCTGACAACTAGTGAGTGTGGCTCAAAAACAAACAAAAATATTTTTTCATAATATTTTAGAAAAATAAATATCATATTTTTGAAAATAAATAATAAAATATTAAATACTCAAATAAATAATTTTCAAAAGAATTGAGTTTATATACATCTAACTATATTTCTGTTGGATTTGTGGGCAACAACAGCTTTGTGCTTGGAAGTCACCCCGGAAGGCTCAAAGAACATGCTATCCTGGAGAATTTACCAATGTTTCTGGCATGAAAAGAATGCACATAACCTACCGAACTATCTCTCTGACTAACCTATAATTTTGAATGTTAAAACAAATGTTCTAAATTAAATTTCAAAAATCCCGGTTGTAGGTTATTATATTGATAAAGTGTATACATCCCACTCTGGCTTCATCCAAAGAAACATCAACTGTCATCTTTCAGAACATAAGGAGGAATTCCTGAGTGCACAGCTAGCAGCAACCCCTAAGCATTGCTGTGTGTGGCCGCCAAAACAAAATAAAACAAAAAAACCCAAAACTCTGAAGTCTAAAGTATCAGTGTCCCATGGTAACTTCCTCAATTCACAATGTTGTTTGTAATTTTTCAGAGCAAATGATCATTAATTTCATAAGTATTTATCAATGATTTTCTGGACTTTAATGATAACAGAATATAAATGGAATTAATTTTTAAATATTCCATCTGGTTATGTTTTATTTAAGTATACTAGTTTAGAGCAACACGTACACTGTATAAAAAGCTTTTCAGTGATGTTATAAATTCATAAAATATTGTTTAATTCCTTACTCTTAATGTGAATGAACATTGTTAGTGATGCTGCATATGGAGAAAATATAATTGACTTTACCCCAATAATATTACCTGTGCATACCTGGAAAATTCCTAGACCCTGTGATCAGCTTGTATACCAAAAAAAAAAAAAAAGAAATAGAGTAAATCCTAACTTAATGAGAATTCAGGAACTAGGAAACCAGTGTTTAAGTGAAGAAATTGATCATAACGTGGAATAAATTTGTTTATTTGAAAGTTTGCAGGAATAGTTGTTATTTTTCATCAAAAATGCAGAGAAAACCTTGAAATAGATTACTTCATTACAGGATCTGCTGTACTCAGCAGCAAAAGATAAAGCTTAGCCCCAGGTTTATGTCTCACTTCCCCACTTGCATCTGTCACTGTGGAAATGGTTGCTGAACCACAGAGCACAGAAATACTCAGCCTCATCCTCTTCCTTGGCTCCAGTGATGGTGAGGACTGCCTTGTTTCCAAGCAGGGAGCCAGAGAATCTGGCAGGTACATCTGGAAGCCTATTACTGGTTCCACCTATTAGACCCCAGGGTTTCTGGTAGGGCTTCTGTTGAATCCAATTAGCATAATTACTGGTGGTGACAGCCCCAGTACTGGAGCCACAGGTGAGTGTAACTGTGCCTCCAGGAGTTGTGGCTAGTGAGGATTCTTGAATCACCACATTCTGAGAAGTGACCCCTGAAAACAGATATAAGACCAAGGGCTTAAGATGAGACAATGATGTAAAAGTGCAGCAGAGTATCCTTTGCCGTTTTCTCCCACCAACCCAGAGAGTGCCCCTGACCTGTGCAGTGAGCCAGAAATGTGAGCAGGAGAGGAGCCCAGGCCATGGTGGAGACAACCCAAGGCTGTGACTTGTCAGACCCCTCAGCTCAGGACCAGCCTCCAAGCTCTCCTTATACCTGCTTCCCCCTGTGGAGGTGGGGCTGTCATGCAAATGAGTTCCTGAGGGTCACTCAACAGTGTGACCATGGCAGTTTCTGAGTTGCTCCATGTTAGTGACATGTACTAGAGGGCCCTAGGGTCTGCAGCTGCATTTCATTGGAGAACTTGCTCTCAGAATATGGCACACTGCCCCCCCTAGTGTCCACTGATGAGAAGATTCATTATTGCTTGGCTTGTTTTTTTTTTCTAGTTTCCAATTTCTTTGCTCAGATCTGAAGGTTTTAAGTCTCCAACAATCTAAATTCAGTCCCTGTGATTCCCCAGGCAGAAACTGGATGAATGAGTTTTGTGAAAGGGGAATCTGCAAGCATCAGCACTATTCTTCTTCTTTATCCTCCTCCACTTTCCTTAGACAACTCTGTTGAGCAGAGGCTCTGAGGTCTAGGATTCTTCTCTGTTAATTGCTGCAAGTTCCTGAGAAACTCATGGACTAATGTGGATACTTTGCCATAGGGGTAATTGATGATCTCACATGTAATACTTCACCTCTACCAGTGCCTTTTAAAGCTGAGTGCTATTCAATTCTCAGGGTTTTTTTGTTTTGTTTTGTTTTTTATTGAATTATTGTGAGAGTAGTTACAAAGATTTTCAGTTTAAGTCTTAGTCATACAATGGTCCAAGACCCATTCCTTCACCAGTGCACATTTTCTATCACCAAGAACCCCGATATATCCCTTGTCCCACCCCTCCCCCTGTTTATGTGGCAGATGATTTTACTCTCTCTCCACTTTAATCACATTCAACATTTTGACAAAAGACCCACCATTATTAATTGGATTTTTCCTCAACAATCAGACCTTACAAAATAGGCATCATTAGATAATTTGTTTTCTATTGCTAATTATCAAAAGCATATCATGTCACACCTCTTCGCAGCTGCATGATTTTCTATTTCTGATATTTTAGTAATAAGTCTGAGGGATTTCTGCCAAAAGCCTCTGGGTTCCAAGATTGGTTTGTGTGCCTCTGGGATCATGTCTGATTAGGAGCCAGGAACCTTTTGTGGGCAGCAACTCGGGGCCTCATCGGGGCAAGAAGAGGGGCCTATTCCACCTCCCATCCGGAGAGGCTTCATGTGAAACGTCACTTCAGTCTCTTACCTGGCTCTCCAATAGGCTCTGAAAAGGTGGTGGCCACCACACTGCCAGGGAGAAATGACGGGAGGGAAAAACACTTTCCCACCCACGGTGGCACCATGTTGAATACTGAGCAGTAGTTTAATGCTCAGTCCAGATGCATTTCTGCCCAAAGCCACTGGGTTCCAAGATTGGCCTGTGTGCCTCTGGGATCATTGCTGTTCAGGGCCTCGCCAGGGTGGGGAGAGGAGCCGGTTCCATCCCCCATGCTGTGAGGCCCCACATGTCACTGCTCTGTCTCTAGTTTTGGCAGGGGCAGATGCTAGATAATTTATTTTTCATTGCTCACTTTGCATATCAGGAAAGGTCAGAGGAATAGTTCTGATAGCCACATACTGGAGACATGCTTATAGAAGCTCATGGTCACTGGGATTCCATCTGGAGAAGGCAGGGAGACTGCACCTGCTCCATCTGGGGCAGCCCAGAGATATTGGCTTGGTATGGGGCCTGGAGAAATCTCCAGTGTTGTGGTGCCCACCGGGTTTCTTCAATGCTGAATGTGGTAAGATGGCACCGGGGACCAAGTTCTCAGTTCTTAAATGAAAACAAAACAAACTCTGTTGTAGATAAAAGGGAACTTGAAATCCTTTGCATCCTGTATTTCCTCTGGCTGAGCATCCCACCTACCCCTATTTAAAGTGCTTGAGGATGCTCCTACAGAACCCCTGGAATTGGAGGGGTTAAGTAACCTCAATTACTGGGTCTGATGCATTCTAGGGCAGACTAGCACTAAGCAAGGTTTTCTTAAGATCTTTAATTATTTACGCACATTAAAACCTTTTTGCTGGAGCGATAGCACAGTGGTAAGGCTTTCGCCTTTCACATGGCCGACCCATGTTTGATTTCTCTGCCCCTATCAGAGAGTCTGGCAAGCTACTGAGAGTACGGAGCCCACACGGCAGAGCCTGGCAAGCTACCTGTGCGTATTGGATATGCCAAAAACAGTAACAATAAGTCTCTCAATGAGAGACTTACTGGTGTCTGCTTGAACAAATCGATTAAAACCTTTGGTGCTTACCTCTTGTACACCTTACAAAACTTGTCTCTCGTTCACAGTACTTTAAGTTATATTTGTTGATGCTATCCAGAATGGAGATTCTACTCTTAGATAATCATCTCAACTTCCTCTCCCCTGTTTGTATGGCTATGTTCCAATACCACAAACTAAAAAAATTAATTCTAAAGGTCTCCATTATATTGGGAATAATTGGCTTTTGACCTTGAAATATTTTACCCATTGCCTAAAGGTGAGGTTTCATCAGTCCATCATTGGTATGCTACGCATAGAAAGGTATTTTGCTTCTTTGATGAAAAAATTTAGACAAATACAGACCAATCTTCAACTCACTAAAAGATTCCCTAATTGTGGGAACAGGCTTTTCAGGCATGATTTCCATGGTAAATACTAAATCTTGGCTCTTTTAAGTCCTGCCTTTTTTTAATCCATGGTGGTCTTCTGACTACAACTGGACCTGGTCTTATAGCCTTCTTGTCTAATTTGTTTCCTCTATGCTTGAGGCCTCTATGCTTGAGGGCTGGTGAGATAGCACACCGGGTAGGGCATTTGCCTTACATGCAGCCAACCTGGATTGATTCCTCCATCCCTCTCGGAGAGCCCAGCAAGCTACCAAAGCATCTTGCCAGCACGGCAAAACCTGGCAAGCTACCCATGGCATATTTGATATACCAAAAATACTAACAACAAGTCTCACAATGGAGACAATACTGGTGCCCACTCGAGCAAATCCATGAAAAATGGGAAGACAGTGCTACAGTGCCTTATGCTTGAGGCCATTAAACCACAGAGGGTGACTAATGTGTAACCACGGACACAAGGGACTGAGGCATGTTACTGCAGACATCCCTGCATCCTTCTTCTTAAGACACCTTCACTGCATTGGAGCCCTATTTATGCCCCTAAGCAGGAAGTATCTTGAGCAATCTGATTCTCTATTTCCTGACTGCAGTCACAATTTTTTTCTTTGAGAGGAGGGAATGAAAGAGGGAATCTCAGTTTCTCATTAGCAGTTGATGAAAAAAAAAAAGTCCGTTTTTACCTGTCTTTATTCCACACTTTAGTCATCCCCTCACATCTAGGGTTTGCCTTTCTGAGGAAGGGAAGTTTGAAATTTCCCAAGAAAAAAGTACCACCTCCTACCACAGAGCTTAGGCTCATTAGACACTAAAAGAAAATGGGCAGTACCTATCTTAATGGTAAAGTAGATAACCCCAAAGACCTTAATCAGGCAGCTCACAGTGTAAGATCCCTAACTACTCATGAAAAGCTAGTAACTTGGCAAGTAGCACAAAGATCCAGTTTTGGGTTTTTTGGGGTTTTTTTGTTTTTTTTTAATTAATTTTTTACTATAGAATCACTGTGAGGTACAGTCACAAACTTATGAACTTTTGTGTTTGCATTTCACTCATACAGTGATCGGTTTACCCATCCCTCCACCACTGCCTGTTCTCCTCCACCAATGATCCCAGTATCCCTATCACTACCCCCACCCCATCCTACACCACCCAACCCTGCCTCTGCTACAGGGCATTCCCTTTTGTTTTCGCTCTTTTTGGGTGTCGTATTTTGCAATAGAGGAATTGAGTGGCTTTGAGTGGCCTTCGTGTTCGGTCTATAGTCTACTTTCAGCTCGCATCTTTCAACCCGAATGAAGACCAAGTTTTTATAAAACCCCCTCAGTCCCTCCACCCAAACACACACAGACACAGGAAGCATATCTTACTTACTTCTAAACTAAGCCTCTCTATTGTTCTTAATTTCTAAGACCTATTTCTATTTTCTAACTTTGAGCATCTTTTTTTGTCTTTTTTTTTAATATTAGTGAATCACCGTGAGGTATAGTTACAGACTTACAAACTTTTGTGCTTGCGTTTCAGTTATACAATGATCGAGTACCCATCCCTCCACCAGTACCCATTTTCCACCACCAATGGTCCCAGCATCCCTCCCACCACCCCCACCCCATCCCCTCTACCCTGCCATGCCTCTGTGGAAAGGCATTCCCTTGTGCTCCCTCTCTTGTGTTGGGTGTTGTGGTTTGCAATAGAGGTATTGAGCAGTCTTTATGTTCTGTCTATGGTCTACTTTTGGCACACATCTTTCAACCCGAATGGGTCCTCCCAATATCTTTTATTTGGTGTTCCCTTCTCTATTTGAGCTGCCTTTTCCTCCAGCATGTGAGGTCGGTTTCCATGCCGTGGAGCATTCCTACAAATATTGAAGAATCTAGAACCTTGTAAAGAACACAGAGACAAGCTTTCCCTGCTCCTGCATCACTGCTCTGTCTGGGCCCCAGAGAGGGTGAGGGCAGCTGGGTTCTCAAGGAGAGAGATAGAGAATCAGGCCAAAGTCAGCAGTGTTTTGGATGTGTCATCAATTAGTATCTTGGGAGCTTGACCAGTCTTCTGTTGAAACCAGTATGAATACTGACCATCAGTGACTGCTCCAGGCTGAGACTAAATGTGAAATTATTGTCCCTTGTGTGTACATGGTCAGTGAAAGCTGATTCACCACAGCCTGAGAACTGGACACTGAAATGGAAACAGAAGCATGTCAGGAATGAAGATTGAAGTCCAATAAATCCTACAAAGGCTGGTCATCGAAATATCCACAAACCGGAAGAATCCAGGCATTCCGGTAAGCCACGCAGGCCGGAGAATGCTCCGTACCCCAGACCAGGCCAGCAACACCGGGGAGCCAGACTAAGGAGGTACAGCCGGTACGCCTTCTCCAGATGGAGCCCCGGCGACACTGAGCAGCTACTATCATGGTCCGGGATTCGGGACTGGGACAGACCTTTTCCAAACAATGAAAACATACAATCTATTGATGCCATCCAGCATGTCTGACTGTTGGAGGAAAACTTCCAAATAATAATAGTGAGATTCCTCTTGAAAATTGAATGTAATCAAAGTAAGGAAAGAGTAAAGTGAAAAATGTCTGCCACACAGGCAGAGGGGGAGTGGGAGGGAGGTATGTGGGGGTTTGGTGGTGGATCAAATATGAAAACTTTGTAACTGTATTTCACAGTGATTCAATTAAAAAAATTAATAATTTTTTAAAAATCATCAAAAAAAAAAAAAAGAAATATCCACAAACCTGGCCAGCGAGTAACGAAGAGAACAAGAAGAAAGAAGAGAGGAGTTTACTCATAGTATGACTTTCAAGGACACACTGACCCCATAGTTGACCTCTAGGGCCTCTTTCATGTTCCTCTGGCCCTGAGGGAAGTGTTATTGTTGGGTGTGCTTGCTGAAAACCTGGGCCCTTTAGCATACATGCCCAACCCCAACTGTGTCTTCAATTAAGGACTAGTTCTGCTGGGAGGGGCAAGCCTGGGATGGTTGGGGGCTGGGTTAGTCCCCTAGGAGGAAGCACCTGTTGGCCCATCTAGTTCAGACCAGAGAGATTTAGATTTTCTGGGGCTCCTAAATCTGGATTTCCTGCAGGCCTTGTTCACTTCAATAGTGTCATGGGGCTGGAGGGACAGTACAGTGGGTAAGGCCCTTGCCTTGAATGCCCCTGGCCCAGGTTCTATCCCTGGCTTCCCATATGGTCTCATGCACCTGTCAGGATTAATTCCTGAGTACAGATCCAGGACCATCACCGTAGCATGATCATTTAAGGTATGTCCACACACACCCTCCCTCAAAATACAACAGTCCCCAGCCCCAAATCCAAACATCAAAAGCATCGATGGCCCTGGTTACTTCCTCATATTAACAAGTTTTGAAAATTTTCCAGAATAGAAATTCCTTTATTTCATAAAAATTTTTTAATACTTTTCTGGAAAATCGTGGCTATAGGATATGATTTGAATTAATTTTCAAATATTGCATATATGATTTATGTTACATTTTATGCATATGAATTTATAGCAATACAAATACTTATATTGTATAAAATGAAAATATATGTTATACATGCATAAACCATTGTTTCCTTCCTGACCCCTAGTGAGAATGGACATTATGAGGCTTCTTTTGAGAAAATGTAATTGACTTTGCAGTAATAGCATAACTTGTTCATACCTGGAAATTTTACTGTGTTTAGCTTGTGTAAGAAAAAATAACCAAATAGAGTAGATCCTAACTGAATGTGAAGGTAGGTCATAGGACAACAGTATAAAAGTGAAGGAGTTCATCAAGCCCTGGAACAATTTTGTTTATTTGAAAATTAGCATTGAAGTGTTGTTGCCATTTTCCACCAACAAAATAGAGAAGATCTTGAGCTGGGTGACTTCATGAGAGGACCTGCTCTACTCAGCAGCAAAAGATGAAGCTTAGCTCAGGTTTATGTCTCACTTCCCCACTTGCATCTGTCACTGTGGAAATGGTTGCTGAACCACAGAGCACAGAAATACTCAGCCTCGTCCTCTTCCTTGGCTCCAGTGATGGTGAGCACTGCCTTGTTTCCAAGCAGGGAGCCAGAGAATCGGGCAGGAACATCTGGATGCCTATGACTGGCATCACCTATTAGAGTCCAGGGCTTCTGGAAGGGTTTCTGTTGAATCCAATAAACATAATTATTATTGGTGGTGACAGCCCCAGTGCTGGAGCCACAGGTGAATGTAACTGTACCCCCAGGGTTCGTGGACAATGACGATTCTTGAATCACCACATTCTGAGAAGTGACCCCTGTAAACAGATGTAAGACAAAGGGCTTAAGATGAGATGTTATAAAGAAGCAGAGCATCCTTTGCTAATTTCTCCCACCAACCCAGAGAGTCCCCTGACCTGTGCAGTGAGCCAGAAATGTGAGCAGGAGAGGAGCCCAGGCCATGGTGGAGACAACCCAATGCTGTAATGTGTCAGACTCCCTCAGCTCAGGACCAACCTCCAAGTTCTCCTTATACCTGCTTCCCCCTGTGAAGGTGGGGCTGTCATGCAAATGAGTTCCTGAGGGTCACTCAGCAGTGTGACCATGGCAGAGTTTCTGAGTTGCTCCAAGTCAGTGACATGCACTAGACAGGGCCCCAGGGCCTGGGGCTGCATCTCATTGCAGAGCTTGCTCTAAGTACATGGCACACTGCCCCCTCTAGTGTCCACTGATGAGAATATTCACCTTTGCTTGTCTCTTTTCTAGCTTCAAACCTTCCTTGCTCTGATCTGAAGTTGTTAGGTCCCAAAGTAACTAACTTCAGTGTCTGTGATTTTCCAGAAAGGAACTGTATGGAGGAGTTTTGAGAAGGAGGATACTTCATAAATCAGCACTTCTTCCTTCTCCTTTTCCACTTTTCTTTCCTCTTTTGAGCAGAGAATCTAAGCTCGAGGATTCTTCTGTGCTAATTGAAGCATGTTCAAAACAACCTGTGCTGGCGTGGATGTGGGGAAAAAGGGACGCTTCTTCACTGTTGGTGGGAATGCCAACTGGTCCAGCCTTTATTGAAAATGATATGGACAGTCCTTCCAAAACTAGAAAATGAGCTTCCACATGACCCCGCAATACCACTTCTGGGAATATATCCCGAGTATGCAAAAAAGCACAGTAAAAATGACATCTGTACCTATATATTCATTGCAGCACTGTTCATAATAGCCAAAATGTGGAAACAACCCGAGTGCCCTAAAACAGATGACTGGTTAAAGAAACTTTGGTACATCTACACAATGGAATACTATGCAGCTGTTAGGAGAGATGAAGTCATGAAATTTGCTTATAAATGGATAGACATGGAGAGTATCATGCTAAGTGAAATGAGCTAGAAAGAGAGGGACAGAGAAAGAAGGACTGAACTCACTTGTGGAGTGTAAAATAACATCACATGAGGCTGACACCCAAGGACAGTATATACAAGGGCCAGGGGGATTGCCCCATAGCTGGGAGATTGCTTTCTGAGAGGAGGGGAGAAGGCAGATGGAATTGAGAAGGGATCACCAAGAAAATGATGGCTGGAGGAACCATTTGGGATGGGAGATGCATGCCGAAAGTAGATAATAGACCTAACATGATGACCTATCTGTCTGTGCTGAAAGCCATAATGCCCAAAAGTAGAGAGAGAGTATGGGGAATATTGTTTGCCATAGACGCAAGGGGAGGGTGGGAATGTGGGGGGTATACCCGGGATATTGGTGGTGGGAATGTGCACTGGTGGAAGGATGAGTGTTTGATCATTGTGAGATTGTAACCCAAACATGAAAGCTTGTGACTATCTCACAGTGATTCAATAAAATTTAAAAAATTAAAAGAAAAATTGAAGCATGTTCTCCCTAAACTTGTAGAATAATATACATATTTTGTTCTATGGGTAATTACTTATGCTTTGTTTGTATGCTTCACCAGTCCAATTCGGGTTAGAATTTATATCTGAATAGTGCTCAGTTTTCAGTTTTTAAATCAAAGCAAACTAAACTATAACAAAATCTTCTGTTGACAGATAGGTATTCATATCCTTTGCATCCTGTATGTCCTGTTTGAGAATCCTATCCCCACCAAAGTGATTGAGAATGGGCTGCTGCAAACCCCTGCACTTGGTTTACTTCTATTTGAAGAAGAAACAAAAACACGAAGCTGGATAGTGTTGCTTGGCTTGGTGAACCTCATAGAGTATCTCTTCAAGTTTCCTGTGTCATTATCCATGCACCTGAATATCGTGGATTTTCAGACCTCAGCTGAGACCATCAGGCAGTTTCAAGTGGGAATGGAATGTACCCCTAATATATAGAAAGGCTCAGATATACCAGTACAAGACTTTGTGATAGTATCATATGTCCTCCTCCCCACTATCTAGTTCACAACATTTCTCCTTAGAAGCATGACACATCACCCTTTTTGTGGCTTCCTCACGATGTCAGGCAAACCTTGATGCTCCACTTGAACTCTTTAAGCTTCCTTGTTTAATTCGTGGTCATAAATGAGCCCATGTTTTTTCACACAATATGCTGTTAGATAAGAAAGTTGTTCATATGTCCTCCTGTGCAGGACACCAAATTCTCCTTTGTTATTCATCATTTGTCATTTAATTCATCATTTAATGTATCTCCAACATTAAAAATATTGTTTCAAGCATATATAAACTGAAAATATATTGTTTTTAGCTATACTAGTTAACGAGGAGACTATTTTTTTAATTGTTCTTCTGAATAATTGTGGGAAAATTTTTTGCAAGTAAGAAGGAAGTGATGTGTGAGCATGTAGAAGTGGGGAGGCACAAACTTGTATGCACAGGCACAGTGGACAGAACATGCTTTCACATGTGCCACATGTCTTCTTTGCATAGTCAGTCTTTACCAAGATCATGATTTTAGCATTAATACAGGACTGCTTGCGCTGGAGTGATACCACACTGGGTAGGGCATTTGCCTTCTACGGCTGATCCAGGTTCAATTCCTCCATCCCTCTCAGAGAACCCAGCAAGTTACAGAGAGTATACCACCCGCACAGCAGAGCCTGGCAAGCTACTCGTGGCAGATTCAATATGCCAAAAACAGTAACAACAAGTCTCACAATGGAGGTGTTACTGGTGCCCGGTCTAGAAAATCGATGAACAACAGGAAGACAGTGCTACAGGGTTGCTAAAACAAAGTTAAGATTGATGGTAATTCTGGGAGAACTCAGGAAGAGGCCCCAGATTTCTTGATATTATGTGATCCTTGACAGAGTTGATATGATTCAAGCAAGTGTAAGTATATTGAAAACTACTCTGGCTATCTTTTAAGTTGCTTTTATTATTGACAGCATTAAACAGAGTGGCTGTGGGTGTCATAAAAGCAGTAGATAAGAAGCAGCTGGAGCTGACATGGTCAACTAGTCTGTCTAGAGAAAATTTCAGAATTGAAATATCCTCAATATATGCCACTGTGGAGGTGGGGCTGTCATGCAAATAAGTTCCTGAGGGTCACTCAGCATTGTGACCATGACAGAGTTTCTGAGTTGTTCCAAGTCAGTGCCATACAGAAGAGGGCTCCAAGGTCTGGGGCTATATTTCATTGCAGATCTTGCTCTGAGGGCATGGCACACTGCCCCCTCTACCGCCCCCTCTAGTGTTCACTATTGCTTCTCTTTTTTCTAGCTTAGACTTTTTTCTCAGATCTGGAGTTGTTAGGTCCCAAAGTAGCTAACTTTAGCTTCATGATTTCCCAGGAAGGAACTATATAGAGGAGTTTTGAGAAGAAGGAGTCTTCATGAATCAGCACTCCTCCCTTCTTGTTACCTACTTTCTTAGCCCTATTGAGCAGAGGATCTAAGCAGTATCATTATTCTGTGTTAATTGTTCTCCCCAAACGTGTAGAATAATATAAATATTTTGCCGTATGGGTGATTACTTATGTCATGTATGAATGCTTCTCCAGTCCAATTCTGTTTAGAATTTATATCTGAATTGTGTTTAGTTTGCAGTTCTTAAAGCAAAGCATTGATAGATGGGTACTCATATCCATTGTATCCTCTGTGTTCTCCATTTCAGCATCCTATCCCCAATTTCAGTGCTCGAGAATGGGCTGCTGCAACCCTGAGCAGTTAGTTTACTTCTATTTGAAGAAGAGACAGAAACACTATACTGGGTAGGGTTGCTTGGCTTGGTGGACCTCACAGACTATTACTTCAATTTGCCTCACAGACTATTACCTCAACATCAGGTATCCATGCACCTGAATCTTTGACTTTTGAGATCTCAGCAGAGACCATCAGGCAGCTCTATCTGGCTGCTCCCATTTATGTTTATCCCTGGACATTCATCAGGTCTGGAATGTACCCCTATAGAAAGATGCAAACACACCAGTACAGGACTTAGTGGTTGTACGATACAGCCTGATCCCTGCCGTCAGTCCACAACATTTCTCCTTAGAAGGGATGCCCACTCTCACCACTTCTCTTCAATATAGTACTGGAAGTACTTGCGATAGCCATTAGACAAGAAAAAGAGATTAAGGGCATCCAGATAGGGAAGGAAGAAATCAAACTCTCACTATTTGCAGATGATATGATACTATATCTAGAGAAGCCCAAAACCTCTACTAAGAAACTCTTAGAAACAAGAGACTTATACAGTAAAGTTGCAGGCTACAAAATCAATACCCAAAAATCCATGGCCTTCCTATATACAAACAATGAGGCAGAGGAAAGGGACATGAAAAAAACAATCCCATTCACAATAGTACCCTAGAAAATCAAGTACCTCGGAATCAGCTTAACCAAGGAAGTAAAAGACCTCTACAAAAAAATTATAAAACGCTACTCCATAATATAAAAGAGGACATGAGGAAATGGAAACATATACTTTGCTCATGGACAGGGAGAATCAATATTGTCAAAATGGCAATACTCCCCAAAGCATTATACAGATTCAACTCGATCCCTATAAGGATACACATGACATTCTTCAAAGAAACGGATCAAGCAATCCTAAAATTCATATGGAACAACAAACGCCCACGGATAGCTAAAACAATTCTTGGGAAAAAGACGATGGGAGGCATCACCCTCCCCAAACTCAAACTTTACTACAAAGCGGTAACAATTAAAACAGCATTGTACTGGAACAAATGCAGACCTGCAGAACAATGGAACAGGGTGGAATATGCCTACACACAACCCCAAATGTATGATCATCTAATCTTTGATAAGGGAGCAAGAGATGTGAAGTGGAGCAAGGAAAGCCTCTTTAACAAATGGTGCTGGCACAACTGGAAAACCACATGTAAAAGAATGGGCTTAGACCTCGACCTGACACCATGCACATAAGTCAGATCAAAATGGATTATAGACCTCAACATCAGACCACAAACCATAAGGTACATTGAAGACAAGGTCGGCAAAACCCTCCTAGATATTGAAGATAAAGGTATCTTCAAAGATGATATGCAACTGGCCAACCAAGTGGAATCAGAGATCAGCAAATGAACCTACATTAAACTAAAAAGCTTCTGCACCGCAAAAGATACAGTGACCAGAATACAAAGACTATCCACAGAATGGGAAAGGATATTTACACAATACCCATCAGATAAGGGGTTAATATCAATGGTATATCAAGCACTGGTTGAACTCTACAAGAAGAAAACATCCAACCCCATCAGAAAATGGGGCAAAGAAATGAACAGAAACTTTCCCAAGGAAGAAATACAAATGGCCAAAAGGCACAGGAAAAAGTGCTCTACATCACTAATCATCAGGGACATGCATATCAAAACAACCATTATATACTACCTCACACCACAGAGACTAGCACACATCCAAAAGAACAAAAGCAACCACTGTTGGAGAGGATGTGGGGAGAAAGGGACCCTTCTACACTGCTGGTGGGAATGCCGACTGGTTCAGCCCTTTTGGAAAACAATATGGACAACACTCAAAAAATTAGAAATTGAGCTGCCATTTGACCCAGCAATACCACTGCTGGGAATATATCCCAGAGAAGCCAAAAAGTATAGTCAAAATGACATCTGCACTTATATGTTCATCGCAGCACTGTTTACAATAGCCACAATCTGGAAAAAACCCGAGTGCCCTAGAACAGATCACTGGTTGAAGAAACTCTGGTACATCTATACAATTTAATACTATGCAGCTGTCAGAAAAAAGGAGGTCATGAACTTTACATATAAGTGGATAGGCATGGAAAGTATCCTGTAAGTGAAATGAGTCAGAAAGAGAGAGACAGACATAGAAAGATTGCACTCATCTGTGGAATATAGAATAACAGAGTAGGAGACTAACACCCAAGACTAGTAGAAATAAGTACCAGGAGGCTGACTCCACGGTTTGGAGGCTGGCCTCAATTTCTGGGGAGAGGGCAACTCAGAGAAGGGATCACAAAGTATAATGTGGTGGGAGGCCATGTGGGGGAAGGGTGATGCTGGCTGAATGTGGACTAGAGACTGAACACAGTGGCCATTCAACACCTTTATTGTGAACCAGAACATGTAATTAGAGAGAGAGAACAAAAGGGAATACCCTGCCACAGTGGCAGGGTGGGGTTGGGGGAGATGGGATTGGGGATGGTAGGAGGGATGCTGGGTTTACTGGTGGTGGAGAATGGGCACTGGTGAAGGGACGGGTTCTCAAACTTTGTATGAGGGAAACAAAAGCACAAAGATGAGTAAATCTGTACTGTACCCTCACGGTGATTCACTAATTACAAATAAATAAAGGAAAAAAATTAAAGTTCTCAAAAGTTAAAAACAAAAAGAAGTACGACATATCACTCCTTTTTATGGTTTCCTCAGGAACTCGGGCAAATCTTGATGCTCCACTTGGACTCTTTTGGCTTTCTTGTTTATTGAGTGGTCATATATGAGTCCCTGTTTTTTCATACCATATGCTCTTAGATAAAAAAAATTGTCATAGGTCCTCCTGTGCAGGACACCAGATTCTCCTTTGTTATTCATCAGTTGTCAGAGATGAAGAAGTGTATATCCAACATTAAAAATATTGTTTCAAGCATATATGAACTGAAAATATTTTGCTTTTAGTTTTACTAATTGAGCATGAGACTGTGTTTTTAGTTGTTACTTTGAAAAACATGTAGGAAATCATTTGCCAATGAGAAGGAAGTGATGTCTAAGCATCTAGGCGTGGTGAGACACAAAGTTGTTGCAACTATAGATATCTATACGATATCTATAGACTATATTCAGTTTTTCTTTTTAGATTTCACAGAGAATCTCTTCACTGATTGCTTTTGAGTCTGTTGCTGAGGATCTTACATGTGTATCTCCTAGATCTCTTCCTGTTGAAACCCTCTAAAAGACCTGGCAACATAACCTTCAGATCAGGACCAGACCAAAGATGAGTGATTACTGATAACCTGAAGTGCTGGGAAAGCAGGGACCATAGAGCTGCCTAAGGAGAGGGAGGCTGCAGAGCTCACTCTCATCCCTCAGCTCAGAATTTATGCTACTCTCCAACAGAGACCTCTCTACTTGTTTGATTTCATCCTTGCGATGACAATACACCTCTAATCAAGACATGTTCAGGAGTGTCCATATATAAGGCAAACGCAACATTATGAGTAAATATCCTTAGTCTAACACTTCAGTCTACAAATTCCACATAAAGTCTGAAAAGCAAGTCAAGAAAATACAGTAATCCAACTCGACACATAATAGTGATATAGGCAGATAGGGAATCTCTCCTCCCCAGATGATGGTAGTAAATTTCCTGGGAAATAAAAGTTCTCAAGTTGCAAAGACCAACCTGGAAGAAAACAGGAACTAAGGCCTGATAAGACCCTCCCCTGGCTCCAGCAATGGACCCTGAGGAGGCTGACACCCCTTGACAGAAGCTCCAGCAGGAATAAAAGGCCAGAAAGGAATTTCAAAGAAGTCCATCACCACTCCCAACTCTACCCATTTGACAACCTCCTTAACAATGGACTTTGACCTAGGTGAAGCCCCACATGGGGGGCAAGTTGGAGAAACCGTGTAAAAGCCACCTTAAACAAAGGAGGGGCGCACGTATGCTGCCCAAACCCATTTGCTACTTGTGCCCACGTGGCCAGGCATATGTGTTACCTGAGCACATGTGTTGCCGGAGCACATGTGTTGCCAGCATCTCCTCACTTGAGATGTGTGCTTGCATGTTTTCATGTCTAATACTGGCATGTGTGTAGAGGCTCCCTCTGCCCTTGGAGAAGCCTGGTTTCTCTCTTGAGCACATTACTTGGTGCTCTCTCCACTTTCTCTCCCCTGTTCCCTTCAAAACCTTTCAATATAATCTGTTTTGCTTCACTGCTTGTCTACTTCTGAAATGCTTTTCTGCAAGGACAGACAGAAACCCAATAACCCTGGGTCCCGGGTGGCAGAGGCAGAAGGGGAGAAAGTGACTGTCTTTCTCTCCCCACTGCACATAAAACTTTTCAGTAGTTTTAAACAAAATGAGAATACACAGAAATGTGCTACAAATGGTGGAAAAAATGTAATCTCAGGAAAAGAATGACAAGCAACTGAATCTTCCCAGGTGGGACTGGTCTATGAACTGAAAACTTAGGGGCCTTCTTGTAATAGGGTGGGAGATTCCTCTTTCTGCCAAAAGGTACAGCAGCCCCCATCACAACCATCAGTCCCTGGCATAGAAACAACCCAGCTCCATAAGTAATTTTGAATGGAATGAAAAAAAAAGAAGAATCTGAATCATCAGGGCCTTCTTGGAAGGAGGACTGGCAGATTCTCCTTTCTGCAGGAAGGCACAGGAGCCCCCAGAAACATGAGACCCTCTCTGGCATGGAACTTGCCCAGCCCCACAACTGAAACTTATCCAGACACAAATCGTTCCAGCTTCATAGCTCCTGGAGCTCTTAGCCACAGATACCTCCAAATTTTGTAGTACTGTCAGCCCAGTAGGAACACAGAAAATCTGATGAAAAGTCACACAGAAGTCCACCAATCCCAATGAGCAAACCAAATAATACAGAAGATTCAATTAGCATCAATCAACCCAGTAAATTTTCAGACTATAACTTTAGTAATCAATTGTGAGACATAATAATTATGAAAATTTGATTTTATTGATCTAAGTTTTGATCATTCCATCTCCCTTCATGTTGGAGTTCCTGCTGGCTTAGCTCCTGAGACATCTGGACTGGGTAACCTGTGAGAATGTTCCAGGGAATCCGAGAGGCAAAAGTTTGGATACTGAGTCCAAACAATGGCAACAGACTGAAATCAGGGAACTAATGTTTCCTGGAGAATATTAAAGATTAATTAAAGATGAATAATTTATCATTCGCTGGGCTTGGGGATGTGGGTTTCATTTGTTGTATGAATCCTCTAAGGGAGTAAAAGCTTTGTTCCTGTTTAGAAAACTTAGAGACCCTGGGTACGTATTCCTTTTCAGAAACTACACACAGCCCATATAAAGATTAATTTTCCTTCCCATTAATCTTTGCTTTCACTTCCCCTTACCACATGCCCTTGTCCTGCACGTAGTGCATTTCTTTCATTTTTATATAATCATGGCTTATCCTGAGTAAATTTTTCTACTGACCATCTGTCAGTAGTTTATGTCTGTAATCATCAGTCACAGGAAGCATTGGAATTGGCTCCTTGTACCAGGTCACCAGTGCACATCTTTTTGTTACAATAAGCAATATGAAGCAAATTTGTTTGTGCCTGCTAAGAGGGCAAGCTCGAGTGGTGGGTTGGACATATTGGTGGAGGGAAAAACACACTGATGGTGGGATTGGCGTTGGGACATTGAATGACTGAAATAACTGTATTATGAACAACTTGGCAAATCATGACTTATGATAAAGAATAAAATTTTAAATTAAAAGATTCGTGAAAATTCAAAGAATATTTCA
Organism: Sorex araneus; assembly: GCF_027595985.1. NCBI lineage: Eukaryota > Metazoa > Chordata > Mammalia > Eulipotyphla > Soricidae > Sorex > Sorex araneus. The sequence continues at coordinate 21,224,303 of NC_073310.1, read as the reverse complement.
AATACTATAGAGTTGAGTAAAGCTTTAAATGCATAGAGATTTACAGCAACTGTATAGCACGATTACTCATTGACCCAAGGTAACAAGGGCAGGTAATTTATGTACTGGTACCTCATCTAAATTTGTCACTGTGTCAAGCATTACTGTATAACAGCCAACAATAGTATTCAGCCTCATCCTCTGATTGGGCCCCCGAGATTGTGAGGGCAGCTTTGTCCCCAAGGATGGAACCTGAGAACCGGGCCGGAGTCCAGGAGTGTTTTTTGTTTGTTTCATAAATCATTGTTTTGGGAGCTTGACCAGACTTCTGCTGGGACCAGTATGGATAGTGACCATCAGTGACTGCTCCAGTGGTGGAAGCACATGTGAGAACGACTGTCCCTTCCAGGTTCACAGTCAGTGAAGTTTCCTGAGTCACCACAGCCTGAGAACTGGACCCTGAAATGGAAACAGAAGCATGTCAGGAATGAAAATGGAAGTCAGAGAAATTCCCCAAAAGTTGGTCACTTGAATCTCCAGTAACCTGGGCAGTGAGTAAGGACAAGAAGGACGAGGAGGAAGAGAGGACTCCTGCTCATGGTGCAGACTCTGAAGGACATTCTGGCCTCACAGCTGACACAGGACTTGGCGCCTCCTTTATGTCCCTCTGACCTGGGGGAAGGGTTTGTGTTGGGTGTGCATGCTGCAAATCTCAGCCATTTAGCATAAATCCCCTCCCCCATTTCTGTGTCTTCAGTGCAGAACTAGCTCTTCAGTGAAGGGGAAACTTGGGCTAGCTTGGAGCTGGGATAGTCCCTTGGGAGGAAGCACCTGTTGGCACTTCTTCAGTCTGAACTTGCTGCAGGCCTTGTACACTTCGAAAGCATCAATGTCTCCTGTTGATATCTCAAGATAATGTTTAGAGTATTTTAATTATTCACAGCAAAGATTTTTTTCATAAGTGTTTTTTAATTTTTTAAAAGATTCTTTTTTGCCATGTAAAACCAAATTCTTAAGTTTTCTTTCTTTTTTTAAAATTTATTTATTTTTATTGAATCACCATGTGTAAAGTTACAAAGTTTTCAGTTTTAAGTCTCAGATGCACAATGCTCAAACACCCATCCCTTCACCAGTGCACATATTCCATCACCAAGAACTAGAGTAAACCTCCCCCATACCCCCCATCCCCAACCTCCCACCCCACCTGTGTAGTTGATAAATTTCACTTTACTTTCTCTTTACTTTGGTTACATTCAATATGACAACAAAAAAACTCACTATTATTGTTTGGAGTTCCCACCCAACCAAAGTCAGACCTGCTGGAAAGGAAGCATTTGATAACTTGTTTTTAATTTGTGCCCAGCTGTTCTCAAGGTTTATGTGTGAATGATAGTGCTCCTATGGGCACACATGCAATCTCTCTCTCTCTCTGTTTCTCTCTCTCTCTCTCTTTCTCTCTCAGACAAACACACAGATACACACATATACACATAAGGTATACACAAAGAACACAGAGCATAGTCAAATAAACCATGTGGTTTCTAGAGTTCATCAGCTCAAATTTTCTAGTCAGACAACTATGATCTGATTTTTTGGAATATTATTGCCAAAAACTCTATGTGATGACGGTATTTCTAACTCCCAGAGAAGTCATTATAGATGCTAAACATAAAAATCTAAAATTGAGATTTTAGAAATAGCAGTGATGATTATTAAAAATGTTTAGTGTCCTGCAAGACCACATTTTGAGAATATTTAGATCATTTCTCAAAATGAAAATAGAATTTCTTTAATATAGCTGCCAAAAGTAATCAACTCAACAATCTTTTGAATTCATCAACATTTTAAAGAATTGGATAGAATCAATCATGAATTGTGATTCAGGGAATACAAAAGGATTAAGTAGACTGAATACTTATCTGAGTACTAAGACACATATCTTTATATTTTGTGATAAAAGTTCCCTTTGCTTATTATATCTTTGTTCTCTGTGCAAATGTGTTTTGGAGTTTTATCTGAGTTTTGCTTACTTGCTTGGTAAGTTGCTCACTTTGGAAACAGTTTGTTATTGGTCATGTCTTCTCCTTCATTATTTTAGTTTGGGAAAAGTTCATTTGATATTTTAGAATTTTTTCAGAGAGCTGAAAACTTTTTCACCAAACGAGTCTTAATTGTGCAGGCACCAACTGTCTAAAATCATAGAAACTTTTACTAATTACTTAAAAGATTGTCCTTTCCCTTGACCTCTATGTTATCAAATCTCCCAGAAGGTTGTTTATTTTTCACATCAGGTGAGTGACCAGCTGACTTAACTTCTTTAAGGAATCTGGGACATATAAAATTGATACCACTCATATGTGGTATGTAAAGAATAAATAAGGGTATGGACAATGTCCATTGATAGAAAACCTTGGACACTGGATTAAAGACATGAGACATGAGAGGGCAGAATGGGCCCTGGTGGAGGGATGGGAAACAATCACTGTAAGACTGAAATGCAAACACGAAAGTTCATAAGTTTGTAACTATTTCACGGTGATTCACTAATAAAAATTAAAAAAAGAAATGAGAGGGCAGGGTGGAGAGGAAGGTGAAGAGTTGTGAAGTCACAAGGGAGCATATGTGGAGGGTTTAAACACATGGGTGGTGGCCTAGGGGGTTACAGTATGCACCCAAACCATCATTGTCAATCAACAAAGAATGAGGGTATGTGTGAGGTGGAAAGAAGGTGGTACCAGAGGTGACACAGAAACAGAAATAGAGGGTCATGGGGAGTTTGTTGGTGGTTCTGTGCAGTAACTTATATATCAGGACCATAAATTCAATAACCATTGTAACCTAGCCCTCCAACTTATAATATAAAAATGATAATTAAAAAAGTGATGCACACAAGCATAATTTATAAAATATTTCAGAAATACATCTCCAGAAGAAATGTAAGACTTTCTTGATTGACAGATGGTATTTCTCCCACTGCTAACCTGTAATCTAGTGCAAAGTAACTGCCATTGCATGGAGGGAAATAACCAAATGTTCTTGGCTACGAAGAAATTCTACCACCATATTTTCCATCTTCAATTTTCTCATGCTTTCCTGCTTTTCTAGCTGCTGATTTATTAGAAGGTCGTGAGAAATTTTAAAAAAATGATAATTAAAGGCAACTGAATAAATTTAACAAAACAATGAATTCAAAGATGTACACACACTAAGATTCAATTATAATTAACTCAGAAATTATGAACATACACATTAATGACTAAAACAAACGAACAAACATTTAAAAAAATACCATCAAGGAAAATCATGATACCAGTGTTTCTATGGATTGACCACAGAAATAATTATAGCAAGAAGGAGAAACTTTAAAATCTACACTCTGAGGCATTATGCTTCATTGTAATCTATAGATATTTTATAATATGAAAATGATAGAGCATTTATCTTATGAACATAAAAATTTAATCCTAAAAATACCACACCTTAACTTCAGCATCGTATTAATTAATGATAGGTCACAACAGGAAGATTTGATTTCTGGTGAGCAGTAATGGTTCAAAATATGAACCTCAATACCCCAACCATATTAGAGAATGAACATAGGGCCAGAGTGAGATATGGGGATATGAGAGGCTAGGGACAGTTTTTGTCTCACTTCTCCTCTGTCTGTGTCACTGTGGGTTACACGTAGCTGCTCCCAGTACTATGCCCAACCCCACAGATGTAGTCAGCCTCATCTTCTGCTTGGATGTTCTGGATGGTCAGGAACCGATCCAGGCCAGAACCTGATACTGAGAAGCGATCAGGGATCCCGTCTCCCTTGGATCCAACTTGACCATCGTGATCCACACGCATCACAAACCGGGGGCTTTTTCCTTGGCTCTGCTGGTACCATTCCACAATGTAGCCACTGTAGCCACTGCTCAGCGTACAGGTGAGCTTTACTGAGGTTTTCAGGGAGGCAGATGCAGAAGATTCTTGAGTCAGAGCAGGCTGAGAGAGGGACCCTGAAAACACAGAAACCTGTTAAGCATTTTCAGAAGGTCAGCAAAGAATAGCATTACAGCTGTGAGGGGCAGGCAATTTTCTGTAGTTTACAATGAAGACAGACACCCTCACCTATGCAGTGAAGGAGGAAGGAGAGGAGAAAGAGTGGAGTCCGGGCCATGGTGCAGACACTCAGAACTCTGTGAGACAGGTGTGCCTCGTGTTTCTTATACCCTCAGACTCAGGGGAAAGCAGTTTCATGCAAATGTGCTCTTCCTCTCTGTTCTACTAAGCTCATTCTTGTACCTTGTTTCCCTCCCAATGTCCTGGCTTCAAATCTTGCTGCATTGCCTCTGGGTTGGGTCTGATAAGAAAATACCCATGGGGATAGAGAGCAACTAGTGGCTCGGTCCAGTGAGCACTGAGCAGGGACCAGATGACAGGTGTTTGATTCCAAGCCTGACAGCCTCCTCCACATCACTAGGGCAAGGTGCACAGTGCCCCCTGCTGCCTCAGATTGATAATGTCCTTCACCAGAAGGTTGGTGACTCTCACAGAAGTCCCTGTTTCCCTCAGAGCTTGACCTTCTCCCATTTCTGCACAAGGACAGAATTTAACATATGCAACCTCCTACCTCACCTCATTCAGTCCTTTTTTCATTAGGCTTTCACGGGAATCAATAGCAGACATCCTTGTAAAATGCAATAGAGAAGGGAGTGCAAAAGTGCATGGATGATCAGAGAAAAGGTAGTACAAATATGAAGTCACTTCCTAGGCTGCTCAATAATCATCATCTCCCATTTTCTACATGATCCTCATGAGATATACCTCATAAACTGAAACGGGTGTTTTGGGATTACAAAGAAACAGGATTTCCTGAGAAAAGGGAACAACAAAATGAACTTTGAAGGACCTATTTCTGAGCTGAGGAGAAGGATAATTAATAGATTTGAAACTGTTTGAGAATTAGAGAGTCTGCAGAGTAGGTTTAAGTGTGGCATCCCTTTTCAGGAGTAGAGACCATGAATTTCCTAATAAAAAGACCTACATCATTATCTTAGAGGGTGACTCTTGTGAGAGGGTCTGGACCTAAAGAGAGAGAACAGGAACATACACAAGTCAGTTTTGATACAGATGTAGTAGGGGTGAGAAGTTTTATAATGCAGAGAACTTTAAAGGAGAGGACAGTAGAGGATCTTTGTAGAAACTCAGGGAGATGACACGAAGATAAAAACTGATACTTGGGGCCAAAGAGATATTGTGGTTGAGACACTTGCCTTGAAAGTGAATTCCTGGGGCTGGAGCAATAGTACAACGGGTAGGGTATGTACTCTGTACTCGGCAGACCCGGGTTCAATTCCCAGCATTTTATATGGTCCCATGAGCACCGGCAGGAGTAATCCTGAGTGCTTGAGCCAGGAGTAACCCCTGAGCATCCCCGGGTGTGACCCCAAAAAGCAAAAAAAAAAATGAATTCCTGGTATCACATATCCTCCAAACTCCACCAGGAATAATTTCTAATCCTAGTGCCAGGAGTCAACCATAAGTACTTCCAAGCATGCCCAAATCCCACCCTCCCACACACACAAACACAGAAATATATTGTTGCTTTGGAATTCCATTGATATTTGTTTTGACCATATAGAGTGGAGCATAGAGACCATGTGGTGTTGGGATCAAAACTCAGTTTCACATATAAAGTATTTTTCCAGCACCCAACCAACTTGTTAGCCTAGTATTTAGACATTTTATTGATTATTTGGTACAACTTGATTCATGGATTGCTCTGTCAACAAATTTTCAAACATAAATATTTATAAAAATACTCACAATCACAATCACAAAATCCCGTTAATCACTGATTTCTCAGACGGGCTCAGTAACATCTCATTTCATCCTTTCCCAGAGATCTTAGTAGTCTATCTCGACTTGGCCCTCCTATGGATGTTGCACTGGGGGCTCTTCAGGGTCAGGGGAAGGAGATCCAGCTTGTTACCGGATTTAGCATATGAATACAGCATGGGAAGCTTGCAAGGCTGTCCCATGTGGGCAGGAAACTCTCAGAAGATTGCCAGTTTCTCCCAGAGGGAGAAGTAGGCTAAAGATATAAGCACTTCTGGAAGCTTGCTTTTAAGTCTCTGGATGTTGGCTGTTGATGGGATTACACACACCTGGGTTCCTCTGCCGGTACCTTCATGCATGAGGCCTGTCCAAATGTGTAGAGAAGAGCCTCCAGCATGGCTGTAGCTAGGTTCCAGTGGTCTTCAGCCCCCGGGAGCTCTGCTTAGGTTGGAGAGGGAAAAATAATAAAATAAAAATAATAATAAAATAATAAAATAAAAATAATTATACAAGAAAATTTGCTTCTTAAATATTAGAGCTTAAAAAGCTCCTGGTAAAATCTTTAAACAATCTTAGCACATTAACAGGGCTGATGCCCTAACTCGTGAACCTCTTCTTGCTGCCCCACCCTTGCATGTGAGATTCATCTCTTGGCTGACATCCCTGACCTTACTCAGAACTGAAGGCAGATCCCCTCCCTTCAGGTTGAGTCCTGGAGCCTTCACACTTGACCTCCACAAAACTCATAGTCCTAGAGTCACATCTTCTGAACCTGGAGGCTCTTCTCAGCAAGTTTACACTCTTCACAGTAATACTTCCTGCCACTGGTTAGAGATGGCAAGAAAAAAAAAATAGAGAGAGAGAGCAACTCAGTGCTGATTAGTACAGGTTAGAATTTTTTTACTTCTCTTTAGTTCAAAATCCATGATAGACTACCGTGATGCACACGGCACACTGCATTATCTGGGTCAGCATATTGACGAGACCCACTATGGAGTGGATCTGTCTTCACATCCTGTCCTATCTTAAGATCACACGGAGTCTCTCTCTGATTAAAATATCTGACAAAAGACTCAGTGCCTGTCATACTTTCTCTCCACCAGTGTCTATGTTAGTCAATCTACAAAGGATCTTTCTGTCATGCAAATATTCCCTGAGATCAAAGTAAAAGCGAATATCAGAGGCATTCTATTTCTTCATATGCTGAGAGTTTTAACACTCTAAATAAAATCACCTTTGTATTTCAGATCTGATACTCTCTGGTTTTATTTAGTGTCACAGTTTTGTAAGAAAAATCATAACCTGTGGCTGTAGCAATAGCACAGTGAGTAAGGTGTTTCCCTTGCACGAGGCCAACTTGGGTTCGATTCCCAGCAACTCAATGGTCCCCTGAACACCACCAGAAGTGATTCCTGAGTGCAGAGCCTGTGGATCACTGGGTGTGAGCCCTAAAGGAAAAAATCATAACTTATGACCATATTTTTCTCTATTTTGCTTTATATAATTCCTTAGCTTCCAATTACCCAGGAATTCTACTTTTTCTCACATATGATAAAGGACCAAAAGACACAATTTTGAAAGGCATTTCTGCTCCTATACTCATTGCAACAATATGCACTAGTCCAAAACTAGAAACAAACTCAGTCCAAAAACAAATGAGAGGATAATGAAATTGTGGTATATGTAAACATGGAATATTACGCAAAATAACAGAAGATAAAATTATGTAATTTGCCACTATATGGATGAAACAAGAGGATCATATGTTGAATGAAACCAGTCGGAAGGAGAAGGACAAAGCCACAATGATATCTATTACCTGTGAGATATAAAAGAAAATAAAATACGGGATTGTCAAATGATCAAAAGCAACAAAATCTAACAATTGGCTTAGAACTTATCTTAACCAAGTCAGGGTACAGAGGATGTAAGTTTGTCTACACAACTGAGTATCCATGTGGAGGGGATAGCTGGAAGGGATGCTTGGAATACTAGTGAATGGAAAGAGGTACTCTGGTGATGGGTTGGTGTTGAAATGATGTATGCCGAAAAATACCATTAACAGTATTATAAATCATAGTAGTAACTCAATAAAAATTGGGGGAATTTTCCCCCTATGATTTACCATTTTACCTGAAGTAAATGGAGTTTGGATACTGCTGATTATCTTTTCATGCCCTCAGAGTAATCTTTAATGAGCACTCACTCTCACATTGCTTCTCATGCCCATACCTAAAACTTCCTTTTCAATGTCTGAGAAAGGTGACTCAGAGAAATCAGGACGATTTTGCTGATGCTGCCAGAACTCTGTTAATACCTCATGGAGACACATCTTTCCAAAGGATCTCTTATTCACCTTTTCAATATGTGGGAGGGTGTCCAGTTTCTTTATGAAAGTTGGTTTCAGTGATCAAACAGTTGATGTACCTTCACTTAGGGGGAGGGAGGGATGCTTTGGTTGTGTGTGGGTTTTTACAACATCTGTCTGTGCTTAGGGATTACTCTTGCCTATATGCTTACGTTTCAGTACAGGCAGTGGTTGTGTGTGGGGAGCATATTTGGTGCAGGGAATCAAACCTGAGTCAGTCACAAGCAAACAAACATTTTACTCTGAATGACTAAATTCAAGGACGGAGTCAGAATATTGAAAGCAGGTAAATATAAATAAATAAATAAATAAATAAATAAATAAAAAACATATCTATAAAGTTAAAGCCCAAAATATTAACAAGAGAATTATCAAAGGTGATTCTATGAGCCAGAAGAAGATGTGACACAGTTTAAAAAAATAATATAAAACTCTTTGAAGTGAACTTCTCACTAAGAAAATCTATCTAGCTAAATAATTACTCGGATTTGAAGGAACAATATAGAATTTCATGAATGGTCAATAACTTATATTGGTAAAGTATGGCCCTGTAGCACCACCAGGGATTATTCTTGAGAACAGAACCAAGAATAGCCCCAGAGCACCTCTGCATGTGGTCTAATCCCTAACTCCAAAATTTTACTCTGAGAGGTCCCCATTAGATATTCATTAAGGGAGGACTCCAATATAGTGCTCAGTGGGCCCAGTTACCTCACACAGTGATTCTCTGCCAATTGAGGGCAATGTTTGGCCCCGTGAGGTGGCTCTGCTCTTAGTGTGACAGTGCCAGGTGCAACAAGGGTCATCCCCCCAGGCTACACTTATTAGTGCTAGTGGACCACAGAGCTGACGATCAAACTGCGTCCTTGTAATGAAAATCATGCGCCTCACCACTGAGTGATTGCCCAGCCCTCTGGCTTTGATTCTTCCTCAACCACAGGATAATGGTCCGTTATCACAAACATATGGATTTGACTCATTGTTTGCTAAATACTGCGTGAACTGACTCTGAATAAAAGCAGGAGTTTCTGGAAATAAGTTTCTAATATTGTTATTTATGATACTAAAACATGAAACCATGGAATCTAAACAATATAGCTGAAGTGTAACAGTAATGTCCTGTAGCTAAAAATAGTAGCGTAATGTCCCATAGATGAAAGAACTTTGGACAAAATAAAATAAATTATGCACAGCTATGGTTTTATTGAACCCTATCAATGCTCCCAAGGAGGAAGTAGCTTGATCAATTCAATGCTCGTTTCCTGACTGCAGTCAGAATTTTTTCTTTGAGATGTGGGGATGAAAGAGGAAGCCTCAGTTTTCCCTTAGCAGCTGATATGACCAGTCCATTTTTAGCTGCCTTCCTTCTATATTTTAGGCATAGTGTCACATCTCAGGTTATTTCTCAGGATACGAGGCTTGAAATTTCCTAATACAAAGATTCTTGCTAACTGAACTCTAAGAGAAAATGGACAATACCCAAGGCAAATCGTAAGTAGATAACCCAATCACCGAAATCAACCAGTCCACTTTGTAAAATCCATAAATTTTCATAAAATGTCTGTCACTTGGCAGGTAGCACAAATATATGGCCACTTAATCTTTGACAAAGGAGCAAGAAATGCAAAGTGGATCAAGGAAAGCCTCTTCAACAAGTGGTGCTGGGAAAACTGGACAGCTACCTGCAAAAAAATGTCTGCCAGGCACAAAAGTCATATCAAAGTGGATTAAAGACCTCACTATCAGACATGAATCTATAAGATTCGTAGAAGAAAATGTAGGAAGAACTCTCCATGACATTGAAGCTAAAAGCATCTTTAAGGACAAAACAGCACTGACCATGCAAGTGGAAGCAAACATAAACAAATGGGATTACATCAAACTAAGAAGCTTCTGCACTTCAAAAGAAACAGTGACCAAAATACAGAAAGAGCCCACAGAATGGAAAAGAATATTTACCCAATAAATAAGGGATAAGGGATTAATATCTGATAAGGGATTAATATCCAATACATGCAACATACTTGTAGAATTGTATAAGGAAAAAACCTCCAACCCCATCAAAAAATGGGGAGAAGAAATGAACAGAAGTTTCCTCAAAAAAGAAATACAAATGGCCCAAAGGCACATGAAAAAATGCTCCACATCCCTAGTCATCAGGAAGACGCAAATCAAAACAACAATGAGATATCATCTCACACCACAGAAACTGGCACACATTCAAAGGAACAAAAGCAACCGGTGCTGGCATGGATGTGGGGAAAAAGGGACACTCCTTCACTGCTGGTGGCAATGCCAACTGGTCCAGCCTTTCTGAAAAACAATATGGACAGTCCTTCAAAAACTAGAAATTGAGCTTCCACATGACCCCGCAATACCACTTCTGGGAATATATCCCAAGGATGCAAAAGAGCACAGTAGAAATGACATCTGTACCTATATATTTATTGCAGCCCTGTTCACAATAGCCAAAATATGGAAACAACCCAAGTGCCCTAAAACAGATGACTGGTTAAAGAAACTTTGGTACATCTACACAATGGAGTACTATGCAGCTGTTAGGAGAGATGAACTCATGAAATTTGCTTACGATTGGATAAACATGGAGAGTATCATGCTAAGTGAAATGAGTCATAAAGAGAGGGACAGACATAGAGGGACTGCATTCATTTGTGGAGTAAGGGTAGCATCACATTCGGCTGACCCCAAGGATGGTAGATATGAGGGCCAGGGGGATTTCCCCATAGCTGGAAGACTGCTTCATGAGCGGAGGGGAGAAGGCAGTTAGAATATAGAAGGGATCACCAAGAAAATGATGGCCGGGGGAACCAGTGGGATGGGAGATGCATGCAGAAAGTAGATAATGGACCAAACATGATGACCTCTCAGTGTCTGTGCTGCAAGCTATAATGCCCAAAAGTAGAGAGAGAGAGTATGGGGAATATTGTCTGCCATGGAGGCAGGGGAGGGTGGGAAAGGGGGGACATACTGGGGATATTTGTGGTGGGGAATGTGCACTGGTGGAGGGATGGGTGTTTGATCATTGCAAGATTGCAACCCAAACATGAAAGCTTGTAACTATCTCACGATAATTCAATAAAATTTTTTAAAAAGTTTTTTAAAAAGTATTTCATTCCTAAAAATATTGAAGAATCTAGTAACCATGTTAAGAACCCAGAGACCCGCTCTCACTGCTCCTGCACCATTTCTCTGGCTGGTCTCAGAGTGTGAGGGCAGCTTTGTTCTCAAGGAGAGAGACAATCAGGCTAGAGTGCAGCAATGTTTTCAGTGTGTGTCACAAATCAGTGTCCTGGGAGCTTGACTAGGCTCTTATTGAAGCCAGTGTGGATACTGACCGTCAATGACTACTCCAGGGCTGAGAAAATATGTGAGAATGAATGTCCCTGCTGAGTTCCTGTCAGTGAAGGCTACTGATTCAAAGCCTGAGAACTGGATCTTGAAATGGAAACAAAAGCCTGTCAGGAATGAAGATTGAAGTCAGAGAAATAGAGTCAAATACAGGTCACTGAAATCTCCATGACTCTGGCCAGTGAGTGAGGAAGAGGAGGACAAGGAAGAAGAGAGTAATACACTCATTGTATGACTTTCAAGGAGACTCTGACCCCATAGCTGATACAGGACCTCTCGGGCCTCTTTTATGTCCCTCTACCTAGGGGGAAGGGTTATTATTTGGGTTTCTACCTGCAAAAGTGAGCCCTTTAGCATATTTTCCCTCTCCCAATTCTGTGCCTTCAATGCAGGATACCTCTGCTGTGTGGCCAATGTGGGGTGATTGGGAAATGGGTTAGTCCTTTAGGAGAAAGCACCTGTTGGCACTTCTAGGTCACACCAGAGAGAGTTAGTTTGACTTGGACTCATTCAATCTGGATTTGCTTCAGGCCTTGTTCACTTCAAAAGTGTCATGGGGCTGGAGAGACAGTACAGTGGGTAAGACCCTTGTCTTGAATGCACCTGACCTAGGTTCTATCTCTGGCATCTCATTTGGTTCCTAACCTGTCAGTATTAATTTCTGAGTGCAGATTAAGGAATATCGCCTAAGCATACCATGTAAGCTGTAGCCACAACAAAAAACCAAAAATATAACACTCCACCAGACCAAAAAATTCAAAAGCATCAATGTCTCCTGGTCACTTCCTCATATTAACAATTTTTAAAAATTTTTCAGAACAAAGGTTCCTATATTTTATTAGTATTTTAATACTCTCTGGAAATTAATGATTACTGAATATAATTTGAATTAGTTTTCAAATACTACATATATTATTTATATGTTACATTTTTATGTGTGTACATTTATAGCAATGCACATACTCATATTTTAAGAAATGGTTTTAATAAAGTGGACATTATAAATATATAATGACTGTTTCCCTCTTTACCCATAGTGAGAATGGACATTGTTTGTGATGCTTCTTCTGGAGAAAATGTAATTGATTTTACCTCAATAGCATGAACTGTCCCTGCCTGGAAAATTTCCTAGATTCTGTATTTAGTTTTTGTACCAAAAAAGAAATACAATAAATCCTAATTTAATGTCAAACTAGGTCTTAGGACACCAGTATTGAAGTGAAGGAGTTAATCAGGCTCTGGAATAACTTTGTTAATTTGAAAGTTTGCAAGAGCACTTGTTATTTTTCATAAGTAATATAGAGAAGACCTTGAACTAGGTGACATCTTTAGAGAAATGCTGTACTCAGCAGCAAAAGATCATGAGCAAAGGGGAGAAGGCAGCTGGAATAGAGAAGGGATCGCTAAGAAATTGATGGCTGGAGGAATCAGTCTGGATGAGAGATGTGTGATGAAAGTACATAATGAACCAAACATGATGACTTTTCAGTGACTGTGTTGCAAGCCATAATGCTCAAAAGTAGAGAGAGAGTATGGGGAATATTGTCTACCATGGAGACAGGGGGAGGGTGAGGAAGGGGTGGTATACCAGAAGATTGGTGGTGGGGAATGTGCACTGGTGGAGGGATGGATGTCTTATCATTGTGTGATTTTAACCCAAAACATGAAAGCTTATAACTATCTCATGGTGATTCAATAAAATTTAAAATTTAAAAAAATATAATAGATTTTTTAAAAAGAAGAAAGTAAAAGATGAAGCTTAGGTTGGGGTTTGTCTCTTCCTGCTTCCATCTGCCACTGTGGAAATGGTTGCTAAACATAGAACTACAAAGCCTCGTCCTTATCTTTGATTCCAGTGATGGCGAGCACTGCCTTGCTTCCAAGCAGGGAACCAGAGAATCAGGCAGGCACATCTGGATGTCTATTGCTGGATCCACCCATTAGACCCCATGGCTTCTGGTAGGGCTTCTGTGGAATCCAATAAGTGTAAGTACTCATGGTGACAGCCCCAGTACAGGAGCCACAGGTGAGTGTAACTGTACCCCCAGGATTTATGGACAGTGATGATTCTTGAGTCACCACATTCTGAGAAGTGACCCCTGAAACCGGACGTGAGACCAAGGACAGAGGATGAGACAGTGACATAAAGGTGCAGAATATCCTTTGCCATTACCCCCCACCAACCCAGAGAGTCTCCTTGATCTTCGAAGTGAGCCAGAAATGTGAGCAGGAGAGGAGCCCAGGCCTTGGTGTACACAAACCAATGCTGTGATTTGTCAGACCCCTCAGCTCAGGACTAGGCTCCAAGCTCTCCTTATACCTGTCTCCTCCTGTGGAGGTGGGTCTGTCATGCAAATGAATTCCTCAGGGAAACACTGCAGTATGTCCATGGCAGAGTTTCTGAGTTGTCCCATGTCAGTGACATGTGCTCCAGGGTCTCAGGTCTTAGGGCTGCATCTCACTGAAGGTCTTGCTCTCAGAGCGTGGCACACAGCCCCCTCTAGTGTCGATGGATAAAAATATTCATTCCTGCTTATCTTTTTTTTTCTAGCTTCCAACCTTCTTTCCTCAGATCTGGAATTGTTAGGTCACAAATAGCCAACTTCAGTGTCATTGATTCCCCAGACACTCACTGGATGGATATATTTTGAGATGGGGGAGTCTTCATGAATCAGCACGTTTTCCTTATCATCCACTTGTCTAAGACAGTTCTGTATAGCAGAGGTCATAAGCTCTAGGATTTTTCTGTGTTAATTGAAGCATGTTCCCCAAACTTGTAGAATAATGTAGATAATTTGGCATATGGGTAATCGTTTATGTCCTGTATATATACCTCATTGGTACCAATACGTTTAAGAATTAATATCTGAATCATGTTTAGTTTGTAGGTGCTAAAACAAAGCGAAACTAAACTAAAAATTTCCTGTTGATAAATGTGTACTCAGATCCATTGCATCGGTTCCATCCAATGCATCCTGTCCCTCCATTTAATTGCTTGAGAATGAGCTGCTGCAAAACCCCTGGAGCTGGTTTACTTCTATTTGCAGAAGAAACAGAACCATTATACCGGGTAGGGTTACATGGCTTGACGGACCTCACAGCGTATCTCGTCAAGTTGCCTGTGGTGTTGTTCATGCATCTGAATGTCTTGACTTTTGAGACCTCAACAGAGAGCACTCCGCAGTTCCAAGTGACTTCTCCCATTTTTGTTCATCCCTAGACACTTCAGGTCTGGAACGCCTATAGAAAGGTACAGACATATGAGTGTGGGCCATTGTGATCAAAGGCATTGCAAGATATCTCCTGCTCCCCACTGTCTAGACCACTACATTGCTCCTTAGAAGCATGACACATCACCCCTTTTGTGGCCTCCACAGAACCTCAGGCAATTCTTAATGCTCCAAATAGATTCTTTAGACTTCCTTGTTTATTTAGTGGTCATAAATGAGCCTGTGTTTTTTCATGTAACATGTTCTTAGATAAAGAACTTATCTATGATAAGCTTATAGGTCCTTCTGTGCCGGACACCAGATTCGTCTTTGCTATTCATCATTTGTCAGAGATGAAACACTATATCTACAACATTAAAAATATTGTTAAGTATATAAAAACTGAAAATATTTTGTTTTTAAGTGATAGTATTTAACCAGGAGACTGTGGCTTTAGATGTTCCCCTGAATAAAACTTAAAAAGTCTTTTATAATATTTAGAAGTGAGTAGGAAGTGATGGTTAAGAATCTAGGGGTGGGGAGACAGAAAGTTGTGCACACAGGCACAGTGGACAGAAAATGCTTTTACATGTGCTACATGTCTTATTTGCATAGTCAGTCTTCACCCAGAGCATAAAATTTAGTATTAATACAGGTTTGCTGAAACAAGGTGATGGTTGATGGTATTCTGGGAGAAATCTGGAAGAGACAATTTATTGATATTATGGATTCCTGACAGAGTTGTGATGATTCAAGCAAGTGAAAGCACACTGAAAATTTCTCTGGTTATCTTTGAATTGTTTTACTACTGATGGCATTAAACATAGAGTGGCTGTGGGTGTCATAAAAGCAATAGATAAGAAGGCTGCTGGACTGACATGGTCACCCAGTGTGTCCAGAGAAAAATTCAGAAGGCTAATCGAAATATCCTCAATATATGCCACGGTAATCTATTCAAATATCTAGTGTGCTGAACCAGAAGGGCACAAGCTGCACATGGGCTCAGGCAGCATATGCGTGAGCTTCCTTTGTTCAAGTTGACTTTTATAGGGTTTGTCCAGTCTTCCCCCACATGGGCCTTTTACTTAGGGAAGTTGTCAAGATGATATAGTTGGGAGTGCTCAATGGTCTACTTTGAAATTATTTTCTGGCCTTTCCTGCTGGATCTTCTCTCAGGGGGTGTGTGGTGTGTGTGTGTGTGTGTGTGTGTGTGTGTGTATGTGTGTGTGTGTGTGTGTGTGTGTGTGGTGGAGGGAGGGGGAATCGAATTCCAGCATTCTCTCAGTCTGTTCTTGGCGCCAGATGAAGGACTTATCAGACTTTAGTTCCTGATGACCTTAAGGCATGTTCGTTTTATTACATCCTGGAAATTCCATTGCCATGGGAGTCCTTCCATGTCTACTAGCCTACATCAACTTTATTAAAGGACCTGCAGTACTCAGCAGCAAAAAATGAAGCTTAGCTTGGGGTTTATGTCTCACTTCCCTACTTACATCTGTCACTGTGGAAATGGTCAGAAAACCAAAGACCACAGAAATATTCAGCCTCATCCTCAGCCCTGGCTCCAGAGATGGTGAGGACTGCCTTGTTTCCAACCAGGGAGCCAGAGAATCGGCCAGGGACATCTGGCTGCCTATTATTGTTTCTAACTATTAAACTCCAGGGTTTCTGGGAGGTCTTCTGTTGAATCCAACAAGCAAAATTACCGATGCCAACAATCCCAGTACTAGAGCCACAGGTAAGTGTAACTGTGTCCCCAGGATTCCTGGACAGTGACAATTCTTGAATCACTTCATTCTGAAAAGTGATCCCTGAAAATAGATGGGAGACCAAGGACAGAGGATGAGACAATGATATAAAGGTGCAGCAGAGTATCCTTTGCCATTTTCTCCCACCAACCCAGAAGGTCCTCCTGACCTGTGAAGGAAGCCAGAAATGTGAGCAGGAGAGGAACCCAGCCCATGGTGGAAAAAACCCGAGGCTGTGATTTGTCAAATCCCCTTAGCTCAGGACCAACCTCCAAGCCCTCCTTATACCTGCTTCCTCTTGTGGAGGTGGGGCTGTCATGAAAATGAGTTCCTCAGGGTCACTCACCAGTGTGAGTATAGCAGAGTTTCTGAGTTGTTCCAAGTCAGTGACATGTACTAGAGGTCCCCAGGTCCTTGGGCTGCATTTCATTGCAGAATTTGATCTCTGAGCATGACACACAGCCCTTCTAACGTCCACTGATGGAAAGTTTCATGCTGCTTGTCCTTTTTTCTACTTTCCTACCTTTTCTACCATCTGAAGCTTTTAGGTCTCAAAGAATCTAAATTCAGTTTCTGTGATGCCCCAGCCAGGAGCTGGATGGATGAGTTTTGAGGAGGAAGCTGCAGGAATCAGCACTTTGCTTCTTCCTTACCCTCACCCTCTTTCCTTGGACAACTATATTGACAGAGACTGTGAGGTCAGGATTCTTGCTGGTTAATCCTGAGAAATGTTCAGAAACATGTGGATACATAAACTCATGGGTAATTAATGATGTCTCATGTATATGATTAACCTCTCCCTGTGCTTTTTTATCTGAATAGTGTTTTGTCTCAGTTTTTAAAAGAAAACAAAGAAATAAAAATTCATTGTAGATTAAAGGGTAGTTGAAGTCCATTGCATCCTGTACACCTCTGACTGAGTATCCTACCACCAGCTAACATTCTTGAGAATGTTGGAGGGACTGAATACTCGCAACTACTGGGTCTGATCCCACCAATGGTAGATGAGCATTAGACAAGGTTTGTGGGGCTCTTAATTTCTTACTAACATTAAAATATTTGACTAATGCCCCTTACACACCATACAAAACTTGTCTCTTTTCAAAATTCTTTAAGTTATATTTACTGATGCAACCTGGAACTGCCATTTCATCTGAAGATTAACATCTCAACATCTTCTCCTCATTTGGGGTGGTGGGGGGCTGCATTCCAATATAATGCATTAAAAAGAATCTAAAATAGCCCACTATACTGGAAACAATTGGCTTTCTGTATTTTGGATTTCTGTAATTGGACTTCTGTATTGTAGTAGCTAAGTCCAGGGAAATTTCTGCCAAAAATTGCATCATTGCAAGCTTAGTTCACAGTCTGGAGGCATTTCTGCAAGAGGCTGCTGGTGCCAAGAGTAGTTAGATGGCCTCTGGGATCATGGGCGTTCAGCAATGGAGGGGCCACACATGTGCGGCTGTCCGGATCACATCTGGGCGGAGGCTGGTGCCCTGAGATTTCCCACACGTCCCGTTGCTGCAGACTTTTACATCTGTTTAGTGGGCCTTATAAGATGGCAGTCTCCATGCCGTTCGGCTGGAAAGGAAAAGCCAAGAGGGAAAAACCTTTCCCCTCCTGGGGCGGCATGGGGCCATGGCTTAGTTCACAGTCTAGAGGCATTTCTGCAAGAAGATGCTGGTGCTGCGGGTAGTTAGATGGCCTCTGGGATCATGGGCGTTCAGCAACAGAGGAGCCGCACATGTGTGGCCATCTGGATCACATCTCAAAGGCAGACACTTTTAGATTGGCGCAATAGCACAGCAGGTAGAGCGTTTGCCTTCCATGTGGCCAACCCTGGTTCAATTCGTCCGTCCCTCTTGGAGAGCCCAGCAAGCTAACCAGAGTATCCCGCCAGCATGGCAGAGCCTGGCAAGCTACCCGTGGTGTATTCTTTATGCCAAAAATAGTAACAAGTCTCACACTGGAGATATTACTGGTGCCCACTCCAGCAAATCGATGAACAAAGGGAGGACAGTGCTAATCTTTGCTTTCACCTCCCCTTAACACACGCCCTTGCACTGCCTTTCTTTTGTTTTTATATAATAATTACTTGTCCTAAATAAACCTCTCTATTGACCATCAGTCAGTAGTTTCTCTCAGTAATAATGAGTCACAGGTAGCATTGGAATTGGTTCCTTATACCAGGTCACCAGTGCTGTGAGTGATAGGACAGCGCATCTTTATGTTGTAATAAGCGATATGAAGTAAATTTGTTTGTGCCTATTCAGAGGGCATGCTTAAGTGGTGGGTTGGAGACACTGGTGGAGGGAAAGACACACTGATGGTGGGATTGGTATTCAAACACTGAGTGCTTGAAAAAACTATGTTATGAACAACTTGGTAAGTCACAAGTTATAATAAAGAATAAAACTTTTAATTAAAAAAATCAGTGAAAATTCAAATATTTCAAATGTGATAGAACTAAGTAAAACTTAACTCTAAATGCATGGAGATTTACAGCAACTTCTATAGCAAAATTATTCATAGACCCAAGGTAACAAGGGCAGGTTTATGTACTGGTACCTCATCTCAATGTATCACTGTGTAAAGCACCACTGTATACCAGCGAACAGTAGTATTCAGCCTCATCCTCTGATTGGGCCCCCGAGATTGTGAGGGCAGCTTTGTCCCCACGGATGGAGCCTGAGAACCGGGCCGGAGTCCAGGAGTATTTTTTGTTTGTATCATACATCATTGCTCTGGGAGCTTGACCAGACTTCTGCTGGAACCAGCTTGCATAGTGACCACCAGTGACTGCTCCAGTGCTGGAAGCACATGTGAGAACGACTGTCCCTCCCGGGTTCATGGTCACTGAAGGCTCCTGAGTCACCACAGCCTGAGAACTGGACCCTGAAATGGAAACAGAAGCATGTCAGGAATGAAAATAGAACTCAGAGAAATTCCCCAAAGGTTGGTCACTGAAATCTCCATGAACCTGGGCAGTGAGTAAGGACAAGAAGAACGACGAGGAGGAGAGGAGTCCTGCTCATGCTGCAGACTCTCAAGGACATTCTGGCCACACAGCTGACACAGGACTCTGGGGCCTCTTTTATGTCCCTCTGACCTGGGGGAAGGGTTTGTGTTGGGTGTGCTTGCTGCAAATCTGAGCCATTTAGCATAAGTCCCCTCCCCCAATTCTGTGTCTTCAGTACAGGACCAGCTCTGCTGTGAAGGGGAGCCTGAAATGGTTTTGAGCGGGTTTGTTCTCTTGGGAGGAAGCACCTGTTGGCACTTCTTCAGTCTGGACATGCTGCAGGCCTTATTCACTTCAAAAGCATCAGTGCCCCCTGTTGACAACTCAAGATAATGTTGAGTGTATTTTAATTATTCAGAACTAAGGGTTTTTTTTTCTAGAACTGTTCTTCAGTGTTTTAAAAGATCTTTTTCATCATGAAAAACCAAATTCTTAATTTTTGCTTTTGCTTTTGTTTTTAAATAGAATAATTCAAAATATTGCTAGGATACAACTTTTAATACTCCATAGTACCATTACACTGACTCAATCTTTGCTAATCCTTATTTATACATCTTTACTTCTGTTCAATTTCATCCTCATTTTCAATTTTGACTAAGTGTATACCTATGCTTGCGACCATTTAGCAATTATCACTTATGTAATTTTCCTTTTTTGTATTCATAACTCATTTTATTTCAGAAATATTTTTTATTGGTTTTTGGGTGTCCATCAAGGTGACATCATGTTGATTGTTAAAAGTCTTTGTCTTGATTTTGAACTTGATTGTTCAGTGGGGTAGGTACCTCCTTGCATGATCAGGGTTCAATATGTCATATAGTCTCTCAAGCTTCCTCTGAGTGATCCATGAGAACACAGTCAATAGTAAGCCATGACTATTGCCCAGCAAAAAAAAAGTTTTACAAGCTATTATGGGATTGCATGCAGTACAAATAATAGGTCTGGCAAATCTTAAAAGCAGGCCCAGGAAAAAGTATATATTTTTATTCTTTTCCCTATGGGTTTGTGATGGGGAGCATTTTCTCTGAGAATTTTACACTCACAGAGAAATACAAAAAAAAATTATAGAGATTTCTTACATATGTTTTGTTTTTACCTAGAATTAGGTATTATGTTAATCTTGATCATTCGGTTATTGGATATGTACTTCAGTTGCTGTTATGATTTCTTCGTCTTCTCATTTTCAAATATTTTCACTATAGTGAAGCTTTTCTATTCTATTGTGTGGTGGTATCTAATTTATTTTTTACTTTCTAGTTCCCTAATTATACATTCCTGTGTTTGTTTCTTATCTTACCTCCCTTTTGGTGTGTTATGAACTACAGCAACTGAAGCCTGAGTCAAATAATTATGACCAAGTAATTATGTCCAGGAATATATATAGTTCAGAGTCAATCAACTCCCAAATACTAGGAGCAAAGCATTAATGGTCTTTCTGTGTTTAACCAAAGAACACT
Source organism: Sorex araneus (assembly GCF_027595985.1). Taxonomy (NCBI): domain Eukaryota; kingdom Metazoa; phylum Chordata; class Mammalia; order Eulipotyphla; family Soricidae; genus Sorex; species Sorex araneus. Next base: position 21,203,325 of record NC_073310.1, on the reverse strand, counting down.
GCTCTATAGTAAAATATAAAAAGGCTATAGGGGAAATAGAAAAGCAGGTACAAATACACAGCTTCAAATACAAAGCAGTACAAATACAAAGCTCAGAATTACCAAAATGTTTTGGTGTATAAGTAATCAAAACTGACTTAGGGAACTGTGACAATGAGAGGTAAAATACAAAGGAAAAGTTAAAGATATACTTTAACCAAATAAGGGATGCCAACAAGAGCATGTTAAGCTTCTCTGGGACTAGAAAAGGGGCAATTCAGAGGTGAAGCCTAAAGCACTTCAGGCTGATATCCAACACTAGTGGGAGACCTACCTCAGGAGATATCCCATCTAGGTCATTGCATAACAAAACCCACATGATTCAGTTCCCATATTCTTGGACTGGATTCTTGTATCACTGTATCACTGTCATCCCGTTGCCATTGATTTGCTCAAGCAGGTGCCAGTAATGTCTCCATTGTGAGACTTGTTGTTACTGTTTTTGACATATCGAATACACCACGGGTAGCTTGCCAGGCTCAGCCGTGTGGGCAGGATACTCTCAGTAGCTTGCCGGGCTCTCTGAGAGGGACGGAGGAATCGAACCTGGGTCGGCCGAGTGAAAGGCAAACATCCTACCTTCTGTGCTTGTTGTATTTCAGATTTATTTTCCTGCCTAGTAGATAATTAGGAAGAGAAGGTGCTTCCTGCAAATCAACTTCCTATTTCCTCCTCTTTCCCCAGTGTCACCCTTGGTCTCCTGTACATGCAGTGAAAGAGGAGAGACTTCAAAAGGCAGTGACAACTCTGGGATTGAGACCCTGAATGATGGGGATGATACTCCTGTATCCAATAAATCTCGTGATTCACCTCAGTTACCTCAGTTTCACATTTCTTCTCTGGAAATTTTAAATTTGAATGATGAAACTGCTCCTGGAATCCAGTTCATCTCAAATCTCACCCATCCCTGAAAATGTTTTTTCCTGCCTCAGTGAAACCACAAAAAGGTAGCCATGAAGGCTTTAGTCAATTAGTTATCTAACGTTCCATATCAAAAGATGTTCAGAGTCAAGGACTTCACATAGCCTTGATTTTCTCTTTGAGAGTCAAAGAGATAGTTCAGCAGATAAGGTGCATTCCTTACACATTGCTGACTAGGGCTAGAGCACACAGCATACAGTACCTGAGCCCTGCAGGAGTGATCTCTGAGTACAGAGCCAGGAGTTAGGATCGTCCCTAATCAAAAGAGAATGGTCTTCAAATATTACCCCAGTTCGGTTTTCTTCTTCTCAGGAGAGAAAAGACCATAAGCTAAGTTCGCCTAGGCAAAAGAAATTATATATCTAAAGATATTAATATCACCGGATCACTCTATCACTGTCATTCTGCTGCTCACTGATTTGCTCAAGTGGGCGCCAGTAACATCTTCATTGTGAAACTTGTTACTGTTTTTGGCATATTTAATATGCCACAGATAGCTTGCCAGGCTCTGCTGTGCGGACGGGATACTCTCAGTAGCTTCCCGGGCTTTTCAAGAAGGACGAAGGACTCAAACCTGGGTCAGCCGTGTGCAAGGCAAACACCCTACTCACTGTGCTATCGCTCCAGTCCAAATATATTAATATAGGACACAAAAATTTTATTTAATATATTGGTATATTCCTGATTGCTATATCCCATGAAACCTTATTCAGCATCCTCTAGTTATAGACAAGGCATATATATGACAAGCCATAAAGTGTTGCAGCCCTTGGTTTTTATCTGATACAGAAACTCAAGCAGAGCTGTGGAGTGACATCTCCCAGTCATGGAATACATTCCTACTTTTTCCCAGCCAGGCTATCTTTGCAATCTTTTGGGTATTGTTCCTGCACCACTGTTTCCAAAAGGAATGTAACCTAAATATTGAATGAAAGATAAACAAATATCATATTGAATGATGACTAATGCATGAATACATCTGAAATAGGCATGTTAGCGCTATCCAAATAAGACTTCCTACATGCTACTGCTACATCACAATCATATCTTTTCTTGTTGCCTGAAATCTTTAAACTCTTGACCTTCTACACTCAAGTAGTGCGGAAATCTAACATGAATGCCAAGAAATGAGAATCATGATGGTTCTTAGGATTAGTACCAGACTGCTATCTGACCTGTAATACATTACCTATGGCATGCCAGGTACATGTTCTAAAACACACTTAATGAAATATTAAGCTCGGGAAAATTGGGATTTTAAATGAAGGGCATATCAAGTCTCCAAATAATTGTTACTTCAGTGTTGAATACAATGACTGCGAACTAAATATCTTTATTATTGCATCTGTACTCATGAGCAGAGCGTGAGGTTGAGCTTGCAGTTTTTGCCTCACTTCCCCCACTGGGAGACAAATATGCGTAAGATATCTTGCTCCCCCAAGGCAAACAACCAATGAAAAACAAAAGAAAATAACTAGGGCAATCAATTATATTTTTATAACTGTTTGCTGAGTCAATGTTTCATTGTTTCTCTTCTACTAATTTTATAAATGGATTAAAGATGGTATACTTCTTTTGTATATTAGGCCCTAATTTTCTTCTTTTTAGCACAGTAGGGTGATTGGCTCAAGCTTAAATGCAGCAAATTACATGCCTAATTACTTTAACATCATCATCATCATCATCATCATCATCATCATCATCATCATCATCCCGTTGATCATCGAATTTCTCGAGCGGTCTCAGTAAGATCTCCATTCGTCCAAGCCCTGAGATTTTAAAAGCCTCTCTCTACTCGTCCTTCAAACGATGTCGTACTGGAGGCTCTTTCAGGGTCAGAGGAATGAGACCCAGATTGTTACCCGTTTTGGCATATTAATACACCATGGGGACCTTGCCAGGCTCTCCCATGTGGGCAGGAAACTCCCAGTAGTTTGCCAGGTTCTCCTAGAGGGAGAAGTAGGCTATAAGATATCTTTAATATCTTACTTTAACATAGACCACATAATTATATATATATGTTCAATTAAAATTTGCTTCCTTTCTATATTTTTAAAAAATTCTACTTGGCAATTTTTAACCACAGATGAGAAAACTGCTGAGTATGTAACAGTTCACTAATGCTATTGCCCTTGCTGTCTATCTGACCCAGAGCCTCCAGGCTGTAGTACTGATGACGTCTTCAGTTCACGGAATTCCTTCTGACTTCTCACCCAGAGCACTCACCACACAGAAAGGATCCGACTCCTTTCTGTGTGGGTTCACTGTTGGAGTCGCTGACTCATGATGTGCTGCTCACTTCACCCATAGCGATGGGAGTTGGGAAAGGTGACTTCAGAAAGGTGTGTTCTCCACTTTGTACAGGTTTTCAACTATAAATATTACCTAAAAGGTGTAAGTGCCACTCACATGAGGCCTCCTATGTGCAACTGTTTCTCACGGTCATGTCTTTTTCCTGCTTCCTCCAATCCTCAAACCCTGATACTTATATAGTCTGTACTCAAGTCAGGGATCATACATGGACTTGAAAGTCAGGAGATGGGGATCCCTGGGGTCTACCTTGTGGTAATTACAAGTCTGCTGCCTCACCCCAAAGGTTCATTACTGTCATGTCACGTACACATTTCCTAAACCTTGCGCACAGATTTGTACCAGGAATATACACTTTCGTCTTTACACTCAAAAAGGCGAACTTAATATCATATTAGACTCAAGGAAACAAGACTTTTTAAGGGAACGTGTATTTAAAATTCTAGAATAGCTTTGTTCCTTCACTGTTGGCAGGCATAGTTTTCTTTTTCATCAACCTTATAATGAAAATACTGTAGACTAATTGCTTTTTTTTTTGAGCACATACTCAGGCCTAGAGGCTGAGGCTAAGCCTGGGTTTATGTCCCAGATACCCACCTGCACCTGTCACTGTGGAAATGGTTGCTGAACCACAGAGTACAGAAATACTCTGCCTTATCTTCTGTCTTGGCTCCACTGGTGGTGAGGACAGCCTTGTTCCCAAGCAGGGAGCCTGAGAATCAGGCAGGAACCCCTGGCTGGAATCATATATTAAACCCTAGAGTAACTGGTGGGTTTCTGTTGAACCCAATGAGAATAACTACTGGTGGTGACAGTAACAGTACTTGGATCACAAAGAGTATAACTGTTTTGTCAAGTTTCATGGACTGATGTTTCTTGAATTACCACATTCTGGGAAGTGACCCCTGAAAACACAGGTGAGACCAAGGTCAGAGACAAGACAATATCATAAAGGTGCAAGGTATCTTTTCCTGTTTTCCCCACCTACCTAGAATGTCCCCCTGACCTGTGCAGTGAGCCAAATGTGTGAGCAGAAGAGGAGCTCAGGCCACGGTTCAGACACCACTGTGCAGATTTCCCCAAACTTTTAGCCCACTTCCAACCTCCAAATTCCTCTTATACCTCCTTCAGCAGGGGAGGTGGGGATTCATGCAAATGAACCCCTCAGGAGTACTCAGCTCCTGATCACATTAACTAAGTTTTCCTACATCACTGACCTTTTGTTAGTGGATCTGGGATCTGAGGCTGCATTTCACTGCAGATCTTGCTCTCCTACAGCCTGGTGCCTTGCCCCTTTAGTGTCCACTAATGGAAACATGCAGACCTGCAAGTCTGAGCTTTTAGTTCTGCATGTAAGTAAAAATTTTGCCTTATATCATTTCTTAGGCATAAACTGAAGGGATGGATTTAGGGAAAAGGAAAGTACATGAATCAGTCACTGTGCTTTTTTTCTTTGCTCCATTCATTTACCTTAGCCATCTTCATTGATCAGAGGCTTTATGGAATGAATTTTCCTTGGTATACAGGTTCCTAAAAACAACCCACCCAATTATGGAGATACCTTTTCAATTGTGCAATCAGTTTTGTCATGATCATGTTTATTTTCTCCCAGTAATGCACAGTATCATATTAGAATTTCTTTTCTGAAAGGTGATTAGTTCTGCACTTCTCAGAAAATGAAAGAATAGCATTTTGATTTATCTTTCTGATTTTCAAATACACCTATGCTTTTTGTGTGTGTTTGTGTGTGTTATCCTAGCTGCCTCGGTCACATCTGGAAATGGGAGTGGGAAGTTTTTCCAACAGTGAATTATGGACTTTCAAAAGAAAAAAAAAGTCTAGCTCAATGTGGGTTTCTTTCTTAAAATAAAATGATGTGTCTTCTTCTAGGGCTTGATCTGTAATATTTTGATTGAGGATCTCATTAAAATTCTTCTTTTAAAATTGTCTATTTAGTTTCTATTTAAAACACTTGTTATGAGAAATATCTTTACTGAACTTGCCACCTCTCATTACATTGTCATCAACAGTATGGGTTACTTTGATATTCTTTAGAATACTCAGTTGATCCAGTTCTTCAGGATCTTTGAAAGAGGAAAGTATTGTTCCTCTGGAAGAAAGTCTTCAAGTTTTCCCAAAGTCCCATTCCATCCATCATTCCATCCTTTTCCCCGCCTGCTTGTTTTTGTTCTTTTTAACGTGTGTCATTCTTACTGTTGTGAGGTGAGATCTCATTGTTGTTTTGATTTAAATTTTCTCAATAATAAGTGTTGAAGAAAAAGTTGGTATACCTCTTGGTCATCTGTATGTCTTGCTTAAGGGAGTTTTCCTTCATCTCTTTTTCCCATTTTTTCATGTCCCCTCTCCTTAAGTTTTATAAGTGCTTTACATATCATGGATACTAACCATTTTTTTTTTGCTTTTTGGGTCACACTCACCGATGCTCAGGGGTTACTCCTGGCTTTGCACTCAGGAATTGCTCCTGGCAGTGCTTGGGGGACCATATGGGATGCCGGGGATCGAACCCGGGTCGGCCTCGTGCAAGGCAAACGCCCTACCCGCTGTGCTATTGCTCCGGCCCCGGATACTAACCATTTTTTAGGTGAATGGTGAGTAAATATTTTTTTCAGTCCTTGGGATGTTTTTGTCTAGTCATTATTTCATTTCAATACAGAAGTTTCTTAGTTTGATATAGTCCCATTTGTTTATTTTTCTTTCTGTTTACTTGACCAGTGTTGCATTGATTCATGGAAAAAGCCCTTAGATTCAATTTCATGAAGGGTTCCACATATGTTTTTCTCAATATATATTTTTGGATGTAGGTCTTACATCAAAGGCTTTAATTCAGTTTTCGGTTTGTTTTATTTTGGGGGTGGGTGTGCATACCTGACTATACCTGACTGAGATCAGGGCTTACTCCTGGTTCTGTTTTTAGGAATCATTCCTGGTAAGTCTTGAGTGACCATATGGGATTTAGCACAGGTTGGCCATGTGCAAAGCAAGTGCCTTATCTGATATGCTATTGCTCTGGTCCTTTAATCTATTTTGAATTGAATTTTTTTACATGGTGTGAGATAGATGTGGCTGAGTTCATAATTTTTTCTTTTGAGTTCATAATTTTACATGTGGCTAACCAATTTTGCCAACACCATTTGTTGAAGAGGATTTTCTTCTCTCTTTATACACTTTGATATCTTTTGCTGAGATTAGATATCTATGTACCCAAAGGTCTGTCTCTGGACTCTAAATTCTAGTCCATTGATCTGAGAGTATTTATTTATTTCTGTACCACACCATCTATTTACTATGGCTTTATAATATGATTTAAACTTAGGGGGAAAATTCTCCTCCCATCATTTGTTCCTAAGATTGTTTTGGCTACTGGAGAGTTTTAATATTCCATAAAACTTTTGAATTTTGGATTTTGGGCCAAACCTGGTTGAATTCAGAGATAATACCTTGCTATGTGCTCAGGGATCACTCCTGCGAGGACTTGGGGAGTCAGTCATGTGTAGTGCCAGGGATCAAACCAGGGTCAGACCCAATACAAAGCCAATTCTTTGCTCTTGTACTATCTCAAACCCACCAGCATTCTCTAAAAGGCAAATGACAACTTAACACCAAACCAGGGAGAGATGTAACTAAAGAAGAAAATTAGAGACCTCTATCCATAGTGAATATAAATTCAAAGAGCCTTAACAAATAATAGCAAACCAAATCCAGTAAACATCATGATAATGTAAGATTTATCCTAAAGATGCAAGGGTGGTTTAATATATACAAGTGAATCAACATAATGGATCATATAAATATATGTAGCACTGTAGCACTATCGTCCCATTGTTCATTAATTTGCTCAAGCGGGCACCAGTAACGTCTCCATTGTGAGGCTTGTTGTGAGTGTTTTTAGCATATCGAATATGCCACTGGTAGCTTGCCAGGTACTGCCGTGCGGGTGAGATACTCTCAGTAGCTTGCTGGGCTGTCAGAGAGGGATGGAGGAAACAAACCTGGGTCGGCCGCATGCAAGTCAAATGCCCTAAAATAAAAATCATATAATACTTAGAGACACCGAGAGAACATTTGAGAAGATTCTATACACATATTCATAACCAAAAAACCTCTTACTATAATGGGGATAGAAAGAAACTTCCTCAATTCTCACGTAGCACAAAACCACAGATAACATCATACTCAATGGAGAAAAACTAAAAGTCTTCTCGCTAAGATGAGGGGCAAGACAAGGTTGCTGTTCTCACCATTTAGTATTGGAAGCCCTCGCCACAGAAATTAGACAAGAAAGAGCTATTAAGAGGATACAGATTGAAAAAGAAGTCAGACTTTAACGATCTGCAGACAGGATAATACTCTATATGAAAACACTAGACTCTGCCAACCCAATCTCCTTCACCCCCACAACAAAAACCTCTTAGAAACAAAAATGTTGTATGGAAAAGTGACAGGCTAAAACATCAACACAGAGAAATTTGTGGCATTTCTGTATATGAACAATAAAATAGAACTTACTGTTTCATTCATAATTGTTCATCAAAAAATCAAATACTCAAGAATTAGCTGAACATTCTACTGTGATTCTTGGTGGTGGAATATGTGCACTGGTGAAGGGATGGGTGTTCAAGCATTGTATAACTGAGACTTAAACCTGAAAGCTTTGTAAATTTCTTTCCACATGGTGATTCAGTGAAAGAATAAATTTTTAAAAATTAAAAAAATAATAAAAAAAGAATTAGCTGAACAAAGGAAGTGAACTACTATTATAAATAAAACTATAGGAAACTGTTAAAAGAAATTAAAGATTAAAGAAGAACATGGAACCACATCCCCTGTAAATGGATTGAAGGATTGGTATTGCTAAAATAATATTCGTACACAGAGCATTATACAGATTCAATGCAGTTCCAATTAAAATTTCCATGGCAGATTTTTGAGACATAGACCAAATGCTGTTAAAATTAATATGGAGGAGTCAGAGAGATAGGAGGCAAGGCTAACATTTTGAATAACACTTTTATTTCTTTGCTAGTAATTAGTCTTTTCAGCTGCTCTGTTTCGTCTTCTTTGCGGGGGGGATTTTTAGGGGTGGCTCACATGGCAGCAGTGGTGGTGCTCAAGACTTACTCCAGGTAGGCTCAGGGATTATATGCAGTTCCGGGGATCAAACCAGGGTCAGCCACTTGCAAGGCCAATGTCCTGCCCACTGTGCTATCTCTTCAGTCCCACTGTTTCCTCTCCACTCTATCTTGGATGTTTATATGTCCAAAAATGTAATCATTTCTTCTAGAGAACTGTAATTGCGACTCACAGGCAGAGATGGAATAAGATGTAGTTATGTAGTTCTTATTTAGCAAGCATATTTCCTTGAAAATAAAAATCTATAACCAAAATAACTGAGAATCATTGCCTGCTGTCAGGCCTCATGCTGAGAAGCAACCTCTGCACTAAGCAGAGGAAATCACTCAGATTAGAGCACTTATCTGAGTCAGGAGGATTGTGCTAGCTTTCCTACTCAGATATGTTGTTGTGAATCAGAAAGTGTAGGAGTATAATGCCTCATCATTAGAGCAGGTTCCTGTGATGGGCAGAGCAGTCTTGTGTCCAGGGAGGGAGCCAGAGGTCATTCAAGGACACAATAATCTATAAGGGTGAGGTCAGATCTTGGGGTACATGCTTGAGCCTCTACTGAATGTATTGTATGTAGTCACTGGTGGTGACAGATCCAGCACACCGACCTCACGTAAGAGTGACTACCACTTCATAAAATTTCCTTCATGAATCATGTCAGCCTGAAAGTAGATCCTATATGCAATGTTACAGATAGAAATTTCATGGTCAAATCAGGGGAATGATAGGCTAGAAGTGATGGGGTACACTTCCAGGAATAAAATTGGTAGGTCTTATGAGAGCTCCATTCCTAGTTTTATTGAGGAGTGTTTATACATATATACAACTTTTCAAAGGGATAGACATCAGTAACATATGACGTGCTTTTTCTGTGTTTTATTTAAGTTAGTGTACAAAATCAGAAGATGCCTATTATTGGTGAGAAGGTGGACTAAGTGAATCCTTATACACTGGGAAAGAAAAATTGTTAAGCCATATGGAAATATTCAAGATGCTCCAGAATCTAAACATGGAATATCACGTGGACAGCATTCACTTGAATAATGATCAAAAGAAATAAATTCAGTGCTTCAGGAGAAACATTTATACTCACAAACTGATTGAAAAATTATAGAAATTAAAACATAAAAGCAACCCACTATTCTCAATACCCTCCCATTGTTTCCTTTTCTGTTTCTACCTCATTTTACTTATTAAGTATCACGAATGCTCCAGTTTATTTCAAAAACATTAAAATTCTTTTCTGGAATTAATGACTAGAAGATGTAATTTAAATACAATTGTAGTTATTACATATTTATATATGATATATGTATTATATGTATTTTATAGCAATCCATATACTTATAGTGCATAAAAAGTGCTTTCTAATAAAATGGATACCATAAATACATAAATAGATTGTTTTCCTCCTTACGCTTAGTGAGAATGGACATTGCTATTGATGTTACTGTTGGAGGAAATGCATTTGAGAGCATTACTTCTCCATGCCTGGAAAAATTCCTAGACCCTGTGTTTAGCCTATATACCAAAAAAGAAATAGAGTAAGTCCTACGAATGTCAAGCCAGGTCTTTGGTAATCAGTATTATAAGTAAAGGAGTTTATCAAGTCCTGGACTAATTTTGTTTCCTTTGGAGTTTCCAGAAATAGTTGTTTTTATTTTTTCATCAACACTATTAAAAAGACTTTGAACTAGCTGACTTCATTAAAGGACCAGTTGCACTTAGTACTAAAAAATTAAACCTAGTTGGGGTTTATGTCTCACTTCCCCACTTCCATCTGTCACTGTGGAAATGGTTGCTGAACCACAGAACACAGAAATACTCAGCCTCGTCCTCTTCCTTGGTTCCAGTGATGGTGAGGACTGCCTTGCCTCCAAGCAGAGAGCCAGAGAACCGGGCAGGGACATCTGGATGCCTATTGGTACTGCTCATTAGACCCCATGGTTTCTGGCCAGGTTTCTGTTGAATCCAGCCGGCAGCATTATTGCTTGTAACAGCCCAGTGCTGGAGCCACAGGTGAGTGTAACTGTGTCCCCAAGATTCGTGGACAGTGATGATTCTTGAATCACCACATTCTGAGAAGTGATCCCTGAAAACAGATGTGAGAACAAGGGCTTAAGATGAGATGATATAAAGAAGCAAAGTATCCTTTGCCTTTATCACCCACCAACCCAGAGAGTTCCCTGACCTGTGCAGAGAGCCAGAAATGTGAGCAGGAGAGGAGCCCAGGCCATGGTGTAGACAACCCAAGGCTGTGCTTTGTCAGACCCGCTCAGCTCAGGACCTGCCTCCAAGCTCTTCTTATACCAGCTTTCCCCTGTGGAGGTGGGGCTGTCATGCAAATAAGCTTCTGAGGGTCACTCAGCAGTGTGACCATGACAGAGTTTCTGAGTTGTTTCAAGTCAGTGCCATACAGAAGAGGGCTCCAAGGTCTGGGGCTGCATTTCATTGCAGATCTTGCTCTGAGGGCATGGCACACTGCCCCCTCTAGTGCCCCTCTAGTGTTCACTATTGCTTGTCTTTTTTCTAGCTTAGACTTTTTTCTCAGATCTGGAGTTGTTAGGTCCCAAAGTAGCTAACTTTAGATTCATGATTTCCCAGGAAGGAACTGTATAGAGGAGTTTTGAGAAGAAGGAGTCTTCATGAATCAGCACTCCTCCCTTCTTGTTACCTACTTTTCTTAGCCCTTTTGAGCAGAGGATCTAAACAGCATTATTATTCTGTGTTAATTGTTCTCCCCAAACCTGTAGAATAATATAGATACTTTGCCATATGTGTAATTACTTATGTCACTTATGAATGCTTCTCCAGTCTAATTCTGTTTAGAATTTACATCTGAATTGTGTTTAGTTTTCTGTTCTTAAAGCAAAGCATTGATAGATGGGTACTCCTATCCATTGTGTCCTCTATGTTCTTCGTTTCAGCATCCTATCCCCACTTTCAGTGCCCAAGAATGGGCTGCTGCAACCCGAGAAGTTAGTTAGTTTCATTCTATTTGAAGAAGAGACAGAAACACTATACTGGGTAGGGTTGCTTGGCTTGGTGGACCTCACAGACTATCACTTCAATTTGCCTGTGTTGGCATCCATGCAGCTGAATCTTTGACTTTTGAGATCTCAGCAGAGACCATCAGGCAGTTTCACGTGGCTGCTATCATTTATGTTTATCCCTAGACACTTCAGGTCTGGAATGTACCCCTATAGAAAGACGCAAACACACCAGTACAGGACTTCGTGGTTGTACGATACCATCTTCTCCCTGCTGTCAGTCCACAATATTTCTCCTTAGAAGTATGACATATCACCCCTTTTATGGTTTCCTCAGGACCTCGGGCAAATCTTGATGCTCCACTTGGACTCTTTCAGCTTCCTTTTTTATTTAGTGGTCATAAATGAGCCCGTGTTTTTTCATATCATATGCTCTTAGGTAAGAAAATTGTCATAGGTCCTCCTGTGCAGGACACCAGATTCTCCTGTGTTATTCATCAGTTGTCAGAGATGAAGAAGTGTATCTCCAACATTAAAAATATTGTTTCAAGCATATATGAACTGAAAATATTTTGCTTTTAGTTTTACTAATTGAGCATGAGACTGTGTTTTTAGTTGTTACTTTGAATAAGACATGGAAAATCTTTTGCCAATGAGAAGTATGTGGTGTCTAAGCATCTAGGGGTAGTGAGACATAAAGTTGTGTGCACAGACATATTGGACAGAACATGCTTTCACATGTACCACATGTCTTATTTATATACTCAGTCTTCCCCCACAACATGACTTTTATTATAATACAGGTTTGCTGAAAAAAGGGGTGATGATTGATGGTCATTCTGGGGGTAATCTGGAAGAGACTACCAATTTATCGATATTTTGGGATACTGATAGAGTTGATTGGATTCAAACAACTGAAATTACACTGAAAGCTGCTCTATACTCTGAGTTGCTTTACTTTATGGCATTAAACATAGAGTGGCTGTGAGTGTCACTAAAGCAGTAGATAAGAAGGAGATAAGAAGGCAGCTGGACATGGTCACCCAGTCTGTTTAGAGAAAAGGTCAAAAGGCTAGCTGAAATATCCTCAATATATGCCATTGCAATCTATCCAACGGGGAAAGAATGATCTCACAACTGTTTGTCTCAACCCATTGCTTATGTTTATAGTCAAAATGTAATGAAAACAATGGATCATAAAGCCTTCTGCAGAAAAATAGTAGACGAGTAAATATGCTACATGTTTTCTCCAATAGCTCAATGGATTTATTAATGAAATGAAATTTCAGTTCTGAAAAGTGACCCAATGGTTGGAGGAGCAAGGGCCCATAGTGAAAGACTGTGGAAGACTTTGAAACAGGTCACAGTAAGCGTAAATATATTATTGATGTCTCTCCAGGCTACCTTGATTTGCAAGGAGGTAAGTTGCATCTCGAATCACAGTCAGGTGTATATCTATAGAGAAAAGAGACACCAGAGAGCAGGCTCCATAGTTCAGCACTAGAGTGGAAACAGATATTCGCCAACAATGGTGGAAAACAAACCACCAGCAAATAGCCAGTGAGTCAATACTAAAAGGGACAATTACACAAATTCCTGCTTTAGGAGATACCTATAGCCTTAGGATCCATCTATGTGTATGTTAGCATGAAGCTTATGCAGGATGGTGACTTACAATTTATCCTGTGATCCCCACTGGAGGTAGGTGGAGTTTAAGCTGATGGAGATAAATTTAGAATTTTGTGGGAACTGAACAAGCTCTACTGTGGCCTACTCAAAAGAAAAGCGCATCTTTGCATCATGTCTTTTGTTAGGCAAATCACGTATTGTATCCATGCCCACACTCATTACTGAGACTATGTTCATCCACAGTGATTCCTGTTCTTCAAAGTCTAGAACAGCATTCTTTAACAACCATTCAATGAGCCTGTCCACAGGTATAGAAAGGTTTAATCCATCCCTTTACTACCTTGGTAATAAATGGACAGTTCTGATAGGTCATAGATCTGTTTGCAGCAGAGGTGCTAGTTAAAGGATATAAAACGGTTACAAACACTGATCTAGAATACTAAATTAAATGCAACTTCTAAACACAAAAAAACGTGATAAAGGATGGAGTAATAGTACAGTGGGTCGGGGGGATACCTTAGATGTCCCCAAACTGAATTTCATCTTCAGCATCACAACTGATCCCCAGAGAACTGCCAAGAGTAATTTTGAGTGAAGAGCCAGGAATAACCCACAGCTGGCTGTGATGCCTTTTCCTCCCTGAAAAACCCACAAAAATACAATCTCTATAGACTTCATTCAGTTTTTTTTCTAGATTTTGCAGAGAATATCTTCACTGTGATTGCTTTTGAGTCTGTTGCTGACAATCTTACATGTGTATCTCCTCAATCTCTTCCTGTTATAACCCTCTAAAAGATCTGGCAACAGAAACTTCAGATCAGGACCAGACCAAAGATGAGTGATTACTGATAACCTGAAGTGCTGGGAAAGCAGGGACCATAGAGCTGCCTAAGGAGAGGGAGGCTGCAGAGCTCACTCTCATCCCTCAGCTCAGAATTTATGCTACTCTCCAACAGAGACCTCTCTACTCCTTTGATTTCATCCTTGCATTAACAATACACCTCTAATCAAGACATGTTCAGGAGTGTCCATATATAAGGCAAACTCAACATTATGAGTAAATATCCTTAGTCTAACCCTTTAGTTTACAAATTCCACATAAAGTCTAAAAAGCAAGTCAAGAAAATACAGTAATCCAACTCGACACATAATAGTGATATAGGCAGATAGGGAAGCTCTCCTCCCCAGTTGATGGCAGTAAATTTCCTGGGAAGTAATAGCTCTCAAGTTGCAAAGACCAACCTTGAAGAAAACAGGAACTAAGACCTGATAAGACCCTCCCCTGGCTCCAGCAATGGACCCTGAGGAGGCTGACACCCCTCTGACAGAAACTCCATCAGAAATAAAAGGTCAGAAAGGAATTTCAAAGAAGTCCATCATCACTCCCAAATCTACCCCATTTGACAACCTCCTTAACAATGGACTTTGACCTAGGTGAAGGCCCACATGGGGGGCAAGTTGGAGAAACCCTGTAAAAGCCACCTTAAACAAAGAAAGGGCGCACATATGCTGCCCAAACCCATGTGCTGCTTTGCCCACGTGGCCAGGCACATGTGTTACCTGAGCATATGTGTTGCCCGAGCACATGTGTTGCCAGCATCTTTCCTCTTGAGATGTGTGCTTTCATATTTTCATGTCCAGTACTGGGATGTGTGTAGAGGCTCCCTCTGCCCTTGGAGAAGCCTGGTTTCTCTCTTGAGCACATTACTTGGTGCTCTCTCCACTTTCTCTCCCCTGTTCCCTTCAAAACCTCCAAATATAATCTGCTTTACTTCACTGCTTGTCTACTTCTGAAATTCTTTTCTGCAAGGAGAGACAGAAACCCAATAACCCTGGGTCCCGGGTGGCAGAGGCAGAAGGGGAGAAAGTGACTGTCTTTCTCCTCCCCACTGCACATAAAACTTATCAGTAGTTTTAAACAAAATGAGAAAACACAGAAATGTGCTACAAATGGTGGAAAAAATGTAATCTCAGGAAAAGAATGACAAGCAACTGAAACTTCCCAGGTGGGACTGGTCTATGGACTGAAAACTTAGGGGCCTTCTTGTAATAGGGTGGGAGATTCCTCTTTCTGCCATAAGGTACAGCAGCCCCCATCACAACTGTCAGCCCCTGGCATAGAAACAACCCAGCTCCATAAGTAATTTTGAATGGAATGAAAAAAAAAGAAGAATCTGAATCATCAGGGCCTTCTTGGAAGGAGGACAGGCAGATTCTCCTTTCTTCATGAAAGCACAGGAGCCCCCAGAAACATGAGACCCTCTCTGGCATGGAACTTGCCCAGCCCCACAACTGAAACTTATCCAGACACAAATCGTTCCAGCTCCATAGCTCCTGGAGCTCTTAGCCACAGATACCTCCAAATTTTGTAGTACTGTCAGCCCAGTAGGACCACAGAAAATCTGATGAAAAGTCACACAGAAGTCCACCAATCCCAATGAGCAAACCAAATAATACAGAAGATTCAGTTAGCATCAGTCAACCCAGTAAATTATCAGACTATAACTTTAGTAATCAATTGTGAGACATAATAGTTATGAAAATTTGATTTTATTGATCTAAGTTTTGATCATTCCATCTCCCTTCATGTTGGAGTTCCTGCTGGCTCATCTCCTGAGACACCTGGACTGGGCAACCTGTGAGAATGCTCCAGGGAATCCGAGAGGCAAAAGCTTGGATACTGAGTCCAAACAATGGCAACAGACTGAAGTCAGGGACCTAATGTTTCCTGGAGAATATTAAAGATTAATTAAGGATGAATAGTTTATCATTGGCTGGGCTTGGGGTTGTGGGATTCATTTGTTGTATGAATCCTCGAAGGGAGTAAAAGCTTTGTTCCTGTTTAGAAAACTTAGAGACCCTGGGTACGTATTCCTTTTCAGAAACTACACATAGCCCATATAAAGATTAATTTCCCTTCCCATTAATCTTTGCTTTCACTTCCCCTTACCACATGCCCTTGTCCTGCACGTAGTGCATTTCTTTCATTTTTATATAATCATGGCTTGTCCTGAGTAAACTTGTCTACTGACCATCAGTCAGTAGTTTATGTCCGTAATCATCAGTCACAGGAAGCATTGGAATTGGCTCCTTGTACTAGGTCACCAGGGCACATCTTTTTGTTACAATAAGCAATATGAAGCAAATTTGTTTGTGCCTACTAAGAGGGCAAGCTCGAGTGGTGTGTTGGACATATTGGTGGAGGGAAAAACACACTGATGGTGGGATTGTCGTTGGAACATTGAATACCTGAAATAACTGTATTATGAACAACTTGGCAAATCACGACTCATGATAAAGAATAAAATTTTAAATTGAAAGATTAGTGAAAATTCAAAGAATATTTCAAATATTATAGAGTTGAGTAAAGCTTTAAATGCATAGAGATTTATAGCAACTGTATAGCATGATTCCTCATAGACCCAAGGGAACAAGGGCAGCTAATTTATGTACTGGTACCTCATCTAAATTTGTCACTGTGTCAAGCATATCTATATGACAGCCAACAATAGTATTCAGCCTCATCCTCTGATTGGACCCCCGAGATAGTGAGGGCAGCTTTGTCCCCAAGGATGGAACCTGAGAACCGGGCCGGAGTCCAGGAGTATTTTTTGTTTGTTTCATAAATCATCGTTCTGGGAGCTTGACCAGGCTTCTGCTGGAACCAGTGTGGATACTGACCACCAGTGACTGCTCCAGTGCTGGAAGCACATGTGAGAATGACTGTCCCTCCCGGGTTCACGGTCAGTGAAGGCTCCTGAGTCACCACAGCCTGAGAACTGGACCCTGAAATGGAAACAGAAGCATGTCAGGAATGAAAATGGAAATCAGAGAAATTCCCCAAAAGTTGGTCACTGAAATCTCCAGTAACCTGGGCAGTGAGTAAGGACAAGAAGAACGACGAGGAGGAGAGGAGTCCTGCTCATGCTGCAGACTTTCAAGGACATTCTGGCCACACAGCTGACACAGGACTCTGGGGCCTCTTTTATGTCCCTCTGACCCAGGGGGAAGGGTTTGTGTTGCGGGTTCTTGCTGCAAATCTGAGTCACTTAGCATAAATCCCCTCCCCAATACTGTGTCTTCAAGGCAACACTAAGTCTGGGGTGGTTTTCAGCTGGTTTAGTCCCTTGGGAGGAAGCACCTGTTGGTACTTCTTCAGTCTGGGCATGCTACAGGCCTTGTTTTCTTCAAAAGCAACAGTGCCCCCTGTTGATATCTCAAGATAATGTTTAGTGTATTTTAATTATTCAGAGCAAAGTGGTTTTGTTTATGTGTTTTTTAGTCTTTTAAAAGATCCTTTTCCATCATGTAAAACCAAATTCTTATTTTTACTTTTGTTTTTTTAATGGAAATCATTCAACATATTGCCAGGATTCAACTCATTTCCTTCGAATACTGCTTAATACCATCACTCTGACTCAGTCTTTACTAATCCTTGTTACTATTTCTTTAGTTCTGTTCAATATCCTCCTCAAACTTTCAGTTCTGCCTAAGTGTCTACCTATCCTTGCACCCATTTATCAATGATCACTTATGTAATTTCCTCTTTCTTTGTACTCATAAGTCATTTTACTTTGAAGTATTTTTTATTGGTTTTGGGTGTTTATCAAGGTGACATCATGTTCATTGTCAAAAATCTTTGTCTTGGTTTGAGCTATAGTTTAGTGGGGAGAGTACCTCCCTTGCATGTGGCTGAATAGGGTTCAATCCCCAGTATCTCATACTGTCTTCAAGGCTTGCTAGGAATGATTCCTGGCCACACAGCCAGGAATAAGCCCTGAATACCACGTGGCTAAAAAGGTTTACAGGCTAGTATGAGATTGCATGCAGTACAAATATTAGATATGGCAAATATTTAAAACAGGCAGAAGAAAAAAGAATACATTTTAATTCTTTTCTCTATGTTCTTGATGAGGATTTTTTCTGTAAAAATTTTAAATTTACAGACAAAATGCAAAAGAAATAGAGATTTCTTACATATGTTTTGATTTTTACCTATAATTAGGTATTATGTTAATCTTGATCATTTGGTTACTTTAGTTGCTGTTACAATTTCTCCATCTTTTCATTTTCAAATAGTTGTCAATGCACTGAACTTTTTCTATTCTATTGTGTGGTGATATCTAATTTATTTTTTACTTTATAATTCCCTAATTATATAGTTCATAAGTTTCTGCGTTTATTTCTTATATTATATTGTGAATATCTAACAATGTGTTAGACTTATTTTTAAAGGTCATTTGTGTATTCTTGCCTTATTTTTTATTATAGGTTCAACTCTCGAGAAATTTGCTAAACAATCTGAGGGATATTCTGCATTTGGTTCTTTATGTTTTGGTTAGTTTTAATATATGTGATTCATGATCACAATCATGAAATCCCGCTAATTTTTAATTTCTTGAATGGGCTCAGTAACCTCTCATTTCTTTCCCTCCCTGAGATCTTATAAGTCTATCTCTACTAGGCCCTCCCAAGGATGTCGCACTGGGGGCTCTTTCAGAGTCAGGGGAATGAGATCCAGCTTGTTACTGGATTTAGCACATGAATACACCATAGGAAGCTTGCAAGGCTGTCCCATGTGGGCAGGAAACTGTCAGAAGATTGCCAGTTTCTCCCAGAGGGAGAAGTAGGCTACAGGATATCTCTTCTGGGAGCTTGCTTTTAAGTCTCTCTCTGGATGTTGGCCATTGATGGGATTACACACACCTGGGTTCCTCTGCCAGTACCTTCATGCGTGAGGCCTGTCCGAAGATGTGGAGAGGGGCCTCAAGCATGGCTATAGCTAGGTTTGGTGGTTTTCGGCCGCTGGGAGCTCTGTTCAGGGTGTGGAGGGAAGCTGGAGCCCATCCCCACCGAGGGGCCCCGGGAAAGACAGCTGGGCGTGCAGGCAAGAGACTCTGCCTGCAGAGAGTAATATATGTGAATAATATATGTGATTATTCAGAAGAAATGAAAATGAACAAATGAACAATTTCATTTTCCAGCAAGTACATTCAGGCTTTTCAGCCAATTAAACCATCACATTGGGTATGAGTGATTCTTTCAGAATTGATCTGCTAATGTGTTCCTGAATTACCCTGGATGTGCTATCTTCCATCACAATTTTGCTCCTTGAGTTGGCCATTATGAAAACTTTTCTTAAAAATTGGGGTGGAACGCCGGCTAACGGAGGAAAGAACCTTCCTTCTTGGTCTCTCTCCCCTCCGGGAGAAGGCGTGGAGTCTGACATTTTGTGGGTCCGTTGAGAAGGTACGAACTTGGTGGCGCGGAAAAAAAAAAAAAAATGTGTGCTTTGAACTTGAAACAGCCGCAGGATACAGAGCCAGCCCTAGTCGGGCCCGTGCTCGGCTCTGGCCGGCCGGGTTTTCGGCCCGGACGCCCATGCCCCTGCAGAGCCGGTGGATGTGGAACAAGCGGGAACCAGAGACAGCTTTAGGAATTGGGGTTCCAGCAAGTGCCTGCACCCATGTATGGAGACTGTGAATTAAGCCTTTGCCCCACGCCGGCTAACGGAGGAAATATGTAATTTCTGGCAGAATTTTCCCAGGACTTTATACAGAAATCCAAAACCGCGCGGACGCTGCCGCGTCTGCGCGACTTAACATTTATAATTGTCATCAATGTGAAAGGGTTCCATTTGAACAGGTCAGACTTGGGGGGGAAACTCCAAATAATAACAGTAAGTTTTTGTTGAAATATTGAAGGTTCTTAATGTAACAGCCACCTCTGGACTATGAGCTAAGCAAAAGCCCCACGCTGGCCAACGTGGCGTGGAGTACACCATACTATGAGGCGCAGGAAGGGGGATGAGGGGGAAAAATTAAAAAAAAAATGGAAAAGGAAAAAGAGAAAAAAAAGAGAGAGAGAGAGTTATGTCAACTATAGTGAGTTTTGTGTTGAATTATGGAATGTAATCAAGGTAAAGAAAAAATGAAGTGAAATTCATTAGTTATACAGTAGGGGGTAGGGGGTGGGGGCGGGGGGTAAACTGGGGTTTCTGGTGGTGGAATTTGGGCACTGGTGAAGGGATGGGTGTTTGAATATTGTATAACTGACATATAAACCTGAGAACTTTGTAACTTTCCACATGGTGATTTAATAAAAATTAAAAAAAAAAAAATTGGGGTGGAAAAATTATGTAGTTTGTGGGGAATTGGTGCTAGCTCTTAAGGCCTGACCCTACCTGTGCAATGAGAGGCACATGAGTAGGAGAGGAGCCCGGTCCCTGGTAGCTAAAGATCCCTGACCCCACCTTTGAGAATTTCTACCCAAGTCCCTTTTACTTCTTCACCCTATGTAAAAGTAAGGACTATCTATGCAAAACAAGTTTCCATCCATTAATTAAATGAGTCCAAATCTCAGCACAGAGTAAGCAGGAAGGAGATTTGCTTTCCCCCATGGGAGAGCCCAGCAGGAAGCACCTATGGAGACTAAGTCCATGCTCAGCGACTCTGATGGGCCAGAGAAGGAGCAGCTGCAGAGTCTCATCAGTGAGGGCACAGGGAACAGCCACCAGCCCAGACACCCAGTTTACTGATCTCACTGAACAGATAAAGAAGAAGCACAGGTAGTTCCACAGTGACCCTGCTAATTGTATTTGAAGAAACTGAAATGAAAATAAAATCTAAAAAGAGCTCATAGACTAGATTAAAAACAATTTTCAAGTAAGATACAGAATTGTATATTAGATAAAAATAAACAGTAGTAAAAGATATGAAAAGCCATGTAGAGCAAGTTTATAGATTTGCATAAAATGTAGAAGATATCATGAGGGTAGTTTGAGAAGTCTCAAGATTACATGGTCAAATTTCATTTCAATGATTTTCATAAGGGGCTAGAATGGTGGTACAGACAAGCCCAGGTCCTTGTCTGAGTCACTGTGCTTGCTCAGGAGATGTTACACAGGCTTTCAGGTTTCCTCTAGACAATACTGTAGTTTCCTACCATTTCCTTGAATTTGGCCAACCCGGGCTCTAATCTCTGGCATTTCATATGGTCTCTGAGGACACCAGGAGTGATCCCTCTGTGCAGAACTCTGACCACTAGTGGGTGTGGCTCAAAAACAAACAAAAATATTTTTTGTAACTATAGCACAGTCGTCGCACTGTTGTCCCATTGTTCATCAATTTGCTTCAGCAGGCACCAGTAACGTCTCCACCATGAGACTTGTTGTACTGTTTTTGGCATATTGAATATGCCATGGGTAGCTTGCCATGCTCTGCAGTGCGGGAGGGATACTCTCAGTAGCTTGCTGGGCTCCCCAAGAGGAATGGAGGAATTGACCCCGGATGGCTGCATGCAAAGCAAATGCCCTACCCGCTATGTTATCGCTCTGGCCCTTTTCATAAATTGTTTAAAAAATAAATATCATATTTTTGAAAACATAATAATACTATACTCGATACTCAAATAAATAATTTTTAAAATAATTAAATTTTTATACCTCTAACTTTATTTTTGTTTGGATTTGGGGGCAACCCCCGCTTTGTGCTTGAAAGTCCCATCTGGGAGGCTCAAAGAACTGCAATCCTGGAGAATTAAGCAATGCTTCTGGCATGATAAGAATGCACATAACCTACCGAAATATCTCTCTGACTAACCTATAACTTTAAATGTTAAAACAAATGTTCTAAATTAAATTTTGAAAATTCCAAAGGTGGGTTATTATACTGACAAAGTATATACATCCACTCTGGCTTCATCCAAAGAAACATCAACTGTCATCTTTCAGAACATAAGGAGGAATTCCTGAGTGCACAGCTAGCAGCAACCCCTAAGCATTGCTGGGTGTGGCCGCCAAAACAAAGCAAAACAAAACCCAAACCCCCAAAATCTAAAGTATCAGTGTCCTATGGTAACTTCCTCAATTCACAATGTTGTTTGTAATTTTTCAGAGCAAATGATCATTCATTTCATAAGTAATTTTCAATGATTTTCTGGACATTACTGATGACAGAATGTAATTGGAATTAATTTCTAAACATTCCATATGATTATGTTATATTAAATGTGTATTAATTTAGAGCAACATGTATACTATATAAAAAGTTTTCAGTGATGTTATAATTACATAAAATATTGTTTTATTCTGTACTCATAATGAGAGTCAACATTGATAGTGATGCTGCATATGGAGGAAATATAATTGATTTTACACCAATAACATTACTTGTGCATGGCTGGTAATTCCTGTGATCAGCTTGTATGCTAAAAAAAAAGAAATAGAGTAAATCCTAACTTAATAAGAAGCCAGGAACTAGGACACCAGTATTTAAGTGAAGGAATTGGTCATGACCTGGAATAACTTTGTTTACTTGAAAGTTTGCAGGAATATTTGTTATTTTTCATCAACAATATAGAGAAGACATAGCAATAGATGACTTTACTAGAAGTGATCTATCTTTTGTTGCTGTAATCAGCAACAAAAGGTGAAGCTTAGCTATGGGTTTATGTCTCACTTCCCCACTTCCATCTGTCACTGTGGAAATGGTTGCTGAACCACAGAGCACAGAAATACTCAGCCTCGTCCTCTTCCTTGGCTCCAGTGATGGTGAGGACTGCCTTGTTTCCAAGCAGGGAGCCAGAGAATCGGGCAGGAACATCAGGATATCTATTACTGGTTCCACCCATTAGACCCCAGGGTTTCTGGTAGGGCTTCTGTTGAACCCAGCTGGCAAGGTGATTGGTGGTGACAGCCCCAGTACTGGAGCCACAGGTGAGTGTAACTGTGCCTCCAGGAGTTGTGGCTAGTGAGGATTCTTGAATCACCACATTCTGAGAAGTGACCCCTGAAAACAGATGTGAGATCAAGGGCTTAGGATAAAACAATAATACAAAGGTGCAGCAGAGTATCCTTTGCCATTTTCTCCCACCAACCCAGAGAATCCCCCTGACCTGTTCAGTGAGCCAGAAATGTGAGCAGGAGAGGAGCCCAGGCCATGGTGGAGACAACCCAAGGCTGTGATTTGTCAGACTCCTCAGCTCAGGACCAGCCTCCAAGCTCTCATTATACCTGCTTCTTTCTGTGGAGGTGGGGCTGTCATGCAAATGAGTTCCTGACGGTCACTCAGCAGTGTGACCATGGCAGAGTTTCTGAGTTGTATCATGTCAGTGACATGTACTAGAGGGCCCTAGGGTCTGGAGCTGCAGCTCATTGCAGGACTTGCTCTCAGAATATGGCACACTGCCCCCCCTAGTGTCCACTGATGAGAAGATTAAGCATTGCTTGTCTTTTTTTCCTTGTTTCCAATTTCTTTTCTCAGATCTGGAGATTTTAGGTCTCTAACAATATAAATTCAGTCTCTGTGATTCCCCAGGCAGGAACCGGATGAATGAGTTTTATGAAAGGGGAATCTGCACACATCAGCATTCTTCTTCTTCTTCTTTATCCTCCTCCACTTTCCTTAGACAACTCTGTTGAGCTGAAGCTCTGAGCTACAGGATTCTTTCCTGTTAATTGCTGCAAGTTCCTGAAAAACTCATGGACTAATGTGGATACTTTGCCATATGGGTAATTGATGATGTCACGTGTAATGCTTCATTGCCACCTGTGCCTTTTACTGCTGAGTACTATTTAGTTCTCAGTTCTTAAATGAAAACTAAACAAAATCTATTGTAGATTAAAGGGAATTTGAAGTCCTTTGAGTCTTGTATGTTCTCGGGATGAGCATCCCAACTCAACCTAAAGTGCTTGAGGGTGCTGCTACTGAACCCCTGGAGTTAGAGGAGTCAAATAATCTCATCTATTGGGTATGAGGCATTCAAGGGGAGACTAGCATTAAGCAAGCTTTTCTTAAAGTTTTTCATTATTTTCCCACATTAAAACTATTGGCACATACCTATTGTACAGCTCCCAAAACTTGACTCTCATTCACAATATTTTAAGTTATATTTCCTGACACTACCAGGAATAGACATGATTTGAAGATTATCATCTCAGCTTCCTCTCCCTGTTTGTATGGCTACATTCCAATATCATGAATTTTTAAAAAAAAATTTCTAAGCCCTCCATTACCTTGGAAATAAATGGCCTTTGACCTCAAAATATTTTACCCATTGCCTAAAGGTGAGGTCACGTCAGCCCATCATTGGTGTGCTATGCTTCGAAGTTACAAAGAGTATACCACTCGCACAGCAGAGCCTGGCAAGCTACTCGTGGCAGATTCAATATGCCAAAAACAGTAACAACAAGTCTCACAATGGAGGTGTTACTGGTGCCCGGTCTAGAAAATCGATGAACAACAGGAAGACAGTGCTACAGGGTTGCTAAAACAAAGTTAAGATTGATGGTAATTCTGGAAGAACTCAGGAAGAGGCCCCAGATTTCTTGATATTATGTGATCCTTGACAGAGTTGATATGATTCAAGCAAGTGTAAGTATATTGAAAACTACTCTGGCTATCTTTTAAGTTGCTTTTATTATTGACAGCATTAAACAGAGTGGCTGTGGGTGTCATAAAAGCAGTAGATAAGAAGCAGCTGGAGCTGACATGGTCAACCAGTCTGTCTAGAGAAAATTTCAGAATTGAAATATCCTCAATATATGCCACTGTGGAGGTGGGGTTGTCATGCAAATAAGTTTCTGAGGGTCACTCAGCAGTGTGACCATGACAGAGTTTCTGAGTTGTTCCAAGTCAGTGCCATACAGTAGAGAGCTCCAAGGTCTGGGGCTGCATTCCATTGCAGATCTTGCTCTGAGGGCATGGCACACTGCCCCCTCTAGTGCCCCTCTAGTGTTCACTATTGCTTGTCTTTTTTCTAGCTTAGAGACATTTGTCAGATCTGGAGTTGTTAGGTCCCAAAGTAGCTAACTTTAGCTTCATGATTTCCCAGGAAGGAACTGTATAGAGGAGTTTTGAGAAGAAGGAGTCTTCATGAATCAGCACTCCTTCCTTCTTGTTACCTACTTTTCTTAGCCATATTGAGCACAGGATCTAAGCAGTATTATTATTCTGTGTTAATTGTTCTCCCCAAACGTGTGAATAATATAAATATTTTGCCGTATGGGTGATTACTTATGTCACGTATGAATGCTTCTCCAGTCCAATTCTGTTTAGAATTTATATCTGAATTGCGTTTAGTTTTCAGTTCTTAAAGCAAAGCATTGATAGATGGGTACTCATATCCATTGTATCCTCTGTGTTCTCCATTTGAGCATCCTATCCCCACTTTCAGTGCTCGAGAATGGGCTGCTGCAACCCTGAGCAGTTAGTTTACTTCTATTTGAAGAAGAGACAGAAACACTATACTGGGTAGGGTTGCTTGGCTTGGTGGAACTCACAGACTATTACTTCAATTTGCCTCACAGACTATTACCTCAACATCAGGTATCCATGCAGCTGAATCTTTGACTTTTGAGATCTCAGCAGAGACCATCAGGCAGCTCTATGTGGCTGCTCCCATTTATGTTTATCCCTGGACATTCATCAGGTCTGGAATGTACCCCTATAGAAAGATGCAAACACACCGGTACAGGACTTCGTGGTTGTACGATTCAGCCTGATCCCTGCCGTCAGTCCACAACATTTCTCCGTAGAAGGGATGCCCACTCTCACCAATTCTCTTCAATATAGTACTGGAAGTACTTGCGATAGCCATTAGACAAGAAAAAGAGATTAAGGGCATCCAGATAGGGAAGGAAGAAATCAAACTCTCACTATTTGCAGATGATATGATACTAGATCTAGAGAAGCCCAAAACCTCTACTAAGAAACTCTTAGAAACAATAGACTTATACAGTAAAGTTGCAGGCTACAAAATCAATACCCAAAAATCCATGGCCTTCCTATATACAAACAATGAGGCAGAGGAAAGGGACATGAAAAAAAGCAATCCCAGTCACAATCGTACCCTAGAAAATCAAGTACCTCGGAATCAGCTTAACCAAGGAAGTAAAAGACCTCTACAAAGAAAATTATAAAACGCTACTCCATGATATAAAAGAGGGCATGAGGAAATGGAAACATATACTTTGCTCATGGACAGGGAGAATCAATATTGTCAAAATGGCAATACTCCCCAAAGCATTATACAGATTCAACGCGATCCCTATAAGGATACCCATGACATTCTTCAAAGAAACAGATCAAGCAATCCTAAAATTCATATGGAACAACAAACGCCCATGGATAGCTAAAACAATTCTTGGGAAAAAGACGATGGGAGGCATCAACCTCCCCAAACTCAAACTTTACTACAAAGCGGTAACAATTAAAACAGCATGGTACTGGAACAAATGCAGACCTGCAGACCAATGGAACAGGGTGGAATATGCCTACACATAACCCCAAATGTATGATCATCTAATCTTTGATAAGGGAGCAAGAGATGTGAAGTAGAGCAAGGAAAGCCTCTTTAACAAATGGTGCTGGCACAACTGGACAACCACATGTAAAAGAATGGGCTTAGACCTCGACCTGACACCATGCACATAAATCAGATCAAAATGGATTAAAGACCTCAACATCAGACCACAAACCGTAAGGTACATTGAAGACAAGGTTGGCAAAACCCTCCACGATATTGAAGATAAAGGTATCTTCAAAGATGATATGCAACTGGCCAACCAAGTGGAATCAGAGATCAACAAATGAAACTACATTAAACTAAAAAGCTTCTGCACCACAAAAGATACAGTGACCAGAATACAAAGACTATCTACAGAATGGGAAAGGGTATTTACACAATACCCATCAGATAAGGGGTTAATATCAATGGTATATCAAGCACTGGTTGAACTCTACGAGAAGAAAACATCCAACCCCATCAGAAAATGGGGCGAAGAAATGAACAGAAACTTTCCCAAGGAAGAAATACGAATGGCCAAAGGCACAGGAAAAAGTGCTCTACACACTACAGAGACTAGCACACATCCAAAAGAACAAAAGCAACCACTGTTGGAGAGGATGTGGGGAGAAAGGGACCCTTCTACACTGCTGGTGGGAATGCCGACTGGTTCAGCCCTTTTGGAAAACAATATGGACGATTCTCAAAAAATTAGAAATTGAGCTCCCATTTGACCCAGAAATACCACTGCTGGGAATATATCCCAGAGAAGCAAAAAAATATAGTCGAAATGACGTCTGCACTTATATGTTCATCGCAGCACTGTTTACAATAGCCAGAATCTGGAAAAAACCCAGTGCCCTAGAACAGATGACTGGTAGAAGAAACTTTGGTACATCTATACAATGGAATACTATGCAGCTGTTAGAAAAAAGGAGGTCATGAACTTTGCATATAAGTGGATAGGCATGGAAAGTATCATGCTAAGTGAAATTATTCAGAAAGAGAGAGACAGACATAGAGAGATTGCACTCATCTGTGGAATATAGAATAACAGAGTAGGAGACTAATGCCCAAGACTAGTAGAAATAAGTACCAGGAGGCTGACTCCATGGTTTGGAGGCTGGCCTCACATTCTGGGGAGAGGGGAACTCAGAGAAGGGATCACAAAGTATAATGTGGTCAGAGGCCATGTGGGGGAAGGGTGATGCGGGCTGAATGTAGACTAGAGACTGAACACAGTGGCCATTCAACACCTTTATTGTGAACCAGAACACCTAATTAGAGAGAGAGAACAAAAGGGAATACCCTGCCACAGTGGCAGGGTGGCGTGGGGGGAGATGGGATGGGGGAGGGTAGGAGGGTTGCTGGGTTTACTGGTAGTGGAGAATGGGCACTGGTGAAGGGATGGGTTCTCAAACTTTGTATGAGGGAAACAAAAGCGCAAAGATGAGTAAATCTGTAACTGTACCCTCACGGTGATTCACTCATTAAAAATAAATAAAGGAAAAAATTAGAGCTCTCAAAAGATAATAACAAAAAGAAGTATGACATATCACCAATTTTTAAGGTTTCCTCAGGACCTCGGCAAATCTTAATGCTCCACTCGGACTCTTTTGGCTTTCTTGTTTATTGAGTGGTCATATATGAGCCCCTGTTTTTTCATACCATATGCTCTTAGATAAAAAAATTTGTCATAGGTCCTCCTGTGCAGGACACCAGATTCTCCTTTGTTATTCATCAGTTGTCAGAGATGAAGAAGTGTATCTCCAACATTAAAAATATTGTTTCAAGCATATTTGAACTGAAAATATTTTGCTTTTAGTTTTACTAATTGAGCATGAGACTGTGTTTTTAAATGTTACTTTGAAAATGATGTGGAAAATCTTTTGCCAATGAGAAGGAAGTGATGTCTAAGCATCTAGGCGTGGTGAGACACAAGTGCGCGGACACAGTGGACAGAACATGCTCTCACATGTACCACATGTCTTATTTGTATACTCAGTCTTCCCCCCGAGCATGACTTTTAGTATAATAAAGGTTTGCTGAAAGAAAAGGTGATGATTGATGGTCATTCTGGGAGAAATCTGGAAGAGATTATCAATTTATTGATATTTTGGGATCCTGACAGAGTTGATGTGATTCAAGCAACTGAAACTACACTGAAAGCTGCTCTGTCTATCTTCTGAGTTGCTTTACTTTATTCTGTTAAACATAGAGTGTCTGTGAGTGCCATTAATGCAGTAGATAAGAAGGCAGCTGGACTGACATGGACACCCAGTCTGTTTAGAGAAAAGGTCAAAAGGCTACCTGAAATATCCTCAATATATGCCATTGCAATCTATCCAACAGGGAAAGAATGATCTCACAACTGTTTGTCTCAACCCATTGCTTAAGTTTATAGTCAAAATGTAATGAACCAATGGATCATGAAGCCTTCAGCAGAAAAATAGTAGACGAGTAATTATGCTACATGTTTTGTCCAATATCTCAATGGATTTATTAATGAAATGAAATTTCAGTTCTGAAAAGTGACCCAATGGTTGGAGGAGCAAGGGCCCATAGTGAAAGACTGTGGAAGACTTTGAAACAGGTCACAGTAAGCGTAAATATATTATTGATGTCTCTCCAGGCTACCTTGATTTGCAAGGAGGTAAGTTGCATCTCGAATCCCAGTGAGGTGTATATCTATAGAGAAAAGAGACACCAGAGAGCAGACTCCATAGTTCAGCACTAGAGTGGAAACAGATATTCGCCAACAATGGTGGAAACGAAACCTCCAGCAAATAGCCAGTGAGTCAATACTAAAAGGGACAATAACACAAATCCCTGCTTTAGGAGATACCTATAGCCTTAGGATCCATCTATGTGTATGTTAGCATGGAGCTTATCCAGGATGGTGACTTACAATTTATCTTTTGATCCCCAGGGGAGGCAGGTGGAGTTTAAGCTGGTGGAGATAAATTTAGAATTTATCTTGGGGCCGGAGCAATAGCCCAGTGGGTAGTGCGTTTGCCTTGCAAGCGGCTGACCCTGGTTCGATCCCCGGCATCCCATATGGTCCCCCAAGAACGCCAGGAGTAATTCCTGAGTGCAAAGCCAGGAGTAACCCCTGAGCATCACTGGGTGTGACCCAAAAAAAGCAAAAAAAAAAAAAAAGAATTTACCTAATCCACAAGCTCTACTGTGGCCTACTCAAAAGAAAAGCACATCTTTGCATCAAGCCTATTGTTAAACAAATCACAAATCACGTGTTGTATCCATGTCCACACTCATTACTGAGACTATATTCATCCACAGTGATTCCTGTTCTTCAAAGGTTAGAACAGCATTTTTTAACAACCATTCAATGGACGTGTCCACAGGTATAGAAAGATTTAATCCACCAGTTTACTACACTGGTAATAAATGGACAGTTCTGATAGGTCATATATCTGTTTGCAGCAGAGGTGCTAGTTCAAGGGTGTAAAAACAGTTACAAACACTGATCTAAAATACTAAAGTAAATTCAACATCAAAAACACACAAAAAAATGTGATAAGGACTGGAGTAATAGTACAGTTGGTCGGGGGTTTGCCTTAGATGTCCCCAAACTGAATTTCATCTTCAGCATCACATCTGGTCCCCAGAGAACTGCCAAGAGTAATTCCTGAGTGAAAAGCCAGGAGTAACCCTTGAGCATAGCTGGCTGTGACGCCTTTTCCTCCCTGAAAAACCCACAAAAATACGATATCTATAGACTATATTCAGTTTTTTTTTTTAGATTTCACAGAGAATCTCTTCACTGTGATTGCTTTTGAGTCTGTTGCTGACAATCTTATATGTGTATCTCCTAGATCTCTTCCTGTTGAAACCCTCTAAAAGACCTGGCAACAGAACCTTCAGATCAGGACCAGACCAAAGATGAGTGATTACTGATAACCTGAAGTGCTGGGAAAGCATAGACCATAGAGCTGCCTAGGGAGAGGGAGGCTGCAGAGCTCACTCTCATCCCTCAACTCAGAATTTATGCTACTCTCCCCTAGAGACCTCTCTACTCGTTTGATTTCATCCTTGCGATGACAATACACCTCTAATCAAGACATGTTCAGGAGTGTCCATATATAAGGCAAACTCAACATTATGAGTAAATATCCTTAGTCTAACACTTCAGTCTATAAATTCCACATAAAGCCTAAAAAGCAAGTCAAGAAAATACAGTAATCCAACTCGACACATAATAGTGATATAGGCAGATAGGGATGATGGTAGTAAATTTCCTGGGAAGTAATAGCTCTCAAGTTGCAAAGACCAACCTTGAAGAAAACAGGAACTAAGACCTGATAAGACCCTCACCTGGCTCCAGCAATGGACCCTGAGGAGGCTGACACCCCTTGACAGAAGCTCCATCAGGAGTAAAAGGCCAGAAAGGAATTTCAAAGAAGTCCATCACCACTCCCAAATCTACCCCATTTGACAACCTCCTTAACAATGGACTTTGACCTAGGTGAAGCCCCACATGGGGGGCAAGTTGGAGAAACTCTGTAAAAGCCACCTTAAACAAAGGAGGGGCGCACATATGCTGCCCAAACTCATGTGCTGATTGTGCCCTGGCGGCCAGGCACATGTGTTACCTGAGCACATGTTTTGCCCCAGTACATGTGTTGCCAGCATCTCCTCACTTGAGATGTGTGCTTTCATGTTTTCATGTCTAATACTGGCATGTGTGTAGAGGCTCCCTCTGCCCTTGGAGAAGCCTGGTTTCTCTCTTGAGCACATTACTTGGTGCTCTCTCCACTTTCTCTCCCCTGTTCCTTTCAAAACCTCCAAATATAATCTGCTTTACTTCACTGCTTGTCTACTTCTGAAGTTCTTTTCTGCGTGGAGAGACAGAAACCCAATAACCCTGGGTCCTGGGTGGCAGAGGGAGAAGGGGGGAAAGTGACTGTCACTGATGGTCACTATCCATACTGGTTCCAGCAGAAATCTGGTCAAACTCCCAGAGCAATGATTTATGTTACAATAAGCAATATGAAGCAAATTTGTTTGTGCCTGCTAAGAGGGCAAGCTCGAGTGGTGGGTTGGACATATTGGTGGAGGGAAAAACACACTGATGGTGGGATTGGCGTTGGAACATTGAATGCCTGAAATAACTGTATTACGAACAACTTGCCAAATCACAACTCATGATAAAGAATAAAATTTTAAATTAAAAGATTAGTGAAAATTCAAAGAATATTTCAAATGTTATAGAGTTGAGTAAAGCTTTAAATGCATAGAGATTTACAGCAACTATATAGCACGATTACTCATAGACCCAAGGTAACAAGGGCAGCTAATTTATGTACTGGTACCACATCTAAATTTGTCACTGTGTCAAGCATTACTGTATAACAGCCAACAATAGTATTCAGCCTCATCCTCTGATTGGACCCCTGAGATTGTGAGGGCAGCTTTGTCCCCAAGGATGGAACCTGAGAACCTGGCTGTAGTCCAGGAGTGTTTTTTGTTTGTGTCATAAATCATTGTTTTGGGGGCTTGACCAGACTTCTGCTGGAACCAGTGTGGATAGTGACCATCAGTGACTGCTCCAGTGCTGGAAGCACATGTGATAAGGACTGTCCCTCCTGGGTTCACAGTCAGTGAAGTTTCCTGAGTCACCACAGCCTGAGAACTGGACCCTGAAATGGAAACAGAAGCACATCAGGAATGAAAATGGAAATCAGAGAAATTCCCTAAATGTTGGTCACTTGAATCTCCATGAACCTGGGCAGTGAGTAAGGACAAGAAGGACGAGGAGGAAGAGAAGACTCCTGCTCATGGTGCAGACTCTCAAGGACATCGTGGCCTCACAGCTGACACAGGACTTTGGCGCCTCTTTTATGTCCCTCTGACCTGGAGGAAGGGTTTGTGTTGGTTGTGCATGCTGCAAATCTCAGCCATTTAGCATAAATCCCCTCCCCCATTTCTGTGTCTCAGTGAAGAACTAGCTCTTCAGTGAAGGGGAAACTTGGGCTAGCTTTGAGCTAGGATAGTCCCTTGGGAGGAAGCACCTGTTGGCACTTCTTCAGTCTGAACTTGCTGCAGGCCTTGTTCACTTCAAAAGCATCAATGCCCCCTGTTGATATCTCAAGATAATGTTTAGTGTATTTTAATTATTCAGAGCAAAGAGTTTTTTTATGTGTTTTTTAATTTTTAAAATGATACTTTTTGCCATGTAAAATCAAATTCTTAAAGTTTTCTTTTTTAAAATTTATTTATTTTTATTAAATCACGTGTAAAGTTGCAAAACTCCCCCCAACTCCCCAACCCCCAGCCTCCCTCCCCGACTGTGTAGCTGATAAAT
The DNA here is from genome assembly GCF_027595985.1 of Sorex araneus. Classification (NCBI taxonomy): domain Eukaryota; kingdom Metazoa; phylum Chordata; class Mammalia; order Eulipotyphla; family Soricidae; genus Sorex; species Sorex araneus. The sequence continues at coordinate 21,170,685 of NC_073310.1, read as the reverse complement.
TTTACTTTACTTCCTCTTTACTTTGGTTACATTAAATATTTCAACAAAAAAACTCATTATTTTTTGGAGTTTCCCCCCCGCCAAAGTCAGACCTGCTGGAAAGGAAGCATTTGATAATTTGTTTTCCATTGCTGAGAATCAAGTTTTAATTTTGCTTTTGTTTTTAAATAGAAGTCATTCAAAATATTGTTAGGGATCAACTCAGTACCCTTCCAATACTCTCTAGTACCATTACTCTGACTCAATCTTTGCTACTCCTTGTTGATACTTCTTTACTTCTTTTCAATATCCTCCTCAAAGTTTCGATTCTGCCTTACACCCATTTAGCAATTATCACTTAGGTAATTTTCCCTTTTTTTGTATTCATAACTCACTTTATTTCAGAAATATTTTTATTGGTTTTAGGTGTCCATCAAGGTGACATCATGTTTAATGTTAAAAATTTTTGTCTTAGGGTTGAGCTATAGTTCAGTGGGGAAAGTACCTCCCTTGCATGTGAGTGATCAGGGTTCAATGCCAACATCTCATATGATCTCCCAAGCTTACTAGAAGTGATCTCTGAGAACACAGTCAGTAGTAAGCCATGAGTATTTCCTGGAAAAAAAAGTTTTACAGGCTATTATGAGATTGTTTGCAGTACAAATATTAGGCCTGGCAAATCTTAAAAACAGGCCCAGGAAAAAGAATATATTTTTTTCTTTTCCTTATGTGTTTGTGATGGGGATTCTTTCTTTCTGTAAGAATTTTACATTTACAGAAAAATTCAATAATTTTATAGAGCTGTCTTATATACGTTTTCTATTTAACTATAATTAGGTATTATGTTAATCTTGATCATTTGGTTATTGGGTATAGACTTTAGTTGTTGTTAAGATTTCTCCATCTTTTCATTTTCAAATAGTTGTCAGTACATTAAATCATTATATTGTATGGTGGTATCTAATTCATTTTTTACTTTATAATTTACTAATTATATAGGGCATAAGTTTTTGTGTTAAATTCTTATCTTATACTGTGAATATCTAGACATATTTTAAAAGGTCAATTCATATTTTATTGCCTTACTTTTCATATGGACTTTTAAGTGGATGTGTATTTCGTGTTTATTTATTATTGGTCTACTATGGAGAATTTGGCAAAAGAATCTGAACGATATTCTGCATTTGGTTCATTTGTCTTTTTGTTAGTATTAATCTTTGTGATTATTCAGAAGAAATCAGAAACAATTTCATTTTCAGGCAATTAGATTCAGGTTTTTCAGTCAGTTAAATCATCACATTAGGTATGAGTGATTTTTTTTCTGAGTTGATCAGCAAATGTGTTCCTGAATTATCCTGTATGTGTTATCTTAAACCACAATCTTTCTCCTTGAATTGGCCATTATGTAAGCTTTTATTATAAATTGGGATGGGAAAAATAATATTAATCTGCAGTGACCACCAGGGTTGAACACAGAAAACATTTCTGCTCTTTCCTACTTGGAGTCTTGAGGAACAAAGGCCCCTTTTGGATGTGTTGGAGGCCAACCTCCAAACAAGAATAAATTTTTCTTAGAACGGGAAAGACTGAACCGAAGTTGTGTGTCTCCGCTTCCTACCTATACTTCTCACTCACCCTCTGATAAAAGAACAGGTGTCCTATATACAGTGATGACTCCAAGGTTACCACAGTCTGAGAATATGTATCTAAAACAGAATACCCCGAGACCCCAAGGATATAGAATCCACTCCCCTGATTAAACCATTTGAGGGAAAGCTGAGTAAAAGCTCTCTATAATATAATGGAGATACTGATAGATGTGGTCTTCTTCATTTTCTGGCTTGTGTCGGGTGTCCTGGGAACTTTTCATTTCCCAGAGTCCCAGAGAAGAAGGCACTTCATGCAAATCAGTTTCATTTCTCTTTATTTCCCAGTGTAACTCTGATATCTCCTGAAGGAGATCTTGAAAGAGGCAGATAGTGAGACCTCACACAGACAGTGACTATAGAGTAACAGATACTGAGTGATGTGGGTTGATATACGTCAACTATGTCTACCCCCATGTGGAGACCTCAGTCCTATATTTTTCTCTAGAAAATCTTGGAGCTGAAAGATAATTTTTGGGAGAACTTTCTTACCCAGTCAGTAATCTATAATTTTCATCTTTTTGAACTCTCGGGCCACTTCAGTAAACTCGCTGTTCTGTGAATACTTTCAAACTCGTCTCCTCCAGCACAGGTCCAATTAGGAAATCTCAGAACAAGTATCTGGGTGTGACTGAACAGGGCTAAGGTGGGAGGACTAGAGCTGAAGATATGACTCACAGAGTTTCACTAACGTATAAGACATCACAACTCCCATTTGCTCTAAGAAAATATAATTATATGGGGTTACTCCAATTTATCTTCAGATTTTTTTTGAGAAGACACAAAACACTATAAAATGGGATTTATCCCCCAAAGTGGCATATTAAAATAAGAAATAAAAATTTCTATTGATAAGAAAAACAAACAAGCAAAAATAGGCAGAAATACAGTGTCTAGGCTCTTTGGGTTGATCAACAGAACACTTTTAGTACCGTGTCCACTAATATTATCTATGGGTCAGAAGGAATGGAGAGGACCAAGGTGTATTTTAGAGGTAACGAAATAGGTAGAGATGTTACTGCTTTCCAGAACTGGTGAAGTTAACTCACATGTTTACTTTAATCATATCCTGAAGGAAAAACATGATCTACTTTGTAATTCCAAACTGTAAATACATTTTTAATAAGGCAAGACATGTAGTGATAATGATGAGAAATGAAAGCCAATGCACATAAGATTAATGAAATATGCATTGGCTTTCTTTCATTTCTCATCATTATCACTATACATCTTGCCTTATACAAAAATGATTCTAATTATATATTTATGCCTTTTAATGAAATCCAGGCCTGAAACAGTGTATCTACTTTACTACTGCCCTGTGCACTGTTCCCCTTGCTCAGGGTCATAACAGGTCACCTCTTGGTGTCCTCCTCATGACTTGACCTGGGGTGTATTCTCTGTATTCCACTGGGTTTCCTCAGAAGAAATTTTTCCAGCATGTTCTCTGGGGTCTTTGGTAGTTAGCACTCAGGTGCTGTCTCTCAAACAAACTCCTCTCTGATCATGACGTTGTGCCCTATGTTCCAATTCTGTATTTTTAACAGTCTTCACTATTCTGATATGTGACTTGCAAATGTCTTCTCCCATTCCCTAGATTGTCTCTGCTTCCTGTTAAATGTTTCAGTCTTCAGTGCAGAAACTTGTTTGTTGTACTCGGAGACCACACATGGCGGTGTTTAGGGGCTACTGGTAAGTTTGGAGGCTGTTCCCAGAGTTTCTAGGGGATCATGCAGTGACAAGGATTGATCCCTGGCCTCCCAAATGCAAAACATTCTTTGTGTGGTCTCAGTCTTCTGAGCGCTCACTCCAGTCCCAGCAATATTTTATCATAATATAGTCCCACTGGTTATTTTGGGATTCATTGATTCAAGTGGTGACATCATATCTAAAAAATTATTACTAAGATAATTGTTATGAGGATTTTGTTTTCTAGAATCTCTCTTTTGTTAAGATCTAATGCTTAAATAATTAAATCATTTTGAGTTTTTCTCTTATGTGACTTAAGATAGAATTCAGTTTCCTCCAATGTTTATATGAATTTCTGTAACATTATTTGTTGAAGATAATATCCCACTCCCACTCCCCACTGTGTTTTCTTGATCACTTGAATATAAGTGTTTGGGTGATTTTCTGACCTCTTATTCCTGTGCCTATGATCTACATGTGTATTTAAATGGTGGCCTGGCACCACATTACAAAGTGTACCTTAATAATCTCTTTTGAAACCAAGAGTGACAGATCCACCTTTTAAATTTTCTCACCTTAGTTTTTGCTGAATTCAGTATTTTGCATTCCAGTGTTCATGTGGTATCTCACTCCCAGGAGTCCCTTTCTATGACAGTTGTAGGGATAAATATTCAACGTGCTAGCAAACCCAGAAATCTGCTACAGATGGAAAAATGTGTTGGGTCAACTCTTACAGAATATAAGATAATTGAGCTGTTTGCAAGATTTGGACATTCAGGGGATTGTGATGATGGAAATTTATGGGGGAAAATAAAGTTCACCTGAGGTGTATTCAAAAGTCAGCATGTCAGCAAATATTTGAAAAATCATTAAAAGAATTTTGAATTTGATAGCCTCAAATATCGCACAATATTTTTTAAATTTTATTTTATTTATACATTTATTTTTAATTTTTTAAAATTTTATTGAATCACAGTGAAATAGTTGCAAGCTTTCATGTTTGGGTTACAATCTCACAATGATCAAACACCCATCCCTCCACCAGAAATATCCCCAGTATTCCCCACCACAAATATCCCCAGTATATCCCCCTTTCCCACCCTCCCCCTGCATCTATGGCAGATAATATTTCCCATACTCTCTCTTTAATTTTGGGCATTATAACTTGCAACATAGACACTGAGAGGTCATCATGTTTGTTCCATTATCTACTTTCGGCATGCATCTCCCATCCCAACTGGTTCCTCCAGCTATCATTTTCTTAGTGATCCCTTCTCTCTTCCATCTGCCTTCTCCCCTCCACTCATGAAGCAGACTTCCAGCTATGGGACAATCTCCCTGGCCCTTGTATCTACTGTCCTTGGGTGCCAGCCTCATGTGATGCTACACTCCACAAATGAGTGCAGTCCCTCTATGTCTGTCCCTCTTTTTCTGACTCATTTCACTTGACATGATACTCTCCATGTTTATCCATTTATAAGCAAATTTCATGACTTCATCTCTCCTAACAACTGCATAGTATTCCATTGTGTAGATGTACAAAGGTTTCTTTAACCAGTCATCTGTTTTAGGGCACTTGGATTGTTTCCATATTTTGGCTATTGTGAACAGTGCTGTAATGAATATGTAGGTACAGATGTTATTTCTACTTTATCACATAATAATTTAGTAAGAACACATAGCCTTGGTAGACTACCTTCACTGACTACTATGTATTTCAATATGATTTGAAGAGGGGTCTGGTCTCTGAGGTGTCTTTGTATTGTGTTTGGGATTTAAATTTGATCAGGATTTTCCCTTAGTTGTCTCAATTTTTTTTTTTTGCTTTTTGGGTCACACGCAGTGATGCTCAGGGGTCACTCCTGGCTCTGCACTCAGGGATTACTCTGGCAGTACTCAGGGGTCCATATTGGATGCTGGGAATCAAACCCGGTTCAGACGAGTGCAAGGCAAATGCTATTTGCTATTTGATATTGCTCCAGCCCACAAATATTATTTTAAGTACATTTTATTTCCTATTTCCAATTTAAGTCTATGTATTTCATTTTCAAATGATATAAATATGGCATATTCATGTCAATTTCTGGTTCTGTGGAAAGAGGAAGCAGAGTTCCTCATTTCATTTTATAATGATTTCAAGATTGTTTGAAAGGAACATATTATACCTGACATTTTTATTTGATGTTTATTTTTGTTCATTTGGCCAGATCCTGTTGTTTCAGGATGTGAGGATTGACACTACCCTGTCCTCCCTATGGGGCAGCTAATGAGGAAGCAAGCACTTTGATTCTACGGTTGCACATTTTCCCAGTATGGGAATTGTTCTTGCTTTCTTTCCCCTTTATGATTTGAACACTTTTGTTTAATTTTTTAAAATTAATTTTTAAATTTTATTTTTATAAAGTTGTTCATAATAGTTATTTTTCTGTTTGTTTTTTTATTTTATTTTTTTAATTGAATCACCATGTGGAAAGTTACAAAGCTTTCAGGTTTAAGTCTCAGTTATACAATGCCCAAAAACCCATCCCTTCACCAGTGCAAATATTCCACCACCAAGAACCACAGTATACCTCCCCCCACCCCCCTCCCCAGGCCCCCACCCCGCCTGTGTAACTGATAAATTTCATTTTTCTTTCACTTTACTTTGATTACCTTCAATATTTCAACAAAAAACTCACTATTATTGTTTGGAGTTTCTCTCCCCCAAAGTCGGACCTGCTGAAAAGGAAAAATTTGATAATTTGTTTTCCATTGCTGAGAATGAACAGATATGAGGTCGAGCAACTGCACAGCTTCGGATTTCTATATTTTAGTATTTTAGTAACTAAATCCACAGAAATTTCTGCCAGAAATTACATCATTGCAAGCTCGTACCTCTCTGCTACTTTATATTCCACATATGAGTGCAATCTTTCTATGTCTGTCTCTTTCTTTCTGATTCATTTCACTCAACATGATATTTTCGATGTTGATCCATTTATATGCAAATTTCATGACTCCATCTTTTCTAACAGCTGCATGGTATTCCACTGTGTAGATGTACCAAAGTTTCTTTAACCAGTCATCTGTTTTAGGGCACTCTGGTTTTTTCCAGATTGTGGCTATTGTAAACAGTGCTGCAATGAACATAGAAATGCAGATGTCATTTCTACTATACCTTTTTGCCTCTTCAGGATATATTCCCAGGAGTGGTATTGCTGGGTCAAATGGAAGCTCAATTTCTAATTTTTTGAGAATCGTCCATATTGTTTTCCAAAAGGGCTGAACCAGCCGGCATTCCCACCAGCAGTGTTCACAATATTTAAATACAACACCAATCCTATCATCATTACACCTTTCCACCACATTTCCATCATGAACCCCAAACCCTGCCTAAGGCAGAATCAAAATAGTTTACTTTGTATAGCTTGTTATGAATAACCTGCTAAAAATGAGACCAAAAAAAGTTTCTGAGAGGAAAGTGTGTGAAGATTGTTGTATTTCACCCAGAAGCCATTAAGCCCTTCTATAAGACATTACTAACATGATGTTAAAGGTTGAACTTATGTGCTTACACGCACACACACACACACACACACATATGTACATATCATTCTCCTACCTCCATTCCCAACTTTCTTGACATTCTAAGTTATATGATTCTGTGCCAAAGGTTGGCCTTGGTGACTTTTTCAATGAACACTCTTGGAACTAACTGCGTAATGTAGAAGTAGAGGTATTTTTAAAATATCACTGTTTATAAACATCACCTGGAGTGCTGGTTGAAATAGATCTTTGTGCCCCAACAGAAGTTTGTGACTCAGGAGGCTGAGTTAGCTGAAATTTCCATTAAATTTCCAGTAACATTCCCATTTCAATGCTAAAGGAAATACTAATTTCACCTGCCTGTGTAGTTAATAAAAATCAATATGACAGTACTGTTTGAATTAGAAGACTTTTAGTAAGTTGGTTGTTCCCTGAGTCTCACTGTGGGTTACATAGTTTGAAGTTGTTCTTTCTCACCATCATTATAGGAAGGAGAGGAGAGAGCGAACAGGCTTAGGAGTCACCTTAGAAAAATGGACACACCTTGAAGAGAATAAATGAAGCATATTGATGAACACCCCATTAAGATCTAGCTGCCTCCACTTCCCTGTGTGTTTGCATTTTGTCTTTTCTCTTTCCTCCATTAAATGATGAGACCTTGTGAACATCTGAAGATTTTGGTTGCACTTCTCCCTGGTTTCACATCACTGTGTAAGTGCCACTGCTCAGGTACAGAAAACAATAATACTCAGCTTCATCCTCTGTAAGAGCCCTCGTGATGGTGAGGACAGCTTTGTTCCCAGAGATGGATCCAGAGAAGCGATCAGGGATCCCAGAGGGTCGGTTATTTGTGCTATCTATAATACCACGGGGAGCATGGCCTGGTATCTGCTGGTACCAATTTGGGTAGTTACTTGTAGAGACTGACCCTGTGCTGAGGCCACAAGTGATGGTGGCAGTCTCTCCTGGCAATACAGAAAGTGACGGCTCCTGGATCACCACTGTCTGGGAATCCACCCCTGCAAATGACAGGAGAGAGACAATCACATAAGATGATGGTTGTCCTGCATCCCTGCCACATGGCCACCTCCCCTTCTCCCCACCAGGATGCAGAGTCCTTTCTTCTAACCTGACTCATAGGAGAGGAGACTGAGCAGAAGAATCATCCAGGCCATGGTGGGAAACTCACAGGATGTGACCTCCTCAGCCTCCTGAGTTGGTGTGTGGAGCCCTGGGGCCTTTTCATGCATTTCAACACATCAGAGGGCACAGGGCTTCATGCAAATAAGGGTTCTCATTCTCCACCTGCTCAGTGTTACCATGATGCCCCCTGGAGGAAATTTCGACAGTTAGAAGATGCAACCTCACACAAAGAAGAGGCAGCACAATGATTAATACACTGAGAGACCGTCCCGCATCAGTTTCCACCATCCCCGGGGACATTGATACTGTATTTATTCTCTAGAAGTTTTTGGCTGTGCAAAATCTTACCTTGCCCCCACTCCCCTTCACCCCAGTCATCGAGTCTCCAGTGGTAATGCATTCTTTTGAGCACTCTAACCTCCTCCTTCTTGAATGGGTAGCAAGTCTTCCTACCGTGCTTGTCCTTAGGAAATCGCAGAGACCATTTATGGGGTGTGAAGAGACATGGTTTCCCCTGGACATAATTCTGAGCCTTGTTCAGAAGCAATGATGGAGAATGAGAGTGTAGGTGGAACACCCCAAGTTTCACTGCCTGATTTGGACTGATATCTCCCTTGTAATCCTGATAACAAGCCAGGATTACACGGACCAGCTTCAATGTACAGCAGATTTTGAGACAATGGTTTAAATGTTTCATCATTAAATTATGGCATTTATTTTAACAGCAGACATAAGAAAGGTGAAAAATCATTCCTATCTTCAGAAAAACAAATGGCATAACACCCTGCTGATGTGAATTGTGGAGGCACCGTAATCTCTTGTTCCAATAATAATCTCTGGAGAAGATGAAACAAGTTAGAGGGGACTTCCAATTTAGCAAAGGCAATGGGATGGTCAAAGTTAGCCATCATTAACCTCACGTTGGTTTTGTCATGTTGAAAAATAATGTAATTTGACTTGTGCTCTTAGTTTTTGGACCACATCCAGTGGTGCTCAGGGCTTGCTTCTGTCTCTATACTCAGATATTGCTCCTGGCAGTGCTGTAAGATCATATATGGTGCCAGGGATTGAACCAGTTCGATCATGTGTGAAGCAAGCCCTTTTACCTCTGTACTAACTCTCTGATTTTCAAATTAATGTTTTTAAATTAAAATCGTTAATCTGATTAATAACAAATGCATGGTTACTTTCTTATCATCTGTGCTTGATTCTCAAGTCATCACTAGACAGATTAAATCCAATTAGCTATTTTAGTTACAGAAAAATGTATTTCTTAATCAGAATGCTGATTGTGTAGATAGGCAGAATAATTTGAAGTGTGAAGAGTACATCAATTAGATAATAAAATAAATACTTATGAAAGATATTGAAATATAAACATGTAAAACCTAGCTTTAAATTGTAGTTTAAAGCAGGGAATGAAGTGCATTTCATTAGTTTTCCCTTTACTCCCATAATTCCTTTGGGTATTATGGTTCTATGCAAATTTTACTTTATTTTATGTTTTAAATAATTTACTATTTTTATTAGTGAATCACTTTGAATGTATAGTTACAGATTTACATATTTTCATGCTTGTGTTTCAGTCATACAATGCTCTAGTACCCATCACTTCACCAGTGCCCATTCTCACCACCAATGATCCCAGTATCCCTCCCGTCCCATCCCATCTCCCCTACACTACCCCACCTCTGTGGCAGGGTATTCCCTTTTGTTCTCTCTCTTCTTTTGGGTGTTATGGTTTGCAATAGAGATATTGAGTGGCCATCATGTTCAATCTATAGTCCACTTTCAGCACACACCTCCCAACCCGACCGGGTCTTCCAAACACTTTACTTGGTGTTCTCTTCTCTATCTGAGCTGCCTTTTCCCCCCAGCATTTGAGGCCAGCTTCCAAGCCATGAAGACAACCTCCTGGTATATTTTCTACTATTTGTGGGTGTTAGTCTCCCAGTCTGTTATTTTATATTCCACAGATGAGTGCTATCATTCTGTGTCTCTCTCTCTGTCTGACTCATTTCGCTTAGCATGATACTTTCCATGTTGATCCACTTATATGCAAAATTCATGACTTCATCTTTTCTGACAGCTGCATAGTATTCCATCGTGTAGATGAAACAAAGTTTCTTTAACCAGTCATCTGTTATCAGGTACTTGGATTTTTTCTAGATTCTGACTATTGCAAACAGTGCACTTATTGCACTTATAATGAACATAATGAACATATAAGTGCAGATTCCTTTTCGACTATGCTATTTTGCCTCTCTGCGATATATTTCCAGAACTGTTATTGCTGGGTCAAATGGAAGCTCAATTTCTGATTTTTTGAGAAGAGTCCATATTATTTTCCAAAAGGGGTGAACCAGTCGGCATTCACACCAGCAGTGTAGAAGGGTCCCTTTCTCCCCACATCTTCTCCAACACCGGTTACTTTTGTTCTTTTGGATGTGTGCCAGTCTCTGTTGTGTGAGGTGATATCAGTTGTTTTGATCTGCATCTCCCTGATGATTAGTGATGAAGAGTATTTTTTCTTGTGCCGTTTTGCCATTCATATATTTTCCTTGAGAAAGTTTCTGTTCATTTCTCCACCCCATTTTCTGATGGCGTTGGATGGTTTCTTCTTGTAGAGTTCAACCAGTGACTTATATACCCTTGATATTAACCCCCAATCACATGGGTATTGGGTGAATATCCTTTCCCATTCTATAGATTGTCTTTGTATTCTGGTCACTTACCTTTTGCAGTTGCAGATTCTTCTTAGTTTAATATAGTCCCATTTGTTTATCTCTGCTTCCACTTGGTTGATCAGTTGCGTATCATCTTAGAAGATACCTTTAGCTTCAATATTGTGGAGAGTTTTGCCGTCCTTGTCTTCATTGTACCTTATGGATTGTTGTCTGATGTTGAGGTCTTTAATCCATTTTGATCTGACTTTTGTGCACGGTGTTAGGTCCCTGTCTAAGCCCATTGTTTTGCAGTGTAGGTCCCTGTCTAAGCCCATTGCTTTGCACGTGGTTGTCCAGTTATGCCAGCACCATTTGTTAACGAGGCTCTCCTTGCTCCACGTCACATTTTTTACTCCCTTATCAAAGATTAGATGATCATACATTTGGGGTTGTTTGTAGGGATATTCTACTCTGTTAGGTCAGTATACCTTGAAGAGTGTGATTTCTTCCTTTTTTACATTTCCCTTGATAAATAGAAAATTACCTTTGCTGTCCTTTCTAATCTTTTTCAACCTGAAATCTATGTTGACGGATACTAGTCTGGCCACTCCAGCTTTTTTGAGGGAGTTTTGTGCTTGCAGGATTGTTTTCCATCCTTTGACTTTGAGTCTGTGTTTGCTTTGACTGTTCAGGTGTGTTTCTTGTAGGCAGAAGAATGTTGGGTTTAGTTTCTGAGTCCATTTTGCCACTCTGTGTCTCTGGATTGGTGCATTTAGACCCATTGACATTGAGAGAGATTATTGTTATGAGGTTTTGTGCCATCTTTCTTTAAGGGTTTGTTGTGCTTATGGGTGTTTTCCTTCTTGTCTTACAAGAGCCCTATTAGTCCTTCTTTTACGTTTGGTTTTGAGTCTATGAAGTTCCTGAACTGTTGTTTATCCAGGAAATAGTGTATCGTTCCATCAAGCTTGAATGAGAGTTTAGCTGGATAAAGTATTCTTGATGAAGTATTCATCTCATTGAGTTTTTTTCACTATATTCCACCACTGTCTTCGGGCTTGGCGGGTTTCCTCTGATAGGTCTGCTGTAAATCTAAGGGGTGCTCCTTTGTATGTGATTTCCTTCTTTGACCTTGCTGCCTGCAATATTGTGTCTCTATCCATGGCATCCATCATTCTGACTATGATATGCCTAGGAGTGTTTTTATTAGGTTTTTTTTAAGCTGGCATCTTTCAGGCTCCTTGGATCTGGACGCCTAATTCTCTATCTCTGGGAACTTTTCAGCAATGGTTTCTTTAACTGTGGCTTTTTCACTGAAGTTGCCTCCCTGCCCTTCTGGCACTCTGTTGATTCTACTGTTGTTCCTCTTGGGTCATCCCCTTGGTCTCTGATTAGCCTTAGAGCTATTTTGAGGTCTCTTCCCATTGTTTGTTGTTGCCAGTACGATTTCTGCTATTCCTTTTCAAGGTTCTTCAGCTGTAGACATTCTACTGTTGAGGGCACCCACTGAGTTTTTAATTTCATTTACCAAATCCTTTATTTGTGACATTTCTTTTTGCAGCTTTCTTATTTCTGCTCTCAGTTCTTCCTGTATATTCTCGGCTATCCATTTCATGGTTTCTTTTATTTCTTCCTTTAATTTTCTGTATGTCTGCTCCATTGAATCTTTGAGTTCTTTGAACATCCACAGCATTTTATCTCAGAATTTTTTGTCGGAGAGATCGTATTTGTGAGTAATCCCTGTTCAGAATTCAGGACTCTTTTCTTCATCCTCTCCTCATAGTGGAGATTTGTGCTGTTTCTTCATGCTGTTGTCGTTGTGTAGAGATAACACCTTTAAGTTCACTAGTATTGTTCCCTCTTATTGTGGGAAAGGATTCTGAATAAGCTCGGTGGACGGTAGTCAACCTTCTCCCCTTCTAGAGTACATCCTTCCTCTCAGACATTATTCTGTGACTTATGATATGCGTGTTGTGAAGCATTAGAGGAGGTGGTTTTTTTAATTGGGCTTTGTACAACTTCTTGTGTACACTGGTATTTTGGTGGAATTGGAGTAGGCCAGTGGATTATTGTCGTTTTGTGGTTGAGGCAGCCAGGACGTTTTCCACAGAATTGGGTAATAAATTCCACAGAATTGGGGATGTGAGTCGAGAGTGCTGGGAATGGGAAGTACAACTGAGGCCCCACAGAAGGCCATGCCCACCTTTGAGGAGGCCACGTCCCCTACAGTGGCGACCACACCCTCAGCCAGGCCAGATGCAAATGCCTGGGTACACAGACCTGTTGAGAAGAGCATAGGGTAGTTGGGCAGGCGCTGGTGGCAGAAGTCTTTTTAATTTTTTTTAACTTTTTTGCTTTATAAAGTAGTTCATAATATTTGATCAATTTAATATTCAAACACAAATCCCAGCACCATTACATCTTCCTACCACCATATTTCACATTCTCCATCCCGAACCCAAATCTCTGCCCAAAAGCAGAACTGAAATTATATATTTTGTATTATTTGTTATGAAACACCGCTGAAACTGCTACAAAAAAAGTATCCTTAGAGGAAAGAGTGTAGAGATTGTTGTATTTCTACTAAAGGATCATTTAGGCCTTCTACAAGGGATCATTAGCATGTCGTTAAAGTTTGAGCTTTGTGTGATTTTTATAAATATATCTGTAAAAACTGTATATTTCCCTTTAAGATTGGTTTGCTCCTATTTTGAACCCCATCAAGTGTGGTGCGGTAATCTTGGAGTATGGCTAGGGTGTCTGGTTTGAAGTACTGTGCAGTACAGGAATACACTCACTCATGGGTGAGGCTAGGCCTGAGCTGTGGAGAGTGGCATGAGCATGGTGGAGGCTGGATTCTGGAGGTTTTTGGCTGCCAAGGCTGGGTATTTGGGGTGTGGAGGGGTCTCACCCGCCCCCCTCTGGGGCATCCCAAGTGAAACAGTTTTGCCCTCAAGGAGGGAGCCAAAGGAGCAGGCAGAGGCAAGGAGTGTTTATTGATTAAGTCAGAAGTCAGTGCCCTGTGGTACTGGCCGTGCTTCTTCTCCACTAGTAGTGGTTTGTAATCATCCCTGACTGACCCAGAGACAAGAGTGGTTGTTCTTCCTGGTATCATGGTCAGTTAGGACTTAGCCTGAGAACTGGACCTTGAAACAAAAAAAACACTTAGAGATAAGGAACAAGCACCAGTTCGTGATTAGGAACCAAGGCAGGTCCATTACTTCCAACTCTGAATTCTGAAAAATCCATGGATGTGGGAAACAAGTGAGCAAGGCAAAGAGCAGTAGTTCGGACCACGATGAAGGTTGCAAAGATTCCCTGGCCCAAATCTGGTGCTGGTATCTCTAGTGTCTCTTTTATCTTTTCTTGAAGCAACCTGGGTAAAAATCGTGTGTTTGAAGTTAGGAAACATAGACCATCATCACCACCACAATCCAATTTTGGGTTGTTGGCCCCAGCCTGAGCTTCCTGCTGAGACAGTGGATGGTATTTCTCTTGGAGTTTTGCCTTTTGGGAGAAAGCACCAGATATAACATCCACTTCGCTCCGTGTGTATGGGTGCAGGGTCAACTGATTTACAACCACCTGAATTTGTTAAAGCCCTGGTCAACTTAGAGAAGAGGAACAGCACCACCTAGTGACAATTTCAAGATAAATCTGATGGTGGGAATTCTGTAGAGCAAATAATCTTCCAGCAAAGAGTGTCCTATATTTTTGTTCTATATTTTCCTCTTATTTCCCCGATACAAAGATAATCCGTTGATATTTTTGAGACTTGTCAAAAACATTCTGCATGTTTTCTTCTGTGCTCAAAATCTATTATGCTTTCTTTTCAAGGTTGGAGTTACCCTTTGTTGAGCTATTTCAAAAAAAATTTTGTATATTTGTACATGGAAATAATTATTAACAACCTAAAAAGGAAATTATAAATATATTAGTGATAACTGAATTGTTAGTATATAAATTATATGCTTTTTAAAAATATATACTTTTTAATTAGCACAGCATTAGAGTGTTCGCCTTTCATGCAATCGACCCAAGTTCGATTCCTCCGCCCCTCTCGGAGGGCCTGACAAGCTACGGAGATTATCTTATACGCACGGCAGAGCCTGGCAAGCTACCAATAGTGTATTTGATTTGCCAAAAACAGTAACAACAAGTCTCACATGGTGCTGTTACTGGTGCCCGCTTGAGCAAATCGGTGAGCAAGGGGATAACAGTGACACAGTGACAGTGACAGTTTTATATATATATATATGTATATATATATATACATATATATAAATATATAATCTTTTGCAATTTTAAAGATTTAAAATTCCCGGTTGGTAATTTATTGTCGTAGCTTATGACATTTGGCTTTTTCTTCTTAAAGAGTCTATAATTACTTATCAGACAGACACCATGATTGATGCATTGAAAATATTTTCCATGTGACTGAAGGTAACAGAAGTTGAAGTCTGGACTAGAGTATTGAACTTACCCTGATGCAGGTAGAGATGGTGGCTCGAGTGTGTGGTGGTATAATATTGTATGCATGAGTCCCTATCATTAGCAGTATTGTAAGTCAAGGTGCCTAAAATGTTTAAAAATTCGCCTTGTGATGTCAGTACCTAAATGAACAATGTATTGATGTTTATTGTTTGCCTTTTCTAACAATTGTGAGTTTCTTTGGATATTTGGACCTGATAACTAACATTGAACTATTCTGCTGCCTCTTTTATCTTTCTCAACACCCTGGGGTAAGGATTTGTGTTTGGATGCACTTGTTGCAAATTGGAGTCCTTTAGTATGCTCCCTCCCCCCAGTTCTACATCTTTAATTCTGACCCAGTTTTGCTGTGATGCATGAGGTGGCAGAGTGAGTCCTCTGGGAGGAAGCACCTGTGGTGACCTCTAATTCAAGCCAGTGGGTATGTGTGCAATTTGGGCACAGTCAGCCTGAATTGGCAGCAGGATTTGTTCTCCTCAACCTTATTCATAGACCCCCTGGAGATATTCTCTTGATAATAATTAACTGTGGCAGGCCATAGTGATAGGAGAGCAGGTGGGTGCTTGCCTTGCATGCAGCAGACCTGGGTTCAACCCCCAGCATGCCATATGGTTCCCTTGTGCACAGCTAGGAGTGATCTCTGAGTCCAGAGTCAGAAGGAATCCCTGAGCACTGCTGGTGTGGCCTCCAAACTAAAAAATGGATAAATAAATTAACAGTGGTGATAGTTTTTCATGTCAAAAGGCACTTTTCAATCCAGTATTTACTTTTAAAATAATTTTATTTTATTTTTGTTTTGACTTGCTTTGGGGGCCATTCCCAGTGGTGCTCTAAGCTTACTCCCAGCTCTGGCGGGGCTCGAGGGATCAAATATGGGTTAGGTGCTGCTGATAAAGCCCATGTCAGCTGCATGCAAGGCAGGTAGCTTGCCCACTATATTGCTCAGGCCCATTATCTTTGAAACAAGTTTTAATGGTTCACCTTATTTACCATGCTAAATGACACCCATTATTTTTTCTTTGTCTCTGATAATTTTTGTTGATATCATATTTCTTAGTTTTGTTAAACAAACTACTCTTTAACATCAAGTTCATCTGTTTACTTCTCTGAGTTCCTGTACTGTTTTGATTCCTCAACTGTAATATGTAATATGTATGCATATACATATATATGTGCCTTTTGTTTGTATTGTTATTACTACATTTTTTGTATTTTATCCTTGTTCATTTATTTTACAAAATACCCATAATTGTTCATTGAAGTGATATTATGTTTGCTGCTTTAAAATTTTTCCACTTATGCCTGAGAGCTAGTATAGGGATTAAGGGGTTTGCCTTATATGTGAACAACCCTAGTTTCATCACTAGCACCACATATGGTTCCCTGAGCACCCTCAGGAGTGAACCAAGAGCACAGAGACTGGAGTAAGCCTGAGCACCTGTGAACCAGAGAAACAATAAAAACATCATTTGTCACAGAATTTCAACACCTAAGTAGATCTCTTAGTATTGATATGTTTATCTGCCTTTTGTTTGTCAAATTGAGATTTCTCTCAAACTCTGGATGAGGAGTGATACTTTTAAATTGGTTTCACCCAGAAGACACTTCTTAAAAGGGACAGGGAGTGCTTATGTGTTCTTGATGGCAGTTTCTTCTGACTCAAATGCAAGGGATTGCACTGAGGGAGGTTTACAGACAGAATCTCTATCTGATATGGAAGAACCTTTGATGTACTGGATGACGTGGTCTAAGATCTAACCTCACTTTTTAAAGTTTCCTTTTCACTGAGATAGCTTTAGATTACACAAGTGTGTCTATGCTATTAGATTTATAGTTTTGTGTTCTTCAGAGTATATGTCACTACACAACAGCCACCACTCAAGTACTGTATCTCTATTGCTGTTTTGTTTTTGAGCCACATCCAGCAGTGCTCAGAGATTACTCCTTTTCTGCACTCAGGGAATCACTCCTGGAAGTGCTGAAGGGATAATATTGGATGTTGGAGATTGAATCCAGATTGGTGGCATGCAAAGCAAGTGCCTTGCCCTCTGTACTATCTCTCTGCCCCTCTATAATTTATTTTTAATTTTTTAATTGAATCGAATGAGATAAACAATTTTAAAGTTCTTCATGAATCACGTGAGATAAACAATTATGAAATTCTTTCACATTGTTGCAACACCCTTCTCTCACCAGTGTGCATTGACCACTATGGATGTCCCCAGTTTCCCTCCAGCTCCCTCATATCCCACCCTACCGGTCTCTATGGAAGGAATTTTCTCTCTCCCTCTCTCTCACTCTCCCTCTCTCTCTCTCTTTCTCTCTCTCTCTCTCTCCCCCCATGTGGGTTTTATGGTTAGCAATACAGATACTGAAACATTATCAGGTATATTCCTTTACCTAATTTCAAAACCCAGTTCCTGTCCAAAATGTTCATTTCCAACTACTATTGTTTATTGTTACACTGGTCTCTTCTCTATCCTAACTGCTCTTTGCTGCCCAAACACTGTTGTGACAAGCTACCAATCATTGAATCATTGATTAGTACTCCTGGTCCCAGTCTTCTCTGGCCTTTGTTATTAACTTCATCCCCAAAATGAACGCAGTCATTCTACATCTATCTCTCTCTTTCTGATTTATTTCATTTAGCATAAGACTCTCCATATCCATCAGTTTATAAGCAAATTTCATATCTTCATTTTTCCTAATAGCTGTGCAGTATTCTATTGTGTAGATGTGCCATAGTTTTTTATCCATTTTTCTGTTGTCAGGCACTCAGGTTTTTTACAGATTCTGGCTATTGTGAATAGTGCTGCAAGGAACATAGGAGTGCAGTTGGGTTTCTGCTGTGTGGTTTTAGTCCCCCAGGGTATATTACTAGAAGTAATAGCGCTGAGTCAAATGGCTGCTCAATTTATAGTTATATGAGGAATATCCATATTATTTTCCTCCAAGGCTACAGCAGTCCGGCACTCCCAACAACAATGAAGAAGAGTATACATTCTCCTGCATCTGTGCCAGTGTTTATTTTTGATGTATTCCAGCCTCTGTGTGTGAGGTGATATCTCATCATTGTTTGGATCTGCATCTCCCTGATGATTAGCAATATAGAGCATTTTTTCATGTGTCTTTTGTCCAATTGTATTTCTTCTCTGAGGAAGTTTCTTTTCATTTCTTCTCCCCATTTTTGATGGGCGTGGATGTTTTTTCCTTGTAAAGATCGATTTGTATCTTATACAGCTTGGACATTAATCCATTATCAGATGGGTACTGGATAAATAATTTTCCCCTATTTGTGGGCTATCTGTGTATCATGGTCACTGTTTCTTTGGAGGCACAGAAGTTTCTTAGCTTCCTATAGTACCATATGTTTCTCTTTGTTTCTACTAGCTTAGTCAGTGGTATTTTATCTTTTTTTTAAAAAATTTTATTCAATCACCATGAGACAGTTACTAGCTTTCATGTTTGGATTACAATCACATAATGATCAAACACCCATTCCTCCACCAGTGCACATTCTTCACCACCAATATCTCCGGTATACCCTCTTTGAAGTGCCTTTCACTTCAATGTCATGGATGTTTTTGCCTACATTTTCTTCCATGTGTCTTATGGATTTAGGTCTTATGTTGAGATATTTAATTCATTTTAATATGACTTTTTTGCATGGTTAGAAAGAGGTCTAAGTTCATGTTTTACATGTAACTGCCCCGTTTTTCCAGCACACTTGTTGAATAGGCTTTCCTTGCTCCACTTCATATTTCTTGTTCCCTTATCAAATATTAAATAATCATGTATTTGAGGACCCGTGTCAGGATATTCATCTCTATTCCATTGGTCTGCAGGTCTGTCTTTATTCCAATACTATGATGTTTTAATTAATTCTGCTTTGTATTACAGTTTGAATTGGGGGACGTTGATACCTTCCTCATTCATTTTTCCAAAGATTTCTTTCTCTATTTATAGGGTTATACTGTTCCATATGAATTTCAGGAGTGTTTGGTTTATTTCTTTGAAAAAAAATACTATGGGTATTCTAATAGGGATGGTATTAAATCTATGCCATGCCTGGAAAATATTGTAGTTTTGACAATGTTAATTCTCCCAGTCCATGTGTAGGGGATGTGTCTCCATTTCCTCATGTTCTCCTGTATTTCTTGGAGTAGCATTTTGTCGTTTTTTTCATGCCAGTCCCTAATCTTCTTAGTTAAGCCTGTTTCAGTTTAGCAGCTGTCTTTTGTAGTTTTAATTCATGGAACTGGACTCTTATTTATTTACAAATCTTTAGTTTGTATTTATTTTTATTATACAAATAAAAATTTCTCTTTGGTCTCTGGTTGCATTGAACTACACTTATATTACTCTAGATTCAGAAGTTTGTAGAAATTTAACCATTGGGTATACGGAGAGTCAAGATAGATGGCAGATATTATAGACACCAACCTCTCCTCCTCCATAAATTTACAACTAAAAATGATGACATACAACATAGGCTTTCAAAAGGACTAGAAGTCTGAAATTGATGTCATTGGAGAATGGAAAAAGAGCAGAGGATGTCTTAGTAGGTAGGAGAAACTGAAAATGTGGTGAGTTGTGTTTGGTCTTGTGGTAATTAATGTATGCTATGAAAGCTATGATTATGGATCTGAGATGTTTAAAGATTGCAATTTTTAACTAGAAGCAAGGTTGATTCGAGTTCTTCTTTTGCCTCACCAGATGTATTTCTATGTGTGATTTTTCCATCAAGATACTGGCATTAGACCCATGTCTACCTGTTGGACCTCCCTAGTACTTTCTTCAGACTTGGTAGTCAATGTCCTCAACACCTCTAAAAACCTGGGATTGCAGCTTTAGAATTGATGCAATCTGGTAAGATTTCAAAGGACTATTATTGAAATGACTGCAGAGACAGTGTTACGGATAGTGTTAGGGAAGTTCTGCTGGGGATAAACCCAGGCAATGTCCAGAATCTATGCTCTTTGGAGAGGATAATTTTATAAACCACTGCCCCCCCCACATAAGTACAAGAACATTTGGAAGAATATCTAGATTTGAAAACTCACATTCCCAACAAAAAGAAATTTAGGAAGTGCATTGAGCAGTCTCAGAATGGGGCTTATTCCTGTTTTGGGCTATTCGACTGGCAAATGATATTATTGCTCAGATGAAGGAATGATACAGAATTTCATGGACAGCAGAAACTTAAAGAGCTAAAGTGCTTGCTTGCACGTGGCTGATCTTATTTGATCTCTGGTACTGCCTGTGGTCCCCTAGAACCACTATCATTACTCCTGAGAACAGAACGAAGAATAGCTCCTGAGACCTCAGGGTATGGCCCACATCCAAGCCAAAAATATTATTCTGGAAGGTGCCCATTTTGTGTGGTGGGAGCCTCAAAAGTAGTGCTCAGAGGACCCAGTCTACACAATCCTGATACTCTGTCAATTGAGGCCAATGTTCAATGTTATGACCCTTTTGCTCTGCTCTGGTGCAACAGTGTTGGGGGCCAGCAGGGCAACCCCCCAGGGTTACACCTAACCTAGTAGGGACTACAGATCAAACTGGGGATCAACAGCAGCCTTGTAAAGCAAATCACATAATGACCCCTAAACTATCTCCCTTTTCACCCCCTTATATTTTCATTTTCCTCTACCACTTGACAAGGTATGTCCTATTATTTAAAACTTTTGGATTTGCCTCACTGTACTAGTAAATACTGCAAACACTGACCCTGAAGAAGAACAAGGGTTTCTAGGAATAAGTCTCTACTAGTTTATTTATCACAATACAATTTGTAACTATAAACTCTAAACGCAAAATTACCAAAGCATAACAATGTTTCTTCACAGCAAGCATGAGCCAGAGAGTTGAAATGATTTAAGGAAAATGAATATGAATATAAATTTCCTAAAGCTTTAGGTCTCAGGAACAACAGGCAAGTCCTGGCTCATAAAGAGCGTCACGTATGAGGTGTGGACAAAGTGGAACTAGATACCTGGGTGACATGAAAGGACTTCTTCACTTCTTATCGCCCCATCTCATCCACATCATCATATGGTTGCAGCTATTTTAGCCCTAGAAATAAAATTGTAGTTATTTATGTGTGTGACCAACTATATATTTCTACTGAACTCATTCTTTATTTTTAGAATGTGTTAGAGGAAGACAGGAGAGGAAGCACGTGGGGACACAGGAAGAGATAGAGGAATGTACAGAAATGAACAGATAGCAGATTTGAGTCTATACATCAGGAGCAGAAACTCTTGGTGGTATGGACACTATAGTCACTGACCTGACAAGAATGCTCATCCTTGTCCTCAAAGGAACGAACAAGAGGTTCATTATTTCAGGATAAGACAATTAGACCTGGAACCATGAGAGTAAATCAAATCCAGCAAATTTAGGGTTTACCTTTGGAGCTTCTTTTAGGAACCCCAATGTTGTCATTGTTTCCTGTAAATAAAAATATAGATATTATATCATGTCTTTCTATGTAGCTTTTATGGATAAAGTTACCTTAACATCGGACACTTAAAGAGAGTGCAGCCACGAGGGCTTCCCCACTTCGCCGCGCCCGCAGCCCGAGTATGACGAAGGAAGATGAGGGAGCTGCTTTGGACACCAGCAGCCTGCCAGCAACCTGCTGTATGTGATTTGAGTGTTTCCGCCAGGCCCCCCCCCCGTGCGGGGGCCCGGCGTTTCTCTCTCTCTTTTTTTTCTCTCTCTCTCTCTCCTTCAACTTCTCCTGAACACAGCACAGCCTCCACCCCACTTCTCTGAGCACAAAATGGAGAGACGCACCCAAATGCGCGGCTCGGCTGGCGGGAGATCGAGGGCGGGGAAGTACCAGTTTCCGCCCACATCGGACACTTAAAGAGAGTGCAGCCACGTGGGCTTCCCCACTTCTCCGCACCCGCAGCCCCAGTATGACTGAGGAGGACAAGGGAGCTTTCCCACTTCCGCCCGTGCGAGGGGGCCAGTATTTCTCTAGGTTTTCCCATCTTATGAGCACCATAAAAGGGTAAAAGATTGTAGTGATAGAATTTCAGGCAGAATTTCCCCTGGACTTTATACAGAAACCCAAAACCGCGTGGCCGATGCCGCGGCCCCGTGACCTAATGTCATCTTAGTATCAGCAATATGTAATGGTTCCTTCTTAATGGGTCGGACTTTTGTGGGAGATCCTAACAAGAATAGTAAGTCTTTTGTTGAAATATTGAAGGCAATCAAAGTGGTAGCCATCTCTCTAGACTGAACTAAGCTATATCCCCAAGCCGGCTGAGAAGAAATATCCTTCTATCTCGGGAAGAAACGCGGCGTGGTGTCAAACATAGTGTGATGTCCATTAAGCAAACAGACCTGGTGGCGTGGGAATGGGATATAAGGGGAAAAGTTATGTACATGGAACAGCGGGACGCTGGTGGAATCTCGAGCCAGAGCCGATACCAGCGCAAGATTTTTGGTTCCAGAAACTGCTTGCAGACACTCTACTAGACTATCAACTAAGCCAGAGCCCCACGCCGGCTGATGACGGGAAATAACCATCCTCTTCGGTTTATTTTCCCTTTGTCACACAGCGTGGCGATTACTAAACAGGCGTGAACTCGGTGGCACGGGGCAAGGGGGAAAAAGAAAAGTTATGTAACAAACAGCAGGACTTAATATCTCTATATTCTTAGCAATGGAGAACTATCAAACGCCTCCTTGGCAATAGGACTGTCTTTTTCTTTTTGGGGGGAAACCCCAGCAACGGTAGTGAGTTGTGTGTTGAAACATGGAATGTAATCGAGATAAGCGTAAACGAAGTGAAACTTATCACGTACAAGGGTGGGGACTGGGGAGGTGGGAGGGGGCGGCAGATATACTGGGGGGTTGGTGATGGAAGATGGGCACTGGTGAAGGGAAGGGTGTTTGAGTATTATATAACTGACATAATCCTGAGAACTATGTAACCCTCAACTTGGTGATTCAATAAAAAAATTAAAAAAAAAAAAGAGATTTGAAACTATTTGAGAGTTACAGAATCTGAAGAGCACTTGGATCCTGTGTGGTGTCAGCTCTAAAAATGATTCATCCACTTTCCTGCAGCAGGCTCAATGTTCACCCTTCACCTCAGATCCAGCTCCCCTCTTCCATAATCCTCTATCCTGATTTTACAACTGAAGCTTCAGTGCCTGAAAATGAGTGGCCAGATCATCTCTTTGCTGGAAATTTGTTTTAGATTTGCATCCACTCAGTTTCTCATATCTGAATGCCTTATTCTGTGACACAGAGAAAATCAAATATCACTAAGAATAGGAGCCTATGCTCCTATGGGATGATTGGTGAACGGTAGTGTAAGAAAAATCTCTTAAGTACCTACCAAAACACATTCCAAGTGCTGTGGAGGGCTTTCTACCTACATGGTGGTGCCGATGGTCCTAATAAGATACCTAGACCAGTTATAGCTGTTATGCAAATAGTTTTATAAAAGCCAATCCATTTGGTTTTCATCATTAAAACTTGGTTTGCCAAGTAAAGTGCCCATCTCCACTCAATCTTATTATTTTTCAGAGTTCACTAAAAGTTGTAAGTTCAGCTATGTTAAATTGAAAAAATGTTAAAATGACTTTTGTAAAACCAAAGTTGTTTCTAAATAAATGCACTGGACCCTATAAATACTCCCAAGCAGGAAGTAGCTTGATCAATTTGATTGCTCCATTTCCTGACTGCAGTCAGAATTTTTTCTTTAAGAGGTGGGAATGAAAGTGGAAGCCTCAGTTTTCCGTTAGTAGTTGATGTGACCACTCCATTTTTATCTCCCTTCATTCCACATTTTAAACATAATCTCACATCTCAGGTTATTCCTGATGAAAGGAAGTTTGAAATTTCCTAATACAAAAATTCTAGCTCACTGTACACTAAAGAGAAAATGGGCACTACTTAAGGCCAATGGTAAAGTACATAACCCAATGAGCTAAATCAGCCACCCCATTGTGTAAGATCCCTACATATCTTCCCCAATTCTGTGTCTTCAATGCAGGATAGCTCTGCTGTGAGGGACAAAGTGGGATGGTTGGGAAAAGGGTTAGCCCCTTAGGATAAAGCACTTATTGGCACTTTTAGGTCAGACCAGAGAACTTTAATTTGGCGGGGGCTAATTCAGTCTGGATTTGCTGCAGGCCTTGTTCACTTCAAAAGTTTCATGGTGCTTGAGAGACAGATAGTAGAGTGGGTAAGGCCCTTGCCTTAAATTCACCTGACCTGGGTTCTATCCCTGGCATCTCATATGTCCCCACACCTGTCAGGATTAATTCTTGACTGCAAGTCCTGGAATACCTCCTAAGCATGACCATTTAGGTTGTGGCCACACACACACACACACACACACACACACACACACACACACACACACCAAAAAAAAAATACAACACTCCCCTCACCAAGACCAAAAAATCAAGTCAAAAGCCTCAAAGTCCCCTGGTGACTTCCTCATATTAAAACTCTTTGAAAAATTTTTAGAACAAAGATTTCTGCATTTCATAAGTATTTTTCAATATTTTTCTGGAAAATGCCTACAAAAACATATTCCAAGTGCTGTGAAAATATTTCTATGTATATCATGTTGCTGGTGATTTGAGTAGTGCAGACTTAAACTGCAATGTAAATAACCTTTTAAAATCCAGCCCAATCGGTTCTGGTTTGACTCTTCCCCACCCCTGACCCCACATTGTACTTAATCGCCATAGTTTAGAAGCTTGTTCATGATGACTGAGTACAGGCATTCAATACTCAAACACCCATCTCAGAACCATTATCCCCTTCCCGTCTATTGTCTATTGTCTCCAGTTTTCCAGCTACCCTTCAAGACTGTGACCATAACAGGCAGACAATAATTTACTTCATATTGCTTGCTATCCCTAACCGAATGATCAAAAAATGTTTCTTTAGAAGATCATTTGTGAAAATTGTTATATCTCACCATGGAGACATGAAATCTTTGTCTGAGGGTTTTATTAAGCTGTTTTTACAAAGTTAACCTTCGTTGTTAATGTTTTTGTTAGACCCGATTGGTTGTTTTCAACTTTACATCCCATCTTTCTTCTACTGGCATATCAGTGGTGTAGAATATAGACATGAATTTGGTGCTGTGTGCTCTAGAAACTCAAGAGCTCTTAAGTGGGCTGTCTGTTTGGAGTTCAATTAAACTGGAATGTGGCTTTGGGGTGTGGGAGTGACTGCCAGGGTTTGTTTGGGCAGGAGCGCCCCTCCCCCCAAGAGTACACTGGAACTCTCAGTCAGGAATGGATGTTTGAGACATTTTTTTGTGTCGATGCTAGGTGATCTCTTTTGAGATTTGTTTGAGTCTCTGGAACAGGGCCAGTAGTTGCAGACTTTATATAGCAGCAGTGGTGGGATGTGAGTGGTTTTTAAATTTTAATTAGCTGAGCAAAACATTTATCTCTGCACAAGTTCCTTTTGTTATTGAGCGTTCATTACAAGTTTTCAGTTCAACTATGTTAAGTAGTAAAATGTTGTGTAGTTCATTCTGAAGCAAAAATTGCTTCCAAAAAATTGCTATATGCATATAAATAGCTTTATATTGGAACAGGGTCATTATCTAAGTTTCAAAACAGATGAAGTTTTTGTACCACTTGCTCATCTGCCTGTGTCACTGTGATTAGCACCACCGTATGTAATCATACAGTAATAGTCAGCCTCATCCTCAGGCTGCAGCCCAGAGATGTGCAGGAGTCCCGAATTGGCCGAGGTGTCTTTGGATCCAGAGAAGCGATCAGAAACTCCAGATCCCAACTGTGTACTTGTGTGGTAACTAAGGAGAAACTTGGGAGAGTTGCCAGTCTTCTGCTGGTACCTGTGTAGCTGCCAACACTGATACCACTCTTCAGGGTGCAGGTGAGTCTGGCTGCTGTTCCAAGAGATGCAGAGACCAAGGACTCCTGAGTCAGCACAGGCTGGAGAGGGACCCTGCAATGAAAGACTTGTATTATCTTCAGTCAAGAATCAGATTAAACTCATCAATACTATAAACAAGGAGGGTGTTTTTCTGGGCAGCCTCTTGAGTCCTAGCCATACCTGTGCAGTGAAAGAGGAGCATGAGCAGGAGAGCAGTCCAGGCCATGGTGCACACCACCCTCTGATCCCACAGTGGGCACTGGCTGCCACACATCTACTTGTCTCCCTCTGCCAGAGGAGGACAATACAAATATAGTGTTAGCAGAAGAGCATATGTGTGTGAGGAAGGACACACAGCCCATCTTCCCTCAGAGAGACATTCTCTCAGAGACCTGATGTTGAGTGGGTGTATAGCATTATTTACTATCTCACTCCTGACAGTGTTTCTCCAAGGAAACCATACTATAGTTGATTACCTTAGACCCACTGAGATTCTGAACCTAAAAATTCACATGTTTCTCAAATCCTCTTCCAATGAACCAGTCAGGCTTTATTTTGGACAAGAAGAAGGAACTTGAACTTGATCATTTCTGTTAACAAACCCAAAAATTCAAAGACATGGACATATACAAAGAAGTGAGAAAGTTCCTTTCAGGCAGTTGTCAGAGGAAGAAGTGGTATGAGCTATGATGGATCATGGAAGAGAAGAATTAGGTCAGACAAGAACAAGGAACTTGCATTTATTTATCACTTTCACCCAGGTGGATAAAGTAATGGTGGCTAGACAATAAAATCAGCTCCATGTAGCCCACAGATTGTAACCCACAGAATGTCAGGGTTCTAAGTGGTAAAATTAGAGTGAGATTCCTGAAGATCAATCAATACATACATGGTCTTTGTATTTATTTTGATTCAGAGTTCAAATATGTGGTAATAGGAAACTATAATCTGAAAGTGACTTGCCAATCAAACTAGTGAATATTCAGAACAATGTAAACTGGATCCAGTCAGAGATCTGGCTCTTGAACCATTTGAGGTTTTCAATCACTTCCCCACCTATGTGTGTGTGTGTGTGTGTGTGTGTGTGTGTGTGTGTGTGTGTGTGTGTCTATGTGTGTGTCACTGTGAGAATTCCAGCTGCACCCAACCATGGAGTAATAGTGAGTCTCATCCTCAAGCTACAGCCCAGAGATGAGCAGAATACCTGCATTGGTGAAGGCATCTTTGGATCTAGAGAAACAAGTAGGGACTCCAGGGCCCAGGCCTTCTCTGAGTCACTGTGGTAGTTCAAGAGATACCATGAAAGACTTCCTGGCTTCTGCTGCTGCAGCTAGCCCTGTAGTTCCCAATGCTGTAGCCAATGATCAGGGTGCAGGTAAGTCTGGCTGTTGTCCCAGAAGATACTGAGAGCGACTGTGGCTGAGTCAGCACAGGATGGGAGAGGGAACCTGCAAAGACACTATAATTCTGGGAAATAGTCAGAATCTGAGTCATCATTCTTCTAAGCAAGGTTGTGGGGTATATCAGGGCTGCCTCTTCAGGTCTCATGTGCAATGAGAGAGGAATATGAGTAGGAGAGGAGACCAGGCCCTGGTACACACAAATCCCTCACCTCACCTTTGATAAATTTCTACCCAATTGCCCTTTTCTTCTATATTCCTATATCAGAGGAGGGACTATCTATGCAAACAAGTTTCCATCCACTAATTATCCATTCCCTCCCTGAACCCTGGATCTTGAGGCCAACTCTTAGCCTAGAAAGCAAATCTCTTTCACATACAGGCAGGAAACTCTCAGTAGCTACCAGGTTCTCCGAGATGGAGAACTAAGCTATAAGATGTGAAGACAGCCAGACCCAGGGGCAAGAGACTAGATTAATAACTATTTTTAAGTAAAATACAAAATTGTATCACTGTCACTGTCACTGTCAAGCTCCCTGTGGCATATTTAATATGCAAAAAACAGTAAGAACAAGTCTCACAAGGGAGACATTACTGATGCCCGCTCAAGCAAATCAATGAGCAATGGGATGACAGTGACTTAAATCTTAAATTATTTAACTCAATTTGATTTATTTTGTGAGAGGTTTGAGCAGTGCTCAGTGGATATTCCTAACTGCACTGTGCTCATTAGTGACCACTGGGGGGTGTTGGGAAACTCTATGTGGTGCTGAGGATTCAACCTCAGCATATGCAGGCAAGCCCCTTACTATCTTTTTACCCCTGTCATTCTAAAAGATCAACATTTTAAACTACTAATCACAAATCTAAGTTCAGAGATTTCATTTTGAAGAAGTTAAATAACATGGGGCTGTAGCAATGGAACTGTGGGAAGTATGGTTACTTTGTAATGGCAGACAGGGTTCGATCCCTGGCATCTTATATGGTTCCCCGAGCACTACTTCAGGAGTGATTCCTGAGGTAACAGAGTTTACAGAGGCTGAGTCTGTCTCAGTGAGCACAAAGACCTGCCCCCGGCTCCGGCTCTTGTGAGTGAAGGGTCCTCACTGAGCAGCTGGGCATGGAACACGGGAAGATCCTGCAGCAGCTCTGCTGATTGTATATAAAAAAAATTATTTTGTTTTCTCTCCTTTTGGGTGTTGTGGTTTGTGATAGGGGTATTGAGTGGCCATCGTGTTCAGTCTCTAGTCTACTTTCAGCATGCTTCTCTCTTCTCGCGCGGGGTCCCCAACTACATTTTACTTGGTGTTCCATTCTCTATCCGGGCTGCCTTTCCCCCAGCATGTGAGGCCAGCTTCCAAGCCATGGAGCCAACCTCCTTGTATTAAAAAATAAAGAAAGAAAACAAACAAACATTTCTACTATTCTTGGGCGTTAGTCTTATAGTCTATTATTCTATATTCCACAGATCTCATTGTGTATTAATTAGGACTGGAATAATAAAAGCAGCAAAAAGATTACTTTCTGGATGACAACAAGGGGCTCTACCAATAAAGGATGGATCCTAAAATAAGCTAATACCATGCAATCAGATTTGACAATGGAACAAACCAGGTAACTTATTTGTTTTTTTTTTACCTGAGCTCTATTTCTGTAAGTGGATATATACCAGCTGAAAAATATCATTTTTTAGAAATTATCTACCATAGTAATTATATAATTATATCATTATCTACCATAGAAATTTCCCCCGGCTCCGTGTAATCCCATCAATGGCCAACATCCAGAGACTATAAAGCCAAGCTCCCAGAAGTGACATCTGATAGCCTAGTTCTTGCTCTTGGAGAACCTGGCAAGCTACCAAGCTCCCCTTGGCGTATTCATATGCCAAATACAGTAACAATGATGTGTCTCATTCCCCTGATCCTGAAGAGCCTCAAATGCGGCACCATTGGGAAGGACGAGTAAAGAGAGGCTGCTAAAATCTCAGGACGACGATGAATGGAGACGTTACTGGGCCTGCTCAAGCAAATCAATGATCAATGGGATGACAGTGATACAGTGATACAGTGATATCTACCATAAAGGGGGTGACGGGAGGGAAAATTGGTATATCGGTGATAGAAAATGTAACTAGTGAAGAGATGGGTGTGCAACCATTTTATGACTGAAACTCTATCATAAAAGCTTTGTAATTATATCTCACGGTGATTCAATTAAAAATAAAATAAAAAAAATAAATATTAGCAATACACATTTCTTGAACTTTAAAAAAAAGAAAACAAACAAACAAACAAAGAACGAAAACACTATGGCAACTTCTCAATAATATTGAGTTGTTTTAATTTTTTTAAAAAATTGAAATCTCATACACCTACTACCAAATAGAAAAATTCAAATTTGCAAGAACCCAAAAATTTACTTTATTCCATAAAATTAAATAAGATTATATATTTCCTCTCAAATATATAAAATTCTATTATGCTTTGATAACACAAAGCAACATAACGTACTGACATTTTCATAGAAAACTTTATCTTGGTTTGTTCTTTCCTTAATTTTGTGACCACATACAGCAGTGATCAGGACTTACTGCTGGCACTGAGCTCAGAAATAACTTCTGACAGGGCGCAGGACTTTATGTCATGCTGGAGATCCTACCCAAGTGAGCTGCATGCAAGGCAAGCTCTCTGCCCATTGTACTATTTCTCCATCCCCCAAAATTTTGGTCTTGAGATCCCCCTGTCTGAAGCTTGTATGGCATTAGAGATGGGAACTTTTTCAGATAATCTCTGTGGATTGGATTTACACCTGATACTGGTGTTAGAGGTGAAAACCAACAGAAGAGTGAATGGTGAGTCAGGAGCCCAGGGTTTCGTTCTGGGCACAAAGTATGTGTGTGCATTTAGTACCTATTCGATCACGTGGAACATGATAACCATGTCCTTGATCTAAGCCCACGTAGTACTATCAGGAATCAATACTATTGGGGATTTAGTAGAAACACCTTTAAGATCATGAACCATCCCACAATATTAGGTTCCATTATTCTTGCTTCTTCTAGCACAGGAAATGGAGACTTCTTGCTCCAGAAAGTGATTATGAATGGACCACTAATAAAAAATAGGGTCATACAGATGGAGACTTAGGGTTCTGCCCACTAAGCACACAGCTCTAAGGAGAAAGAAACACCCGTGTTTCTTTGGAAAGACTCTCCTCTAGAAACTCCACCTTAAGCAGTTAGGATGAAGCACAGCACAGCCTCTGTGGTCATAGTAGGGACCTTTCAGACCTTTCTCTCTTTTTTTAGAATAACACAATTACCAAGATTTCTTCTCATTTTTCTCTGATCGAATCAGAATGAAGTTCTAAATATGCCCCACCCTCTCTCTCTCTCCTGCCCTGAGTGCTTCTGTACCTATATATTCATTGCAGCACTTGTTCACAATAGCCAAAATATGGAAACAACCAGAGTACCCTAAAACAGATGACTGATTAAAGAAACTTTGGTACATCTACACAATGGAATACTATGCAGCTGTTAGGAGAGATGAAGTCATGAAATTTGCTTATAAATGGATAGACATGGGGAGTATCATACTAAGTGAAATGAGTCAGAAAGAGAGGGACAGACAGAGAAGGACTGAACTCATTTGTGGAGTATAGAATAACATCACATGGGGCTGACACCCAAGGACTGTAGATATAAGGGCCAGGAGGATTGCCTCATAGCTGAAAGACTGCTTCACGAGCAAAGGGGAGAAGGCAGATGGAATAGAGAAGGGATCACTAAGAAAATGATGGCTGGAGGAATCAGTTGGGATGGGAGATGCATGCCGAAAGTAGATAATGGAACAAACATTATGACCTCTCAGTGTCTGTGTTGCAAGCCATAATGCCCAAAAGTAGAGAGAGAGTATCTGGAAAATAGTCTGCCACGGAGGCAGGGGAGGGTTGGAAATGTGGGCATACTGGGAATATTGGTGGTGGGGGATGTGCACTGGTGGAGGGATGGGTGTTTGATCGTTGTGAGATTGTAATCCAAACATGAAAGCTTGTAACTATCTTACGGTGATTCAATAAAATTTTAAAAATTTTTAAAAAAAATTTAAATTTTTAAAAAAGAAAACCAATGTGCTGCTAAAACATTCAGTGTGACTCTCGGGGTTATGGGAGACTAATGCTGCTGGGTCCCCAGGAAGCAATATATAGAATCCTGACACCAGCTAAGCAAGCCCCAAGTCGTTTAGCTGGTGGAGTCAAAGCTGTGAAGTCAAAGCTGTGGGTGCACCACAGGTGGCAAGATAGGTCCACAGAACCTCCTTCTTGTCTTTATGAATAGGAACCACTGAGAAGTCTTACAGTGCCCTATCTGTTCTCAAGGCTTGTGTGTGAATGTTAGTGCTCCCATGGACATGCATGCGCTCGTTCTCTCTCTCTCTCCCTCTCCTTCTCTCTCTCTCTCTCTCTCTCTTCCTCTCCCTGTCTCTCTCACATGCAGCATATACACAGAGCGTAGACAAAAGCCAAGTAAACCAAGTGTTTCTAGTGCTCATAGGTTCAAATTTTCTAGTCATACAACTCTGGTCTGATCTCTTGGAATATTATTGCCTTATAGTCTGTGTGATGGCGATGCTTCTAACTCCGGGGAAGTCCTACAGATGCTAACTGTGAAACATCTATAATTAAGATGTTAGAAACACCAGAGATGATTATCTATTAGTAAAATGTTTAGTGTCTTCAAGACCACAGATTTGAGAATATTTAGATCATTTCTAAAAAAAATAGAATTTTTTAAAGTAAGATAAGTGTGGTGGCCAAAAGTACCCAACTCAACAATCTGTTGAATTCATCAACATTTTTAAGTATTTCATAGAATTAATGATGAATAGTGATTCAGGAAAAATAAGATAGGTAGACTGAATACTTATCTGAGTACTATAACATCTTTATATATATATATATACTTTTTAAAATTTTAATTAGTGAATCACCGTGAGGTACAGTTACAAACTTATGGACTTTCATGTTTGCATTTGGTTTACATCCCTCTACCAGTGCCCATTCTCCTCCACCAATGTTCCCAGTATCCTTCCCACAACCCTCACCCCAACCCCCACTACCCCACCCTGCCTCTGTGGCAGGGCATTTCCTTTTATTCTCTCTCCTGTTGGATGTTGTAGTTTGCAATAGAGGTATTGAGTGGCCATCATGTACGGTCTATAGTCTACTTTTGGTACGCAGCTTTCAACCTGAGTGGGTCCTCCCAACATTCTCTACTAGGTGTTCCTGCTGCCTTTTCCCCCAGCATGTGAAGCCAGTCTCCAAGCTGTAGGTCAGACCTCCTTGTTGCTATTGCTACTACTCTTGGGTGTTAGTGTCCCATTATGCTACTTTATATTCCACTTATGAGTGCTATCTTTCTATGTCTGTCTCTTTCTTTCTGACTCATTTCACTCAACATGATACTTTCCATGTTGATCCACTTATATCTAAATTTCATGACTTCATCTTTTTTTTTTTTGTTTGTTTTTTTTTTGTTTTTTTTTTAAATTTTTTATTGTGGAAAGTTACAAAGTTACAAAGTTTTCAGGTTTAAATCTCAGTTATACAATGCTCGAATACCCATCCCTTCACCAGTGCTCATATTCCACCACCAAGAATCCCAGTATAGACCCACCCCGCCCCCTCACACCCCAAACACCCCCACGCCCCTAGCCCCCCCACCCTAAGCCCCCCCCCCCGCCTGTGTAACTAATAAATTTCACTTTACTTTCACTTTGATTGCATACAATATTTCAACAAAACTCACTATTATTGTTTGGAGAGTCTCTCCCCTAAAGTCAGACCTGCTGAAAAGGAAGCATTAGGTAATTTGTTTTCCATTGCTGAGGATGAAGAAGTGTGAGGTCGAGTGACCACACTTAGCGGCCTCTCAGTTTTGGGTTTCTGTAATTTAGTATTTTAGTAACTAAGTCCAGAGAGATATCTGCCAGAAGTTGCATCGTTGCCAACTTGTACTTCTCAGTTACATTATATTCCACATATTAGTGCAATCTTTCTATGTCTGTCTCTTTCTTTCTGACTCATTTCACTCAACATGATACTTTCCATGTTGATCCACTTGTATGCAAATTTCATGACTTCATGTTTCCTGACAGCTACATAGTATTCCATTGTGTAAATATACCAGAGTTTCTTTAGCCAATCATCTGTTTTCGGGCACTCTGGTTTTTTCCATATTGTGGCTATTGTGAACAGAGCGGCAATGAACATGGAAATGCAGATGTCATCTCTACTATACCTTTTTGCCTCTCCGGGATATATTCCCAGGAGTGGTGTTGCTGGGTCAAATGGGAGCTCAATTTCTAACTTTTTGAGAATCGTCCATATTGTTTTCCAAAAGGGCTGAACCAGTCGGCATTCCCACCAGCAGTGAAGGAGAGTCCCTTTCTCCCCACATCCACGCCAACACCGGTTGCTTTTGTTTTTGGGGATGTGGGCCAGTCTCTGTGGTGTGAGATGATATCTCATTGTTGTTTTGATCTGCATTTCCCTGATGATTAGTGATGTTGAACATTTTCTCATGTGCCTCTTAGCCATTTGGATTTCTTCTTTGGAAAAGTTTCTGTTCATTTCATCAGCCCATTTTTTGATCGGGTTGGCAGTTTTCTTCTTGTGGAGTTCAACCAGTGCATTGTATATCCTTGTTATCAACCCTTTATCGGATGGGTACTGCATAAATATCCTTTCCCATTCTGTAGACTGTCTTTGTATTTTGGTCACTGTTTCTTTTGAGTTGCAGAAGCTTCTTAGTTTGAGATAGTCCCATTTATTTATCTTTGTTTTCACTAGCTTAGCCAGTGGCGTGTCAGCTTTGAAGATACCTTTGGCTTCAATGTCGTGGAGGGTTTTGCCGACCTTATCTTCAATGTACCTTAGGGATTCTGGTCTGATGTTGAGGTCTTTAATCCATTTTGATCTGATTTTTGTACATGGTGATAGATGGAGGTCTAAGCCCATTTTTTTGCATGTAGCCGTCCAGTTTTGCCAGCACAATTTGTTAAACATGCTTTCCTTGCTCCACTTCACATTTCTTGCTCCCTTATCAAAGATTAGATGATCATATATTTGGGGGTGTATGTCAGAGTATTCAACCCTGTTCCATTGGTCTGCCGCTCTGCCTTTGTTCCAGTACCATGCTGTTTTAATGACTACCGCTTTGTAGTAGAGTTGGAAGTTGGGGAGGTTGATTCCTCCCATTTTCTTTTTCCCAAGGATTGCTTTAGCTATTCGTGGGGGCTTATTGTTCCATATGAATTTCAGGAGCGCTTGCTCCATTTCTTTGAAGAATGTCAAGGGTATCCCTATAGGGATCGCATTGAATTTGTACAATGCTTTGGGGAGAATTGCCATTTTGACAATATTAATTCTTCCAATCCATGAGCAGGGGATGTCTTTCCATTTCCTCGTGTCCTCTTTTATTTCCTGAAGTAGTGTTTTATAGTTTTCATTATACAAGTCCTTTACCTCCTTTGTTAAGCTGATTCCGAGGTATTTGATTTTTTGAGGCGCAATTGTGAATGGGATTGCTTTTCTCAGGTCACTTTCTTCTCTCTCATTATTTGCATATAGGAAAGCCATGGACTTTTGGGTATTGATTCTATAGCCTGCAACTTTACTGTACGAGTCTATTGTTTCTAGGAGTTTCTTGGTAGAGGTTTTAGGGTTCTCTAAGTATAGTATCATATCATCTGCGAATAGTGAGAGCTTGATTTCTTCCTTTCCTACCTGAATGCCCTTAATGTCTTTTTCTTGCCTAATCGCTATTGCAAGTACTTCCAGTACTATATTGAACAGAAGTGGAGAGAGTGGGCATCCTTGTCTCGTCCCTGTTCTCAGAGGGAAGGCTCTTAGTTTTTCCCCATTGAGGACAATGCTTGCCATAGGCTTGTGATAAATGGCTTTGACTATATTGAGGAAGGTCCCTTCTATACCTATTTTGGCTAGTGTTTTCATCATAAACGGATGCTGGATCTTGTCAAATGCTTTCTCTGCATCTATTGATATGATTATATGATTTTTATCTTTTCTTTTGTTGATATGGTGGATTATGTTGATTGATTTCCGGATGTTAAACCATCCTTGCATCCCCGGGATGAATCCCACTTGGTCGTGGTGTATGATCTTTTTGATAAGTTGTTGAATTCTATTTGCTAATATTTTGTTGAGAATTTTTGCATCTGTGTTCATCAGGGATATTGGCCTGTAGTTTTCTTTTTTTGTGGTGTCTTTGTTTGCTTTTGGTATTAGGGAGATATGAGCCTCATAGAAACTGTTAGGGAGGGTTTCTGTTTCTTCAATTTCCTGGAAGAGCTTGAGAAGGACTGGCAAAAGGTCCTCTTTAAATGTTTGGAAGAACTCACTAGTGAATCCGTCTGGACCTGGGCTTTTGTTTTTGGGGAGACTTTTGATTACCATTTCAATTTCCTTGATGTTAATTGGACTATTCAGGTACTCCAGGTCTTCTTGGCTCAGCCTTGGGAGATTATAGGAGTCGAGGAATTTATCCATTTCTTCTAGATTCTCTTGTTTCGTGGCATAGAGATTTTCAAAGTAGTCTCTGATGATCTTTTGAATTTCATTGGTTTCTGTCGTGATGTCCCCCTTTTCATTTCTGATTCGGCTTATAAGGGTTCTCTCTCTCTCTTTCTTTGTGAGTCTTGCTAGTGGTTTATCAATCTTGTTTATTTTCTCGAAGAACCAGCTCTTGGTTTCATTGATCTTCCGGATTGTCTTTTGGGTTTCCATGTCTTTAATTTCTGCTCTAAGTTTTATTATCTCTTTCCTTCTGCCTGGTTTTGGCTCCTTTTGTTGGTCCTTTTCTAAGGTCTTGAGCTGTGAAGTCAAGTTATTTATGTGGGCCCTTTCTTCCTTCCTGAGATATGCTTGCAGAGCTATAAATTTTCCCCTTAAAACGGCTTTAGCTGCGTCCCACAGGTTCTGGTAGCTCGTGTCTTCATTCTCATTTGTTTCTAGGTACCTTTTGATTTCATCCTTGATTTCCTTCCTGACCCACTCATTGTTCAATATCGAGCTATTTAATTTCCAGGTGTTTGATTTGGTTTTCTGCATCTGTCCACAGTTAAGTTTTATCTTCAGTGCATCATGGTCTGAAAAGATAGCTGGTACAATGTCTATCTTGTTGATTCTGTTGAGGTATGTTGTGTGGCCCAGCGCATGGTCTATTCTGGAAAATGTTCCATGTGCACTGGAAAAGAATGTGTATTCCTTTTTTGGGGGATATAAAGCCCTGTATAGATCTATTAGCCCTCTCTCTTCTATTTCTTCCTTCAAAGCCAGTATGTCATTGGTGAGTTTTAATCTTCTAGATCTGTCCAGAGGAGACAGTGCAGTGTTGAAGTCTCCAACTACTATTGTGTTGCTCGAGATGTCCTTCTCGAGGTCTCTTAGCAGCTGTTGTAGGTATTTAGCTGGTCCCTCATTGGGTGCGTAGACATTTAGGAGTGTGATTTCTTCCTGATGTACACATCCCTTGATTAATAAAAAGTGGCCTTCACTATCCCTTCTAATCTTTTTCAACCTGAAGTCTATGTTGTCCGATACTAGTAAAGCCACTCCGGCTTTCTTGAGGGAGTTGTTTGCTTGCAGGATTGTTTTCCATCCTTTGACTTTGAGTCTGTGTTTGTTCTGGCTATTCAGATGTGTTTCTTGCAGGCAACAGAAGGTTGGGTTGAGTCTCTGAATCCATTTTGCCAGTCTGTGTCTCTTAATTGGTGAATTCAGACCATTGACATTAAGGGAGATTATTGTTATGGGATTTTGTGCCGTCTTTGTGCAAGGGTTTGTTGTGCTTGTAGAGGTTGTTCTTGTCTTACAATAGCCCCTTTAGTGCTTCTTTTAGGTTTGGTTTTGAGTCTATGAAGTTCCTGAGCTGTTGTTTATCCCCAAAGTAGTGTATGATTCCTTCTAGTTTGAATGAGAGTTTAGCCGGATAAAGTATTCTTGGTGAAGCGTTGATTTCATTGAGTTTTTTCACTATATCCCACCATTGCCTTCGAGCTTGGAGGGTTTCCTCTGATAGATCTGCTGTGAGCCTAAGGGGTGCTCCTTTGTATGCGATTTCCTTCTTGGACCTTGCTGCTTGGAGTATTGTGTCTCTCTGGAAGATGTCCATCATTGTAACTATGATATGTCTTGGGGTTTTTCTGTTAGGATCTCTTTTAGCTGGCACTCTCCGGGCGCCTTGAATCTGGATGCCCGCATTGTCCAGCTGTGGGAAGTTTTCCGCAATGATTTGTTTGACTGTGTCTTTTTCGTTGGGGTTGGTTCCCTGTGGTTCTGGTAGTCCAATGATTCTAATGTTGTTCCTCTTGAATTCATCCCCTAGGACTCTGATTCTGGCTAGAGCTATTTTGAGGTCTCTTGCCATGGTTTGATGTTGCCTGTAGGCCTCTTGCAGCTCATCTTCAAGCATACTGATTCTGTCTTCGGCTGCAGTCATCCTATTGTTGAGGGCAGTGAGAGAGTTTTTGATTTCATGTACGGAATCCTTCATTTCTTTTTGAAGGTTTTTTATTTCTGCTCTCATTTCTTCCCGTATTTTGTCGGCTGTCTGTTGTATTGTTTCCGCCAGGTCTTCCTTGAAGTTGTCCATCTTTGCATTGAGTTGATTGAACATGTTGAGGATTTCAAGTCTGAATTCTTTCTCAGAGAGGTCAAGTTTGTAGGAGGCGCCCATTGAGGTTTCCGGACTCCTTTGATCGTCCTCTGGTTGCAATGGGTATTTTCGCTGTTTCTTCATGTTGTTTGTGGTGATATGAAAGAGGGCTCTTGATGATGAGTGTC
This sequence comes from Sorex araneus, assembly GCF_027595985.1. NCBI lineage: Eukaryota > Metazoa > Chordata > Mammalia > Eulipotyphla > Soricidae > Sorex > Sorex araneus. The sequence goes on along the minus strand of NC_073310.1, from coordinate 21,132,381 downwards.
CCTGTTTCCTTTTGTTGCGAAAAAGGATTGTGGATAGGCTCAGTTAATAGTGGTTGGCTTTTTACTTGCCGGTGTAGAACCTGGTCTCCTACTGAGATGTTCTTATGTGAAGTCTTGTGTTTTATTGTCCTACTGCTTGTGAATAGCTAGGATGTTAGTCTTGGATAGGATGTTGAGAAAACTACTTTCCGCCGCGTTAGCGGCCGCCGGCAATGAGGCCACGCCCACTTTTCTTAGGCCACGCCCCCCTGGTGGTTAGGCCACGCCCCTTTCCCACAGACCTTTGCGGGAAGACAGGACGGCGGCGGCGCTTGGGGTTGGCGTGCCGGCCACTCGGCCGGCAGTCCGGAGGGGAGGGAAGCCCGGGGTGCTCAGGGCCGCGGAGCAGGCTGGGTCCGGAAGGGCGGGTCGAGGGAGCGTCACAGACCTTTGCCGGAAGACAGGACGGCGGCGGCGCTTGGGGTTGGCGTGCCGGCCACTCGGCCGGCAGTCCGGAGGGGAGGGAAGCCCGGGGTGCTCAGGGCCGCGGAGCAGGCTGGGTCGACTTCATCTTTTCTAACAGCTGCATAGTATTCCATTGTGTAGATGTACCAAAGTTTCTTTAACCAGTCATCTGTTTGGGGGCACTCGGTTTTTTTCCCAGTCTGCATTTGTATGTTCATTGCAGCGCTGTTTATAATAGACATCTTTATGTTTTGTGATAATATTTGCCTTTGCTTATTATTTCTTTGTTCTCTGTGCAAGTATGCTTTGGAGTTTTATCTGAGTTTTGCTTAGGTACTCAATAAGTTGTTCACTTTAGAAACAGTCATTATTGGTTATGTCTTCTCACTCATTATTTTAGTTTGGGAAAAGCTGATTTGCTATTTTAGAATTTTTTCAGATAACTGAAAAGTTTTTCACCAAATGTGTCCTAATTTGTAAAACTTCTTCTTTTTTTTAATTTGTAAAACTTCTTTTTCGCCCCCAGGCCCACCCAGGCTGCTGCTGCGTACTCTCCATTTGCGCAGGGGAACAAGGGTGGATTACACTTGAAAGGTTGTTCGTGGGGTCTCCAGGTGGCTCTCTCTTGCCACCCGTGTTTGGTGATCTCAACCCACTTCTCCACCTGGGATGGCTGTTGCCTTGGACAGATGAAGGAAGAACAAGGGCCAATCTGGTTGCTGATTAGTTGTCATTTATTCAATCTCTCATCTCTCCCATCTCTCTCCAACCCTCTCTCTCTGTCTATCCCTCTCTAACCGCGCAATTCTTTCTTCCCTCTGTATCTGTCTCCTCTATCTCTCTCTGCTGTCTCTAACCAATCTCCTGTTCACTTCTGTCACTGTGTCCATCTCTCTTTCAATCCTCTCCTCTTTCTCCTTCTGTACCCTCCCCCTCTCTCCACAGATGCTCTTTTTTATCCTCTCACCACGCCTCTCCAACCACACCTCCCCACGGGAAGCATAATCAAAAATGTTTTTCCAGTCTTCCCAAACACCTGCATTCCACAAAGGCAAAAAAAGCCCTTAAAGTGTGTTTCTCCTCTCCTTAGAGCTGCAATTTGATTAATATCTTTAATTCTCCTTCCTATTATTTATCATTCTGTATGGACACAGTAATAGAAATTCTTAGGCTTATAGGGTGACTTTCCTGGGGATATCTCACCACAGACTTAGACTACAGTGACCAGGCTAGATCAATCATTCCTAACCCCAGCAGGGTCCAAATATAGTTATTACTTTTGGATCATGACAGAATTTGTCCATGACCAAGCTCTTAACTTCTAGGGCATTAGGGCATTTGGCAGGCCCCAAGGTAGCTCATAGCTGACTGCTTGCCCTGGGTTCATCCAGTCCCTCAACGGGACCCTGCTTTTGGGGATCTAGGAAGTAAAGGCAACTGAGGCATAAGTCGAGAGAGCAGATGTCCAGGAGATAATATTATCTGGAGTCAATCAACTGCCAAGCCACAGGCTTATCTTTTTAACTGTCTTCCTATATCCATACAAAAAAGCAATTGCTCTGAAATAAGTAACCATGCAAAGAACATAAAGGAGAAGAAGAGAAAGACTATATTTACAAGTCAAAGTCTGATCAAAAATCAAGGATGATTGACAGGTTACCGGGGAATCAAGAAGCTTAAGCTCCCAGCGGCCAGGGAAGAAGGGCAAACCAGTGTTATCCTACACTAATTGTGCAGGCACCAACTGTCTAAAATCACAGAAACCTTTACTAATTACTTTAAAGATTGTCCTTTCTCTTGGCCTCATGTTATCAAGTCTCCCAGAGGTAGTTGTTTTTTCATATCAGGCCAGTGACCAGTTGACCTTGAAAATCTGGGACAAATAAAATTAATACCACTCATATGTGGCATATAAAGAATAGGTACGGGGTATGGACAATGTCCATTGATAGTAAACCTTGGACACTGGATTAAAAATCTGAAAGGGCAGGGTTAAGCGGGAGGTAAGGAGTTGTGAAGTCACAAGGGAGCATAAGTGGAGGGTTTTAACACATGGGTGGTAGCTAAGGGGGTAATAGTATGCACCCAAATCATCATTGTCAATCAACAAAGAATGGGGATATGGGCGAGGTGGAAGGAAGGTGACAGCATGGGTGATATAGCGACAGGAATAGAGGGTGATGGGAAGTTTGTAGTGGTGCTTATTGTAACTTATGCATCAGGATAATAAATTTAATAACCACTATAACCACTGTAACCTAGCCCTCCTACTTATAATATAAAAATGATAACTAAAGGTCACTCAATAAATTTAAGAAAACAATGAAATAACATATATATATACACTAAGATTCAGTTACAATTAACACAGAAATTATGAACATACATTAATGACTAAAGTGAATGGACAAACATTTCAAAGAATACCATCAAAAAAATCATGATACCAATGTTTCTATGGATTTACCACAGAAAGAATCTTAAAATAATTTCATCAAGGAGGAGAAACGTTAAAATCTACACTCTGAGGCATTATGCTTAGCTGTTACTTATGGATTATTTTACAATATGGAAATGAGAGAAAATTTACCTTATGAGCATAAAAGTTTAATCCTCAAAACACCACACCTTAATTTCAGCATCATAACATAATAATAGGTCACAACAGGAAGAATTGATTTCTGGTGAGCAGTAATGGTTCAAAATATGAACCTCAGTGCCACAACTATGTTAGCAGAATGAATGTAGGGCCAGAATGAGATATGGGGTTATGACAGGCTAGGGACAGTTTTTGTCTCACTTCTCCTCTATCTGTGTCACTGTGGGTTAAGCATAGCTGCTCCCACTGTTATAGTGATCTCCACAGTAGTAGTCGGCCTCGTCTTCTGCTTGGAGGTTCTGGATGGTCAGGAACCGATTCGGGCCAGATGCTGATCCCGAGAAGCGATCAGAGATCCCATCTCCCTTGGATCCCATCTGACCATTGGGACCCACACGCATCACAAACCGGGGGCTTTTTCCTGGGCTTTGCTGGTGCCAATCCACACCGTTACCACTGTAGGCACTGTTCAGGGTACAGGTGAGCTTTATTGAGGTTTTCAGGGAGGCAGATGCCGAAGGTGCTTGAGTCAGAACAAGTTGAGAGAAGGACCCTGAAAACACAGACACTTATTAAGAGCTCTCAGAAGGTCAGCAAAGAAAAACATTACGGCTATGTGGGAAAGGCAATTTTCTGTAGTTTGCAATAAAGATAAACATCCTCACCTGTGCAGTGCAGGAGGAAGGCGAGGAGGAGTGGAGTCCAGGCCATGGTGCAGGCACGCACAACTCTGTGAGAAAGATATATCTCAGGTATCTTATACCCTGAGACTCAGGGTAACCCTCTCCATGCAAATGTGCTCTTCCTTTCTGGTCAATTAAGCTCCTTATGGCCCTTGGTTACCTCCCAATGTCCTGGCCTCAAATCTTGCTGCATTGCCTCTGGTTTGGGTCTGATAAGAAAATACCCATGGGGAAAGTGAGAAACTGGTGGCTGGGTCCAGTGAGCACTGAACAGATGACAGGTGTTTTATTCCCTGGCTAACAGACTTCGTCACATCATTAGGGCAAGGTGCACAGTGCCCCCTGCTGCCTCAGATTGATAATGTCTTTCACCAGAAGGTTGGTGACTCAGAGGTCCCTGCCCTCAGAGTTTGACCTCCTCCCATTTCTGCATAAGGACAGAACAAATCCCTTAACACATGCAGCTTCCTACCTAGTCTCATTCAATCCTTTTCTCTTTGGGCTTTCACTGGAATCAATAAGAGATCAGCTTGCAAAGAGTAATTAGAGAAAAGGGTGCCTCAGAATAGTACATAGATGAGCATACACAGATGAGCACGAAGTCACTTCCTAGGTTGCTCAATATTCAACATCTCCCATTTCCTACATCATCCTCACTAGATTTAATTAACAGACTCTAATAAGTGTTTGGTATTACAAAGAAACTTGGGATTTCCTGTGAAAAGGGAAAAACTAAATGCGCCTTGAAGGACATATTTCTGAGGTGAGGTAAAGGTAGTCAGTAGATTTGAAACTATCTGAGGATTAGAGAGTCTGGAGAGCAAGTTTAAGTGTGGTATTCCTTTTCAGGGATAGATACCATGACTTGCCAAATACAAAGACCTCAATGATTATCTAAAAGGGTAACTCTTGAGAGAGGGTTTGGACCTAAAGGGAGAGAACAGGAACATACACAAGTCAGTGTTGATACACAGGTCATAGGGGTGGGAGGGTTATACTGTAGAGAACCCTGAAGGAGAGGAGAGGACAATAGAGCATCTGAGTAGTAGCTCAGGAAGATGACACAAAGATAAAGATTGATGCTTAGGGCCAAAAAGCTGTTGTGGTTGAGACCCTTGCCTTAAAAGCAGTCAACCCCAAATGGATTTCTCATATCACATATCCTCCAGGGATCACACTGAATCTGGATAATGCTTTGGGGAGTATTGCCATTTCGACAATGTTAATTCTCCCAACCATGAGCAGGGGGTAAGTTTCCATTTTCTTGTGTCTTTTTTTTTTGCTTTTTGGGTCACACCAGGCGATGCACAGGGGTTATTCCTGGCTCTGCACTCAGGAATTACTCCTGGCATTGCTCAGGGGACCATGTGGGATGCTGGGAATTGAACCCGGATGGCCGCGTGCAAGGCAAATGCCCTACCCGCTGTACTATCACTCCAGCCCCTCCTTGCGTCTTCTTTTATTTCTTGAAGTGGTGTTCTGTACTTTACTTTGTAGAGGTCCTTTACCTCCTTAGTTAAGCTGATTCTGAGGTACTTGATTTTCTGAGGCATGACTGTGATTGGGATTGCCTTTTTCATATCGTTTTCTTCTCTCTCATTATTTATGTTTAGGAAAGCCATGGAGTATTTTTGAGTATTTATTTTATTGCCTGTGACTTTACTATACAAGTTAACTGTTTCTAGGAGTTTTTTTGTAGAGGCTTTGGGTCCTCTAAATATAGTATCATGTCATCTGCAAATAGTGAGAGTTTGATTTCTTACTTTCCTACTTGTTTTAAGTATTTAGCTGGTCCTTCATTGGTTGCATACATGTTTAAGTGTGTGATTTCTTCCTGCTGTACATATCCCCTGATTATATAAAAATGGCCTTTGCTGTCTCTTCTAATCTTTTTCAGCCTGAAATCTATGTTGTTGGATATGCCACCCTGGCTTTCTTGAGGGAGTTGTTTGCTTCAACGATTGTTTTCTGTCCTTTGACTTTGAGTCTGTGTTTGTTCTGGCTGTTCAGATGTGTTTCTTGTAGGCAGCAGAATGTTGGATTGAGTTTTTTAATCCATTTGCCACTCTGTGTCTATTAAACGGGGCATTTAGACCACTGACATTGAGAGAGATTATTGTCATGGGGTTTTGTGCCATCTTTTTGTAGAGGTTTGTTGTGCTTGTTGGGCTTTTCTTGTCTTACAGTACCCCCTTTATTCCTTTTAAGGATGGTTTCGAGTCTTTGAAGTTCCTGAGTTGTGGTTTATCTATGAAACAGTGTATTGTCCCTTTGAGCTTGAGTGAGAATTTAGCCAGATAAAGTATTCTTGTGAGGTGTTCATTTCATTGAGTTTTTTCACTATATCCCACCATTGTCTTTGGGCTCAGGTTTCCTCTGATAAGTCTGCTGTAAATCAAAGGGGTGCTTCTTTGTATGTGATTTCCTTCTTTGACCTTGCTGCTCGCAGCATTGTGTCTCTATCCACAGTATCCATCATTCTGGTTATGATATGTCTTCGAGTCTTTTTATTAAGGTCTCTTTTAGCTGGTACTCTTAGGGCTCCTTGGATCTGGATGCCTGCATTCTCCAGCTTTAGGAATGTCTTGGCAGTGTATATCTTTAACTACTGCTTTTTCATTGGGGTTGCCTCCTTGTCCTGCTGGTACTCCGATGATTCTTATGTTGTTTCCTGTGTGATTTCTGCAGCTCATCTTCAAGCTCACTGATTCTGTCTTCGACTGCAATCATTCTACTGTTGAGGACACCCACTGAGTTTTTTAATTTCATCTACTGTATTCTTTATTAGCAACACTTCCATTTGTAGCTTTCTTATTTCTGCTCTCATTTTTTCCTGGCTGGCCATTACACTGTTTCTTTCATGTCCTCCTTTAACTTACTGGATGTCTGTTCCATTGTTTCTTTGAGTTCGTTAAATTTCCTCAGCATTTCATCTCTGAATTCTTTGCCTGAGAGATTTTTTGTGGGAATTTCTGAGGAGGCTTCAGGGCTCTTTTCTTTATCCACATCTCATGGGGGCAGGGGAGGATCTGTGATGTTCCTTCATGTTACAGTGATAGTTTGGAGTCAGGTCCTTCAGTTCACTATCATTGACCACCTCTCGCTGCAACAGAAGATTCTAGAATGGCTTGGTTGATGGTAGTCTCTTTTTTCCCCTTTAAGAATACTGCCTATTCAGTGCCTTATGTGGGGCCACTACTGTAGCTTCAGGGATGTGCTCTTTTTCATTGGGATTTTTTTTTTAATTTATTTATTTTTAATTAGAGAATCACCGTGAGGGTACAGTTACAGATTTATACACTTTTGTGCTTATACTTCCCTCATACAAAGTTTGGGAACCCATCCCTTCACCAGTGCCCATTCTCCACCACCCGTAAACCCAGTGTCCCTCCCACCCTCCCCCATCCCATCTCCCCCCCACCCCACCCTGCCACTGTGGCAAGGCATTCCCTTCTGTTTTCTCTCTCTAATTAGCTGTTGTGGTTTGCAATAAAGGTGTTGAGTGGCCGCTGTGTTCAGTCTCTAGCCCTCATTCAGCCCGCAACTCCATTCCCCCACATGGCCTTCGACTACAATGTAGTTGGTGATCGCTTCTCTGAGTTGACCTTTCCCCGGAACGTGAGGCCAGCCTCTAAGCCATGGAGTCAACCTCCTGGTACTTATTTCTACAGTTCTTGGGTGTTAGTCTCCCACTCTGTTATTCTATATACCATAGATGAGTGCAATCTTTCTATGTCTGTCTCTCTCTTTCTGACTCATTTCACTCAGCATGAAACTTTTCATGCCCATCCACTTAACTACAAAATTCTTGACCTCCTTTTTTCTAACAGCTGCATAGTATTCCATTGTATAGATGTACCAAAGTTTCCTCAACCAGTCATCCGTTCTGGGGCATTCGGGTTTTTTCCAGATTCTGGCTATTGTAAACAGTGCTGCGATGAACATACATGTGCAGATGTTGTTTCGATTGTACTTTTTTGCCTCTCTGGGATATATTCCCAGCAGTGGTATTGCTGGGTCAAATGGGAATTCAATATCTAATTTTTTGAGAGTCGTCCAAATTGTTTTCCAGAAGGGCTGAACCAGTCGGCATTCCCACCAGCAGTGAAGAAGGGTCCCTTTCTCCCCACATCCTCTCCAACAGCGGTTGCTTTTGTTCTTTTGGATGTGTGCTAGTCTCTGTGGTGTGAGGTGGTATCTCATGGTTGTTTTGATCTGCATCTCTCTGATGATTAGTGATGTAGAGCACTTTTTCATGTGCCTTTTGGCCATTCGTATTTCTTCCTTGGTAAAGTTTCTGTTCATTTCTTTGCCCCATTTTTTGATGGGGTTGGATGTTTTCTTCTTGTAGAGCTCAACCAGTGCTTTATATACCATTGATATCAACCCCTTATCTGATGGGTATTGTGTAAATATCCTTTCCCATTCTGTGGATAGTCTTTGTATTCTGGTCACTGTATCTCTTGCGGTGCAGAAGCTTTTTAGTTTAATGTAGTCCCATTTGTTGATCTCTGTTTTTACTAGATTGCTTAGTTCCATGTCACCTTTGAAGATACCTTTATCTTCAATATCGTGGAGGGTTTCGCCGACCTTGTCTTCAATGTACCTTATGGTTTGTGGTCTAATGTTGAGGTCTTTAATCCATTTTGATCTGACTTTTGTGCATGGTGTCAGGTCAAGGTCTAAACCCATTTTTTTGCATGTGGTTGTCCAGTTGTGCCAGCACCATTTGTTAAAGAGGCTTTCCTTGCTCCACTTCACATCTCTTGCTCCCTTATCAAAGATTAGATGATCATACATTTGGGGTTGTGTGTAGGGATATTCCACCCTGTTCCATTGGTCTACGGCTCTGCCTTTGTTCCAGTACCATGCTGTTTTAATTGTTACTGCTTTGTAGTAAAGTTTGAGGTTGGGGATGGTGATGCCTCCCATCATCTTTTTCCCAAGAATTGTTTTAGCTATCCTTGGACGTTTGTTATTCCATATGAACTTTAGGATTGCTTGATCCATTTCTTTGAAGAATGTCATGGGTATATTTATAGGGATCGCATTGAATCTGTATAATGCTTTAGGGAGTATTGCCATTTTGACAACATTGATTCTCCCTATCCACGAGCAGGGTATATGTTTCCATTTCCTCATGTCCTCTTTGATTTCATGGAGTAGCGTTATGTAGTTTTCTTTGTAAAGGTCTTTTACTTCCTTGGTTAAGCTGATTCCGAGGTACCTGATTTTCTGCGGCACGATTGTGAATGGGATTGCTTTTTTCATGTCCCTTTCCTCTGCCTCATTGTTTGCATATATGAAGGCCATGGATTTTTGGGTATTGATTTTGTAGCCTGCAACTTTACTGTATAAGTCTATTGTTTCTAAGAGTTTCTTAGTAGAGGTTTTAGGCTTCTCTAGATATAGTATCATGTCGTCTGCAAATAGTGAGAGTTTGATTTCTTCCTTTCCTATCTGGATGCCCTTAATCTCTTTTTCTTGTCTAATAGCTATCGCAAGTACTTCCAGTACTATATTGAAGAGGAGTGGTGAGAGTGGGCATCCTTGTCTTGTGCCTGATCTCAGAGGAAAGGCCCTTAGTTTTTCCCCGTTGAGGATAATGCTTGCCGTAGGCTTGTGATAGATGGCTTCGACTATCTTGAGGAAAGTTCCTCCAAACCCCATTTTGGCGAGGGTTTTCATCATGAAAGGATGTTGGATCTTGTCAAATGCTTTCTCTGCATCTATTGATATGATCATATGGTTTTTATCTTTACTTTTGTTGATATGCTGGATTATGTTGATTGATTTCCGAATGTTAAACCATCCTTGCATCCCTGGGATGAATCCCACTTGGTCGTGATGTATGATCTTTTTGATGAGTTGTTGGATCCTATTTGCTAGTATTTTGTTGAGGATCTTCGCATCGGTGTTCATCAGGGAAATTGGTCTGTAATTTTCTTTCTTAGTGGTGTCTTTGTTTGCTTTTGGTATTAGGGAGATATGTGCTTCATAGAAACTGTTTGGGAGAGTTCCTGTTTTTTCAATTTCCTGGAAAAGTTTGAGGAAAACAGGCAATAGGTCTTCTTTAAATGTTTGGAAGAATTCGCCAGTGAAACCATCTGGGCCTGGGCTTTTGTTTTTGGGGAGGTTTTTGATTACCGTTTCAATTTCCTTAACATTGATGGGTCTATTCAGGTATTCCAGGTCTTCTTTCTTCAGTCTTGGGAGATTGTAGGAATCAAGGAATCCATCCATTTCTTTTAGGTTCTCCTTTTTTGTGGCGTAAAGACTTTCAAAGTAGTCTCTAATGATCTTTTGAATCTCACTGGTTTCTGTTATGATGTCCCCCTTTTCATTTCTGATTCGATTTATTAGAGTTTTCTCTCTCTCTTTCTTTGTGAGACTTGCTAGCGGTTTATCAATCTTATTTATTTTCTCAAAGAACCAACTCTTTGTTTCATTGATCTTTCGGATTGTTTTTTTGGTTTCGATGTCATTAATTTCTGCTCTAATTTTTATTATTTCTTTCCTTCGGTCTGGTTTGGGGTCCTTTTTCTGGTCCTTTTCTAGGATCTTGAGTCGTGAAGTCAAGCTATCTATGTGGGTCCTTTCTTCCTTCCTGAGGAATGCTTGGAGAGCTATAAATTTTCCCCTTAACACGGCTTTAGCTGCGTCCCATAGGTTTTGGTAGCTCGTGTCTTCATTCTCATTTGTTTCTAAGTATCTTTTGATTTCTTCCTTGATTTCCTTCTTGACCCACTCATTGTTCAACATGGAATTGTTTAATTTCCAGGTGTTTGATTTGATTTTCCGTATTTGTGGGTGGTTAGCTTCTATCTTCAGCGCATCGTGGTCTGAAAAGATGGTTGATACAATTTCTATTTTTCCGATTCGATTGAGGTATGTTCTGGGGCCCAGTACATGGTCTATTTTTGAAAATGTTCCATGTGCACTGGAAAAGAATGTGTATTCTTTCTTTTTGGGGTGTAAGGCCCTGTATAGGTCTATTAGGCCTCTCTCTTCAATTTCTTCATTCAGGGTCAGTGTTTCCTTGTTGAGTTTTGTTCTTGTGGATCTATCTAGAGGTGATAAGTCCGTATTGAAGTCTCCGACTACAATTGTGCTGTTAGTGATGTCCTCTTTGAAGTCTGTTAGGAGTCGTTTTAAATATTTAGCCGGTCGTTTGTTAGGAGCATATACGTTTAAGAGTGTGATTTCTTCCTGTTGTACATATCCCTTGATAAACAGAAAATGACCTTCGCTGTCCCTTTTGATCTTTTTCATCCTGAAATCTATGTTGTCGGATACCAGGATGGCCACTCCAGCTTTTTTCAGGGGGTTGTTTGCTTGGAGGATTGTTTTCCATCCTTTGACTTTGAGTCTATGTTTACTCTGTTTGTTCAGGTGTGTTTCTTGCAGGCAACAGAATGTTGGGTTTAATTTCCGGATCCATTTAGCCACTCTGTGTCTCTTGATAGGTGCATTTAGGCCATTGACATTGAGAGAGATTATTGTGATGTGGTTTTGTGTGATCTTTCTGTGGGATTTGTTGTTCTTATGGGGCTCCTCCTTGTCTTACAGTAGCCCCTTTAGACCTTCTTTCAAGATTGGTTTTGAGTCTATGAAGTTCCTGAGCTGTTGTTTATCCGAGAAATAGTGTATGGTTCCTTCGAGTTTGAGTGAGAGTTTAGCTGGATAAAGTATTCTTGGTGAGGCATTCATTTCATTGAGTTTTTTCACTATGTCCCACCATTGTCTTCGGGCTCGGAGGGTTTCTTCTGACAGATCGGCCTTAAATCTGAGGGGTGCTCCTTTGTATGTGATTTCCCTCTTTGACCTTGCTACTTGTAGAATTGTGTCTCTATCTAGAGCATCCGCCATTCTGACTATGATATGCCTTGGAGTCTTTTTATTTGGGTCTCTTTTTGCTGGCACTCTTCGGACTTCTTGTATCTGGACGCCTGCCTTCTCCAGCTCTGGGAATTTCTTAGCGATGATGTCTTTGACTATGTTTTTTTCATTGGGGTTACTTCCCTGTGGTTCTGGTACTCCAATGATTCTTATGTTGTTCCTCTTGAAGTCATCCCCCAGGGCTCTGATTCGCTCTATAGCCATTTTGAGGTCTTTGGCCATTATTTGTTGCTGTCTGTAAGCTTTCTGCAGCTCATCCTCAAGCTCGCTGATTCTGTCTTCGGCTGTAGTCATTCTGCTGTTGAGGGCATCTAGTGATATTTTTATTTCATCTACCAATTGCTTTATTTGTGAGACTTCGGTTCGAAGGTTTGAAATTTCTGCTCTCATTTCTGCTCTCATTTCTTCCTGTATTTTCTTGGTAGAGCGTTCCAGCGCTTGATTCATCTCGTCCCTTAATTTATTGGATGTCTGTTCCATAGTTGCTTGGAGTAGGTCGACTCTCCTCCATATTTCCTCTCTGAATTGTTTATCTGAGAGGTCGTAGATGTTGGGAGACTGTTTTGAGGTTTCTAGTATCTTTTCTTCTCCCTCTCTTGGTGGAGGGGATTTTCGCTGTTTCTTCATATTGTCAGGGAAGTGCAGAGTTGGAACCTTGTAGTTATTTATTCCTCTTTCTTTTTGTGGGAAGAAGGGGCTCCGATTGTGCTGAACTTCCCTTATTCACTGATAGGTTTTATACTGTCAGCCAAAGCTAATGGCTATTTTGTGTAAATGTTTGAGATCGCAAAAGTGAGTTTTCAAAGGAATACACAGTATGGATTGAGCTGAGGTAGGAAAGAATAACTGCGGCCGCGTTAGCGTTGGCTGCTCCGGAAAGAGGCGACGCCCACTTTTAGGCCACGCCCCCTGAGATGAGGACACGCCCCTAAGCAGCAGAGTGGGGATTGGTCAGGATCCGACGGCGGCGGCGGAAAGGTGCCATCAGGGGCTTCAGGAGAAGCCCCGAGCCGCGGCGGGCAGGGGGCGGGGAGGGGGCTTCTCCGCGCTGAGGCAGGCTCTCCAAGGGATTGCCTGTTTACCTGCAGGGTGGAGATTGGTCAGGATCCGACGGCGGCGGCGGAAAGGTGCCAGGCAGGGGCTTCAGGAGAAGCCCCGAGCCGCGGCGGGCCGGGGGCGGGGAGGGGGCTTCTCCGCGCTGAGGCAGGCTCTCCAAGGGATTGCCTGTTTACCTGCAGGGTGGAGATTGGTCAGGATCCGACGGCGGCAGCGGAAAGGTGCCAGGCAGGGGCTTCAGGAGAAGCCCCGAGCCGCGGCGGGCAGGGGGCGGGGAGGGGGCTTCTCCGCGCTGAGGCAGGCTCTCCAAGGGATTGCCTGTTTACCTGCAGGATGGAGATTGGTCAGGATCCGACGGCGGCAGCGGAAAGGTGCCAGGCAGGGGCTTCAGGAGAAGCCCAGAGCCGCGGCGGGCAGGGGGCGGGGAGGGGGCTTCTCCGCGCTGAGGCAGGCTCTCCAAGGGATTGCCTGTTTACCTGCAGGATGGAGATTGGTCAGGATCCGACGGCGGCGGCGGAAAGGTGCCAGGCAGGGGCTTCAGGAGAAGCCCCGAGCCGCGGCGGGCAGGGGGCGGGGAGGGGGCTTCTCCGCGCTGAGGCAGGCTCTCCAAGGGATTGCCTGTTTACCTGCAGGGTGGAGATTGGTCAGGATCCGACGGCGGCGGCGGAAAGGTGCCAGGCAGAGGCTTCAGGAGAAGCCCCGAGCCGCGGCGGGCAGGGGGCGGGGAGGGCTTCATTGGGATTTTTGATTCTTTGTATTCACTGTTATTTTGGTATTTGGGGGCGGAGTATTTTGATTGGAAAGGCTAGTAGACTATCGCCCTATTGCGATTGGGATAGCTTTGATGTCCTCTTCAGAATTAGGTAATGGAAGCTGAGCTGTGAGTCCAAAATGCTGAGAACTGGAAAAATAGTTGCAGCAGTGTGAGCGGCTGTCCCAGAGGTCATGCCCACCAGCCGCCTCACCTGTGCAGAGAGCGGCAGGTTGCTTTAGTGCCCGCACGATGTTTGGAGCTCACTTCTGGCACTCCTGCAGCTCACTGGGTTTCCCATGGCCAGGCACTCCACAGGGGCCTTCCATACTATTATTTTTTACATGTACTTTTGTGTACATACATGTTTCCCTAGGTGGATATCCCCTTTAACAGCTGAAGTTTCAGAATCTGTGGACCTTAATGTTTTAATGGGTCTGGGACCATGTCTACATGTATGTGCACAGGAAATGCCTTCAAATAAATGAAAAGGTCAGGCTTGCAAAGTTCTCTGAAGGAATAAGTCAATGAGGGAAGGTTTTGTGTGTCCTTGGATGTGGGAGTTTGGGCAGACCTCTCATAGTGCTTATGATCCAGTGACTATTCCTGGTGGTAGTTGCCCAGACCAGTGTGAGATTGATAGTTGTACTCTGGTCCCGCAGAACTCAGGAACCATCAGAGCCACTCAGCTGGACTCAGGGGCTACCAGGGCCACACCAGATGGTGCTTATGGGTCCATGTTTTTTGGGGGTGGGGGGGTTCTCACTCATGGTCTGGTAAATGCCAGTTATGTTCTCTATCTCTTTCAGATCTTTCACTATTTTGCAAGATTAATACTTCTCATCTTGGAATGCCAGATCTACTCTCTATGGTATGGTAGATACAAGACAGAGGTGCCTTATTTCTATTTAAAATAATATAGAATTCAGCCTTTAGTCCCTCACCCACAGTCCACATTTCAAGGGGAATAATCTCTCTCATTAGAATGCTTGCAGTTGTGATGTACTATTGATAACTGTGGTGATTGTAGACAGTCCCGCCTGGTCCCAGTGGTTTGTATCTCACTTCACCAAGTTCAGCAAAGGTCTAGAACTCAGGACTCAGAGCAGCATGGTGGTCTTTGAGCTGGCTTGTCTTTAGCAGCAGGTACATCTAGGAAAACATGGCTTGCTCATGCTACTAATTTGCTTCTTACATCCTTTTATTAAAGATTGGATGGCAGCAGAAGAAAGGACTCAATCAAGGAGAAGGAAGATTTACTGCATACAGTGTTGATCCTGCAGATGCCATGGAAAGGGTTCTCTGAACAGCCCACTTATATCTGCTGCCTATAGACATTATTACCTATATGTTTGTAAAAGTTTGGATCATTTGTTTTTGCCTACAGAGTTCTCTTAACACTATTGAAGAGTCCACAATGAATTCATTAGAAACCCAGCCCTTGTCTTTTCATTTACTAAAGTTGAGTGTGTTTGAACATTCCCTATGAGTTGCTGAGACCAGGGAAGCTGTTAGATTTGTGTCTCACATCCACAATGCTCTAAAGCGGTGTGAGTACCAAGACTGTGTTTCCATGCTGCACAGTAATAATCAGCTTTGTCCTCAGGTCTGACCTCAGATATGGTCAGGGTCGCCACACTGCCTGACCTGGAACTGAGAATCTATCAGTAATCCCAGAGGGCTGATGGTTGCCTGTGGACCTCCCAGCTTTGGGTATGTGGCCTGAATGTTGTCACACCCAAACGGTTCCATGATACCCAACAGTGTTGTTGTTCCCAGTGCTGGTAAGCATGGCCATCTATCCAAGGGTCTGGGTCACTGTTGGCTGCTGTGTCCATCCTGTCTGGACCATGATCTCTGAGGGGAGCAGAGGAGAGTATACATGCGGAACCCCAGATGAGTCTGATGACAGGGAAGGTGCTCACCAGAGCTGGGTATTAATGGTTATCCCCAGGTAAAGTAAACACTGACTACACAGGAAGTGAGGAAGGTGAGGAAGAAAGGAGTCTAGGTCAAGGTGAAGCCTTAGACTCTGAGGGCTAAAGTTCTGTTGTGGAGAGGGAAGCACTGCCCCAATTCTCTCTGTATCTCCCTACCCTGCATGAAGTGGAGTTTTTGCATTCAAATAAGTCCTGGGCACTCAGAAGATGAAGAGTGACCTTTCATCAAAGGTTTGATGAAAAGAGGATTAGTGACCTGAGATAGGAGTTACACTGCCTGGTCTTGTGACCAGGGAAACTTGTGAATAAACAGCATACAACGGAGGTTGGCTGGGATCTGTACAGGCAAGATACATCACAGGAGTGATGTACCCTCAATCCAAATCTTATCAGAACCTTTAAGCACTTCATAAAATTGACTTGTGTCCTCTTCCTCATTTCTAAGATTCCTTTTTCTTTTCTTTTTTAAAAAATATTTATTGAAACACTGGGAGAGCAGTTACAGAGTTTTTGGTTTAAGTCTTGGTCATACAATGATGGAACATGCAACCCTTCAGCAGTTCACATTTTCCACCACTGAAAAACCCTGTATCCCCCCCCCCATCCCACACCCCTACCTGTGTGGCTTACGATTTCCACACTACTCTCTCTCTACTTTGATTACATTCAACATTTGACACCAAACCCACCATTATTATTTGAGACTTTACCCCAACATTCAGTTCTGTCGAAAAGACATTAGACAACTTGTTTTCTATTGCTGATTATGAATTGCATATGATGATGCACGGCCATTATTGCAGCCACGCGATTTTAGAATACTGAAGTTTTAATAATTCAATCTAGAGAGACTTCTGCCAAAAGCTGCTGTGTTCCAAGCTTTGTTTCTGAATCTCTGGGATTATGGCTGATAAGCAGCATGATCAGTAGCCAGAGGGCTCGTTCGTGGGCAGCAACTCGGGGTTTCATAGGGACAGGGGTCGAGAAAGGAGGGAAAAGACCGGCTCCGCACCTATCCCATAAAGCCCCATGTTCCTCAACACTGTGGGCCCCTGCCTGACTGTCCCTAGGCCTCTGGAAGATAGTAGTGGCGACCAAGCCACCGGTGGAAACAGGCCAAGGCACCTTTCCCACCTGGGATGGTCCAGTGTTGGAAACCTAATGCATATTATGGATGCATTTCTGCCCAAACCCGCAAGATTGATATACAGCAATACAATGATCAATCACCCAACCCTCCACCAGTGCAAACTCTACACCACCAATATCCCATTATCCCCTCCTTTTCCATTTCAGTCCCTACCCTGTCTCTACGGCACACGATTGTTCAGATACTGTCTATAGTTTGGGGGCATTGTTTTGCTTGGATATTCCCATCACCATTCAAACCAGCCTTCTAGGGGCAGATGCAAGATGCAATTTACCATTCTCACTTTACATATCAGGAAAGGCTCAGAGAAATAGCCCCGGTCCCCAAATACCGGAGCCATGCTTGTAGAAGCTCATGGTTGCTGGGATTCCATCTGGAGAAGGCGGGGAGACTGCACCTGTTCCATCTGGGGCACCCCGGTGATAACGGCTCAGTTTAGGGCCGGGAGCATTCTCCAATGTTGTGACATCTGCCGGCCAGAATTCTTCACTCTAAGATTCTTGCAATGACTGATGTACTCTGGGTACTGATGATTCTGTACATGGGTTGGTAGACCTGTGGCTGTTTCTCTTCATACACATTTACTCAAAATAGCTTGTCTATGCTGAACCTACACAGCATGTTCTGTTCATTCATGTGGCAGTTGATTACTATCGCCTCCCATAAGAACAAGTGGAGCTAGTTTTCTCTTTCAGAATGTTGGAGACTCTGGATTAGAAATGCATCACAGTGAGTTTCTTAACCTTATCATCCACAGGTGAAATTCTTTTATTAGTCCTGAGGTTTCTATGCTACATGGAGTGGTGCATATATGTCCTTGTCTAACAAGAATTGAAACATCCTATCTTTGACCCATCATCACTTTTCTGAAAAAGTTTGCGCACTAGCTCCTTATGGAGCTTTCTCCTATAAGGATCAGAACTGGAACAGTATGGTGTGAGAGTTACTCCGTATGAAGCTTGCATGAATACCATGCAAGAACCTAATATTGTGGGATGGAGACTTTTTCAGATAATCACTGTGAATTGGACTTACACCTATACTGGTGTTAGAGGTAAAAACAAACAGAATAGAGAGTGGTAAGTTGGGAGCCCAGGGATTCCTCCTGGCACAAAACATGTGTGTGAATTGCGTCTCTTTTCTATCATGTGGAACATGATAACCATGTCCTTGGTCTCAGCCCATGTAGTATTCTTAGGAATCAACAATATTGAGGAGTTAGTAGAAACACCCTTAAGAGCATGAACCATCCCACAATATTAGGTTCCATTATTCTTGCTTCTTATAGAGCAGGAAATGCTCCAGATCACCAGGAAGTGATTATGAATGGGTGAGGAGGGCCTCTGTGTGGACCATTAATTAAAAATAGGGTCACATAGATGGAGTCTTAGGGCTAAGACCACTAGGCACGCAGTGCTGTGAGGAGAAAGAAATGTCCATGTGTCTTTAAGAGAATCTTCTCCAGAAAACTCAAGTTTAAGCAGTTAGGAGGAAGCATAGCACAGGCTATGTGGTTATAGTAGGGACCTTGCAGACCTTTCTCTCTTTTTTAGAATAACACAATTAACAAGATTTCTTCTCATTTTTCTCTGATTTAATGAGAATGAAGTCCTAAATATGCCCCACCCACTCTCTCTCCTGCCCTGAGTAATGAATCATGATGTGCTACTAAAACATTTAGTGGGAATCTTACTGGCATAGTACACTGAAGCTGCTGGGCTCCAAGAAGCAATATATAGAATCCTGGCACCAGCAAAGCAAGCACCACATTGTTTAGCTGCTGTGGAGTCAAAGTTGTGGGCGCACCACATGTGGTCAAATAGGTCCACAGAAACCCCTTCTTGCCATGGTGAATAGGAACCACTGAGTAGTCTTATAGTGCCCAGCTGTTCTCAAGGTTTATGTGAGAATGATAGTGCTCCTATGGGCACACATGCAATCTCTCTCTCTCTCTCTCTCTCTCTCTCTCTCTCTCTCTCTTTCTCTCAGACAAACACACATATATACACATAAGGCATACACAAAGAACACAGAGCATAGTCAAATAAACCAAGTGGTTTCTAGAGTTCATCAGCTCAAATTTTCTAGTCAGACAACTATGATCTGATTTTTTGGAATATTATTGCCAAATACTCTATGTGATGATGATATTTCTAACTCCCAGAGAAGTCCTTATAGATGCTAAACATAAAAAACCTATAATTGAGATTTTAGAAACACCAGTGATGATTATTAGAAACTGTTTAGTGTCCTTCAAGACCACAGATTTGAGAATATTTAGATCATTTCTCAAAATCAAAATAGAATTTTTTTAATACAGCTGCCAAAAGTAATCAACTCAACAATCTTTTGAATTCATCACCATTTTAAAGAATTTGATAGAATCAATCATGAATTGTGATTCAGGGAATACAAAAGGATTAAATAGATTGAATACTTATCTGAGTACTAAGATACATATCTTTATATTTTGTGATAAAAGTTCCCTTTGCTTATTATCTTTGTTCTCTGTGCAAATGTGTTTTGGAGTTTTATCTGAGTTTTGCTTACTTGCTTGATAAATTGCTCACTTTGGAAACAGTTTGTTATTGGTCATTTCTTCTCCCTCATTATTGTAGTTTAGGAAAAGTTCATTTTATATTTTAGAATTTTTTCAGAGAGCTGAAAACTTTTTCACCAAACGAGTCTTAATTGTGCAGGCACCAACTGTCTAAAATCATAGAAACTTTTACTAATTACTTAAAAGCTTGTCCTTTCCCTTGACCTCTATGTTATCAAATCTCCCAGAGGGTTGTTTATTTTTCACATCAGGTGAGTGACCAGCTGACTTAACTTCTTTAAGGAATCTGGGAAATATAAAATTGATACCACTCAAAGTGGAATGTAAAGAATAAATAAGGGTATGGACAATGTCCATTGATAGAAAACCTTGGACACTGGATTAAAGACATGAGACATGAGAGGGCAGAATGGGCCCTGGTGGAGGGATGGGAAACAATCACTGTAAGACTGAAATGCAAACACGAAAGTTCATAAGTTTGTAACTATTTTACGGTGAGTCACTAATAAAAATATTTAAAAAAAGAAATGAGAGGGCAGGGTGGAGGGGAAGGTGAAGAGTTGTGAAGTCACAAGGGAGCATATGTGGAGGGTTTAAACACATGGGTGGTGGCCTACGAGGAACAGTATGCACCCAAACCATCGTTGTCAATCAACAAAGAATGAGGGCGTGGGTAAGATGGAAAGAAGGTGGCACCAGAGGTGACACAGAAATAGGGATAGAGGGGGGTTTGTTGGTGGTTCTGTGCAGTAACTTATATATCAGGACCATAAATTCAATAACCATTGTAACCTAGCCCTCCTACTTATATTATAAAAATGATAATTAAAGGCAACTGAATAAATTTAACAAAGCAATGAAATCAAAGATGTACATACACTAAGATTCAATTACAATTAACTCAGAAATTATGAACATACACATTAACGACTAAAGCAAATGGACAAACATTTAAAAAAATACCATCAAGGAAAATCATGATACCAGTGTTTCTATGGATTGACCACAGAAATACTTATAGCAAGAAGGAGAAACTTAAAATCTACACTCTGAGGCATTATGCTTCATTGTAATCTATAGATATTTTATAATATGAAAATGATAGAACATTTATCTTATGAACATAAAAATTTAATCCTCAAAATACCACACCTTAACTTCAGCATCGTATTAATTAATGATAGGTCACAACAGGAAGATTTGATTTCTGGTGAGTAGTAATGGTTCAAAATATAAACCTCAACACCCCAACCATATTAGAGAATGAACATAGGGCCAGAGTGAGATACAGGGATATGAGAGGCTAGGGACAGTTTTTGTCTCACTTCTCCTCTGTCTGTGTCACTGTGGGTTACACGTAGCTGCTCTCAGTACCATGGTCAACCCCACAGATGTAGTCGGCCTCATCTTCTGCTTGGATGTTCTGGATGGTCAGGAACCGATCCAGGCCAGAACCTGATCCTGAGAAGCGATCAGGGATCCCGTCTCCCTTGGATCCAACTTGACCATTGGGACCCACACGCATCACAAACCGGGGGCCTTTTCCTTGGCTCTGCTGGTACCAATCCACATTGTAGCTACTGTAGCCACTGCTCAGCGTACAGGTGAGCTTTACTGAGGTTTTCAGGGAGGCAGATGCAGAAGATTCTTGAGTCAGAGCAGGCTGAGAGAGGGACCCTGAAAACACAGAAACCTGTTAAGCATTTTCAGAAGGTCAGCAAAGAAGAGCAATACGGCTGTGAGGGGCAGGCAATTTTCTGTAGTTTACAATGAAGACAGACACCCTCACCTATGCAGTGAAGGAGGAAGGAGAAGAGAAAGAGTGGAGTCCGGGCCATGGTGCAGACACTCAGAACTCTGTGAGACAGGTGTGCCTCGTGTTTCTTATACTCTCAGACTCAGGGGAAAGCAGTTTCATGCAAATGTGCTCTTCCTCTCTGTTCTACTAGGCTCATTCTTGCACCTTGTTTCCCTCCCAATGTCCTGGCTTCAAATCTTGCTGCATTGCCTCTGGGTTGGGTCTGATAAGAAAATACCCATGGGGATAGAGAGCAACTGGTGGCTCGGTCCAGTGAGCACTGAGCAGGCACCAGATGACAGGTGTTTGATTCCAAGGCTAACAGCCTCCTCCACATCACTAGGGCAAGGTGCACAGTGCCCCCTGCTGCCTCAGATTGACAATGTCTTTCACCAGAAGGTTGGTGACTCTCACAGAAGTCCCTGTTTCCCTCAGAGCTTGACCTCCTCGCATTTCTGCACAAGGACAGAACTTAACATATGCAACCTCCTACCTCACCTCATTCAGTCCTTTTTTCATTAGGCTTTCACGGGAATCAATAGCAGACATCCTTGTAAAATGCAATAGAGAAGGGAGTGCAAAAGTGCATGGGTGATCAGAGAAAAGGTAGTACAAATATGAAGTCACTTCCTAGGCTGCTCAATAATCATCTCCCATTTCCTACATGATCCTCATGAGATATACCTCATAAACTGAAATGGGTGTTTTGGGATTACAAAGAAACGGGATTTCCTGAGAAAAGGGAACAACAAAATGCACCTTGAAGGACCTATTTCTGAGCTGAGGGGAAGGATAGTTAATAGATTTGAAACTGTTTGAGAATTAGAGAGTCTGCAGAGTAGGTTTAAGTGTGGCATCCCTTTTCAGGAGTAGAGACCATGAATTTCCTAATAAAAAGACCTACATCATTATCTTAGAGGGTGACTCTTGTGAGAGGGTCTGGACCTAAAGAGAGAGAACAGGAACATACACAAGTCAGTTTGGATACAGATGTAGTAGGGGGGAGAAGTTTTATAATGCAGAGAACTTTAAAGGAGAGGACAGTAGAGGATCTTTGTAGAAACTCAGGGAGATGACACGAAGATAAAAACTGATACTTGGGGCCAAAGAGATATTGTGGTTGAGACACTTGCCTTGAAAGTGAACTCCTGGGGCTGGAGCAATAGTACAACGGGTAGGGTGTGTACCCTGTACGCGGCAGACCCGGGTTCAATTCCCAGCATTTTATATGGTCCCATGAGCACCGCCAGGAGTAATCCTGAGTGCTTGAGCCAGGAGTAACCCCTGAGCATCCCCGGGTGTGACCCCAAAAGGCAAAAAAAAAAAATGAATTCCTGGTATCACATATCCTCCAAACTCCACCAGGAATAATTTCTAATCCTAGTGCCAGTAGTCAACCATAAGTATTTCCAAGCATGCCCAAATCCCACCCTCCCACACACACAAACACAGAAATATATTGTTGCTTTGGAATTCCATTGATATTTGTTTTGACCATATAAAGTGGAGCATAGAGACCATGTGGTGTTGGGATCAAAACTCAGTTTCACATACACATACAAAGTATTTTTCCAGCACCCAACCAACTTGTTAGCCTAGTATTTAGACATTTTATTGATTATTTGGTACAACTTGATTCATGGATTGCTCTGTCAACAAATTTTCAAACATAAATATTTATAAAAATACTCACAATCACAATCACAAAATCCCGTTAATCACTGATTTCTCAGACGGGCTCAGTAACATCTCATTTCATCCTTTCCCAGAGATCTTAGTAGTCTATCTCGACTTGGCCCTCCTATGGATGTTGCACTGGGGGCTCTTCAGGGTCAGGGGAAGGAGATCCAGCTTGTTACCGGATTTAGCATATGAATACAGCCTGGGAAGCTTGCAAGGCTGTCCCATGTGGGCAGGAAACTCTCAGAAGATTGCCAGTTTCTCCTAGAGGGAGAAGTAGGCTAAAGATATAAGCACTTCTGGAAGCTTGCTTTTAAGTCTCTGGATGTTGGCTGTTGATGGGATTACACACACCTGGGTTCCTCTGCCGGTACCTTCATGCATGAGGCCTGTTCAAAGGTGTAGAGAAGAGCCTCCAGCATGGCTGTAGCTAGGTTCCAGTGGTCTTCAGCCCCCAGGAGCTCTGCTTAGGGTGGGGATGGAAAAATAATAAAATAAAAATAATAATAAAATAATAAATTAAAAATAGTTATACAAGAAAATTTGCTTCTTAAATATTAGAGCTTAAAAAGCTCCTGGTAAAATCTTTAAACAATCTTAGCACATTAACAGGGCTGATGCCCTAACTCGTGAACCTCTTCTTGCTGCCCCACCCTTGCATGTGAGATTCACCTCTTGGCTGACATCCCTGACCTTACTCAGAACTGAAGGCAGATCCCCTCCCTTCAGGTTGAGTCCTGGAGCCTTCACACTTGACCTCCACAAAACTCATAGTCCTAGAGTCACATCTTCTGAACCTGGAGGCTCTTCTCAGCAAGTTTACACTCTTCACAGTAATACATCCTGCCACTGGTTAGAGATGGCAAGAAAAAAAAATAGAGAGAGCGACTCAGTGCTGATTAGTACAGATTAGAATTTTTTTTTACTTCTCTTTAGTTCAAAATCCATGATAGACTACCATGATGCACACGGCACACTGCATTATCTGGGTCAGCATATGGACGAGACCCACTATGGAGTGGATCTGTCTTCACATCCTGTCCTATCTTAAGATCACATGGAGTCTCTCTCTGATTAAAATATTTGACAAAAGACTCAGTGCCTGTCATACTTTCTCTCCACCAGTGTCTATGTTAGTCAATCTACAAAGGATCTTTCTGTCATGCAAATATTCCCTGAGATCAAAGTAAAAGTGAATATCAGAGGCATTCTATTTCTTCATATGCTGAGAGTTTTAACACTCTAAATAAAATCACCTTTGTATTTCAGATCTGATACAATCTGGTTTTATTTAGTGTCACAGTTTTGTAAGAAAAATCATAACCTGTGGCTGTAGCAATAGCACAGTGAGTAAGGTGTTTCCCTTGCATGAGGCCAACTCGGGTTCCATTCCCAGCAACTCAATGGTCCCCTGAACACCACCAGAAGTGATTCCTGAGTGCAGAACCTGTGGATCACTGGGTGTGAGCCCTAAAGGAAAAAATCATAACTTATGACCATATTTTTCTCTATTTTACTTTATATAATTCCTTAGCTTCCAATTACCCAGGAATTCTTCTTCTCACATATGATAAAGGACCAAAAGACACAATTTTGAAAGGCATTTCTGCTCCTATACTCATTGCAACAATATGCACTAGTCCAAAACTAGAAACAAACTCAGTCCAAAAACAAATGAGAGGATAATGAAATTGTGGTATATGTAAACATGGAATATTACGCAAAATAACAGAAGATAAAATTATGTAATTTGCCACTATGTGGATGAAATAAGAGGTTCATATGCTGAATGAAACCAGTCAGAAGGAGAATGACAAAGCCACAATGATATCTATTACCTGTGAGATATAAAGGAAAATAAAATACGGGATTGTCAAATGATCAAAAGCAACAAAATCTAACAATTGGCTTAGAACTTATCTTAACCAAGTCAGGGGACAGAGGATGTAAGTTTGTCTACACAACTGAGTATCCATGTGGAGGGGATAGCTGGAAGGGATCCTTGGAATACTAGTGAATGGAAAGAGGTACTCTGGTGATGGGTTGGTGTTGAAATGATGTATGCCGAAAAATACCATTAACAGTATTATAAATCATAGTAACTCAATAAAAATTGGGGGAATTTTCCCCCTATGATTTACCATTTTACCTGAAGTAAATGGAGTTTCGATACTGCTGATTATCTTTTCATGCCCTCAGAGTAATCTTTAATGAGCACTCACTCTCACATTGCTTCTCATGCCCATACCTAAAACTTCCTTTTCAATGTCTGAGAAAGGTGACTCAGAGAAATCAGGACGATTTTGCTGATGCTGCCAGAACTCTGCCAATACCTCATGGAGACACATCTTTCCAAAGGATCTCTTATTCACCTTTTCAGTATGTGGGAGTGTGTCCAGTTTCTTTATGAAAGTTGGTTTCAGTGATCAAACAGTTGATGTACCTTCACTTAGGGGGAGGGAGGGATGCTTTGGTTGTGTGTGGGTTTTTACAACATCTGTCTGTGCTTAGGGATTACTCTTGCCTATATGCTTACGTTTCACTACTGGCAGTGGTTGTGTGTGGGGAGCATATTTGGTGCAGGGAATCAAACCTGAGTCTGTCACATGCAAACAAACATTTTACTCTGAATGACTAAATTCAAGGACGGAGTCAGAATATTGAAAGCAGGTAAATATAAATAAATAAATAAAAAACATATCTATAAAGTTAAAGCCCAAAATATTAACAAGAGAATTATCAAAGGTGATTCTATGAGCCAGAAGAAGATGTGATACAGTTTAAAACATAATATAAAACTCTTTGAAGTGAACTTCTCACTAAGAAAATCTATCTAGATAAATAATTACTCAGTTTTGAAGGAACAATATAGAATTTCATGAATGGTCAATAACTTATATTGGTAAAGTATGGCCCTGTAGCACCACCAGGGATTACTCTTGAGAACAGAACCAAGAATAGCCCCAGAGCACCTCTGCATGTGGTCTAATCCCTAACTCCAAAATTTTACTCTGAGAGGTCCCCATTAGATATTCATTAGGGGAGACTCCAATATAGTGCTCAGTGGGCCCAGTTGCCTCACACAGTGATTCTCTGCCAATTGAGAGTGATTCTCTGCCAATTGAGGCCAATGTTTGGCCCCGTGAGGTGGCTCTGCTCTTAGTGTGACAGTGCCAGGTGCAACAAGGGTCATCCCCCCAGGCTACACTTATTAGTGCTAGTGGACTACAGAGCTGAAGATCAAACTGCGTCCTTGTAATGAAAATCATGCACCTCACCACTGAGTGATTGCCCAGCCCTCTGGCTTTGATTCTTCCTCAACCACAGGATAATGGTCTGTTATCACAAACATATGGTTTTAACTCATTGTTTGCTAAATACTGCGTGAACTGACTCTGAAAAAAGCAGGAGTTTCTGGAAATAAGTTTCTATTATTGTTATTTATGATACTAAAACATGAAACCATGGGATCTAAATAATATAGCTGAAGTGTAACAGTAATATCCTGTAGCTTAAGATAGTAGCGTAATGTCCCATAGATGAAAGAACTTTGGACAAATGAAAATAAATTATGCACAGCTATGGTTTTAGATCTCAGATACAACCTGCAAATCATTGTTTCTGAGGATGGTCTTATATGAGGTCAGACAAAAGGAACTGGATCCTTGGGTGACATAACAGGACTTGGGTGCTTCTTGTTACTTAATCTTTTCCACACAGCTATGTGGTTGGAACTAATCTTACCCACAAAACCACATGATTATGTTTATATGTGTGGCTGACAAGACACGGAGATGTTTTTATTTGAGCTAATTCTTCCTTTTAGAAGGTGTTAAGAGAAAACACAAGATAAGCATGTGGGAGATACAGGAAGGGAAACAGGGACATATCAGAACTGGATGAATAGAAGATTTTGAGTCTGTTCATCAGAAGCTCTCGTGGTTGGACCTTAATGTCACCTGAAAGACAGGGATGGTCAGTCTTGTGTTCACTAGAACCCAGAGGACATTCACTACTCCAGAAGAAGACATTCAGGCTGGGAATCACGACGGTAAATCAGTACTGGCAAACTTAGGAGTTTTCCTTTTGGGCTCCCACTAGGAACCCCCAAAGCTCTTGTTTCCACTGCATTAAAAGATAGTAGACAGTAGATCTGGGTTTTCTATATAGTTTCTTTGAATAAAGTTACCTTAAACTTAGGTTATCCTTGATGTGCAGAAACTAACATCAACATCACAGGCCAATTGCTTGTGTGGTGTAAGAAGAACAGGATATAGTCTAGCCTTGAGAGCTCCTTAACCTTATCAGTGGAAAGCATTTGGATCCTGTGTGCTGTGGGCTCTAAAAGTGATTCATCCATCTTCCCGGGAGCAGGCTCAATGTTCATCCAGCACCTCAGACCCAGCTCCCCTCTTGCAGAACCCTCTGTCCTGATTTTACTCCTGAAGCTTCAGTGCCTGAAAATGAGAGAGAGGTCAGATCATCTCTTTGCTGGAAATACTTTTTCATTTGAATCTACTCAGTTTCTCAATACCTGAATGCCTTATTCTGTGAGACAGAGAAAACTAAATAGCCCTGAACACAGGAGCCTATGGATGAGGTGATTGATGAATAGTAGTGTAAAGAAAGTCTCTTAAACACCTACCAAAACACAATCCAAGTCCTGTGGAGGGCTTTCTACCTGCATGGTGGTGCTGATGGTCTAAGTAAGATACCTAGGCGGGTTATAGTTGCTACGCTAATAGTCTTATAAAAGCCAATCCATTTGTTTCTCATCATTAAAAATTGGTTTGCCAAGTAAAATATACATGTCTGCTCCATCTTATTTTTTTGAGAGTTAACTGAAAGTTGTATGTTCAACTATCTTAAATTGAAAAATCTTAGAATGATCTTTATGAAGCTGAAGTTGCTTCTAAATAAGTGCACTGAACCCTATCAATGCTCCCAAGGAGGAAGTAGCTTGATCAATTCAATGCTCATTTCCTGACCGCAGCCAGAATTTTTTCTTTGAGATGTGGGGATGAAAGAGGAAGCCTCAGTTTCCCCTTAGCAGCTGATGTGACCAGTCCATTTTTAGCTGCCTTCCTTCTATATTTTAGGCATAGTGTCACATCTCAGGTTATTCCTGAGGATAGGAGGCTTGAAATTTCCTAATACAAAGATTCTTGCTAACTGAACACTAAGAGAAAATGGACAATACCCAAGGCAAATCGTAAGTAGATAACCCAATCACCTAAATCAACCAGTCCGCTTTGTAAAATCCATAAATTTTCATAAAATGTCTGTCACTTGGCAGGAAGCACAAATATATGGCCACTTAATCTTTGACAAAGGAGCAAGAAATTCAAAGTGGATCAAGGAAAGCCTCTTCAACAAGTGGTGCTGGGAAACCAGGAGAGCTACCTGCAAAAAAATGTCTGCCAGGCACAAAAGTCATATCAAAGTGGATTAAAGACCTCAATATCAGACATGAATCTATAAGATTCATAGAAGAAAATGTAGGAAGAACTCTCCATGACATTGAAGCTAAAAGCATCTTTAAGGACAAAACAGCACTGACCATGCAAGTGGAAGCAAACATAAACAAATGGGATTACATCAAACTAAGAAGCTTCTGCACTTCAAAAGAAACAGTGACCAAAATACAGAAAGAGCCCACAGAATGGAAAAGAATATTTACCCAATAAATAAGGGATAAGGGATTAATATCTGATAAGGGATTAATATCCAATACATGCAACATACTTGTAGAATTGTATAAGGAAAAAACCTCCAACTCCATCAAAAAATGGGGAGAAGAAATGAACAGAAGTTTCCTCAAAAAAGAAATACAAATGGCCCAAAGGCACATGAAAAAATGCTCCACATCCGTAGTCATCAGGAAGATGCAAATCAAAACAACAATGAGATATCATCTCACACCACAGAAATTGGCACACATTCAAAGGAACAAAAGCAACCGGTGCTGGCATGGATGTGGGGAAAAAGGGACACTCCTTCACTGTTGGTGGCAATGCCAACTGGTCCAGCCTTTCTGGAAAACAATATGGACAGTCCTTCAAAAACTAGAAATTGAGCTTCCATATGACCCCGCAATACCACTTCTGGGAATATATCCGAAGGATGCAAAAGAGCACTGTAGAAATGACATCTGTACCTATATATTTATTGCAGCCCTGTTCACAATAGCCAAGATATGGAAACAACCCAAGTGCCCTAAAACAGATGATTGGTTAAAGAAACTTTGGTACATGTACACAATGGAATACTATGCAGCTGTTAGGAGAGATGAACTCATGAAATTTGCTTACGAGTGGATAAACATGGAGATTATCATGATAAGTGAAATGCGTCAGAAAGAGAGGGGACAGACATAGAGGGACTGCATTCATTTGTGGAGTAAGGGTAGCATCACATGCGGCTGACACCCAAGGATGGTAGATATGAGGGCCAGGGGGATTGCCCCATAGCTGGAAGACTGCTTCATGAGAGGAGGGGAGAAGGCAGATAGAATAGAGAAGGGATCACTAAGAAAATGATGGCCGGAGGAACCAGTTGGGATGGGAGATGCATGCAGAAAGTAGATAATGGACCAAACATGATGACCTCTCAGTGTCTGTGCTTCAAGCTATAATGCCCAAAAGTAGAGAGAGAGTATGGGGAATATTGTCTGCCATGGAGGCAGGGGAATGTGGGAAAGGGGGGACATACTGGGGATATTTGTGGTGGGGAATGTGCACTGGTGGAGGGATGGGTGTTTGATCATTGCAAGATTGCAACCCAAACATGAAAGCTTGTAACTATCTCACGATGATTCAATAAAATTTTAAAAAAAGTTTTTAAAAAGTATTTCATTCCTAAAAATATTGAAGAATCTATTAACCGTGTTAAGAACCCAGAGACCCGCTCTCACTGCTCCTGCACCATTTCTCTGGCTGGTCCCAGAGTGTGAGGGCAGCTTTGTTCTCAAGGAGAGAGACAATCAGGCTAGAGTGCAGCAATGTTTCCAGTGTGTGTCACAAATCAGTGTCCTGGGAGATTGACTAGGCTCTTCTTGAAGCCAGTGTGGATACTGACCGTCAATGACTACTCCAGGGCTGAGAAAATATGTGAGAATGAATGTCCCTACTGAGTTCCTGGTCAGTGAAGGCTACTGATTCAAAGCCTGAGAACTGGATCTTGAAATGGAAACAAAAGCCCGTCAGGAATGAAGATTGAAGTCAGAGAAATAGAGTCAAATACAGGTCACTGAAATCTCCATGACTCTGGCCAGTGAGTGAGGAAGAGGAGGACAAGGAAGAAGAGAGTAATACACTCATTGTATGACTTTCAAGGAGACTCTGACCCCATAGCTGATACAGGACCTCTCGGGCCTCTTTTATGTCCCTCTACCTAGGGGGAAGGGTTATTATTTGGGTTTCTACCTGCAAAAGTGAGCCCTTTAGCATATTTTCCCTCTCCCAATTCTGTGCCTTCAATGCAGGATACCTCTGCTGTGTGGCCAATGTGGGGTGATGGGAAATGGGTTAGTCCTTTAGGAGAAAGCACCTGTTGGCACTTCTAGGTCACACCAGAGAGAGTTAGTTTGACTTGGACTCATTCAATCTGGATTTGCTTCAGGCCCTGTTCACTTCAAAAGTGTCATGGGGCTGGAGAGACAGTACAGTGGGTAAGCCCCTTGTCTTGAATGCACCTGACCTAGGTTCTATCTCTGGCATCTCATTTGGTTCCTAACCTGTCAGTATTAATTTCTAAGTGCAGATTAAGGAATATCGCCTAAGCATACCATGTAAGCTGTAGCCACAACAAAAACCCAAAAATATAACACCCCCCCAGACCAAAAAATTCAAAAGCATCAATGTCTCCTGGTTACTTCCTCATATTAACAATTTTTAAAAATTTTTCAGAACAAAGGTTCCTTTATTTTATTAGTATTTTTAATACTCTCTGGAAATTAATGATTACTGAATATAATTTGAATTAGTTTTCAAATACTACATATATTATTTATATGTTACATTTTTATGTATGTACATTTATAGCAATACACATACTCATATTTTAAGAAATGTTTTCAATAAAATGGACATTATAAATATATAATGACTGTTTCCCTCTTTACCCATAGTGAGAATGGACATTGTTTGTGATGCTTCTTCTGGAGAAAATTTAATTGACTTTACCTCAATAGCATGAACTGTCCCTGCCTGGAAAATTTCCTAGATTCTGTATTTAGTTTTTGTACCAAAAAAGAAATACAATAAATCCTAATTTAATGTCAAACTAGGTCTTAGGACACCAGTATTGAACTGAAGGAGTTAATCAGGCTCTGGAATAACTTTGTAAATTTGAAAGTTTGCAAGAGCACTTGTTATTTTTCATAAGCAATATAGAGAAGACCTTGAACTAGGTGACATCTTTAGAGAAATGCTATACTCAGCAGCAAAAGATCATGAGCAGAGGGGAGAAGGCAGCTGGAATAGAGAAGGGATCGCTAAGAAATTGATGGCTGGAGGAATCGGTCTGGATGAGAGATGTGTGATGAAAGTAGATAATGGACCAAACATGATGACCTTTCAGTGACTGTGTTGCAAGCCATAATGCTCAAAAGTAGAGAGAGAGTATGGGGAATATTGTCTGCCATGGAGACAGGGGGAGGGTGAGGAAGGGGTGGTATACCAGAAGATTGGTGGTGGGGAATGTGCACTGGTGGAGGGATGGATGTCTTATCATTGTGTGATTTTAACCCAAAACATGAAAGCTTATAACTATCTCATGGTGATTCAATAAAATTTAAAATTTAAAAAAAATAATAGATTTTTTAAAAAGAAGAAAGTAAAAGATGAAGCTTAGGTTGGGGTTTGTCTCTTCCTGCTTCCATCTGCCACTGTGGAAATGGTTGCTAAACATAGAAATACAAAGCCTCGTCCTTATCTTTGATTCCAGTGATGGTGAGCACTGCCTTGCTTCCAAGCAGGGAACCAGAGAATCAGGCAGGCACATCTGGATGTCTATTGCTGAATCCACCCATTAGACCCCATGGCTTCTGGTAGGGCTTCTGTGGAATCCAATAAGTGTAAGTACTCATGGTGACAGCCCCAGTACAGGAGCCACAGGTGAGTGTAACTGTACCCCCAGGATTCATGGACAGTGATGATTCTTGAGTCACCACATTCTGAGAAGTGACCCCTGAAACCGGACGTGAGACCAAGGACAGAGGATGAGACAGTGACATAAAGGTGCAGAGTATCCTTTGCCATTACCCCCCACCAACCCAGAGAGTCCCCTTGATCTGCGAAGTGAGCCAGAAATGTGAGCAGGAGAGGAGCCCAGGCCTTGGTGTAAACAAACCAATGCTGTGATTTGTCAGACCCCTCAGCTCAGGACTAGGCTCCAAGCGCTCCTTATACCTGTCTCCTCCTGTGGAGGTGGGTCTGTCATGCAAATGAGTTCCTCAGGGAAACACTGCGGCATGTCCATGGCAGAGTTTCTGAGTTGTCCCATGTCAGTGACATGTGCTCCAGGGTCTCAGGTCTTAGGGCTGCATCTCACTGAAGGTCTTGCTCTCAGAGCGTGGCACACAGCCCCCTCTAGTGTCGACTGATAAAAAAGATTCATTCCTGCTTATCTTTTTTTTTTCTAGCTTCCAACCTTCTTTTCTCAGATCTGGAATTGTTAGGTCACAAATAGCCAACTTCAGTGTCATTGATTCCCCAGACACTCACTGGATAGATATGTTTTGAGATGGGGGAGTCTTCGTGAATCAGAACGTTTCCCTTCTCATCCACTTTTCTAAGACAGTCCTGTATAGCAGAGGTCATAAGCTCTGGATTTTTCTGTGTTAATTGAAACATGTTCCCCAAACTTGTAGAATAATGTAGATAATTTGGCATATGGGTAAACGTTTATGTCCTGTATATATACCTCATTGGTACCAATACCTTTAAGAATTAATATCTGAATCATGTTTAGTTTGTAGGTGCTAAAACAAAGCGAAACTAAACTAAAAATTTCCTGTTGATAAATGTGTACTCATACCCATTGCATCGGTTCCATCCAATGCATCCTATCCCTCCATTTAATTGCTTGAGAATGAGCTGCTGCAAAACCCCTGGAGCTGGTTTACTTCTATTTGCAGAAGAAACAGAACCATTATACTGGGTAGGGTTACATGGCTTGATGGACCTCACAGAGTATCTCGTCAAGTTGCCTGTGGTGTTGTTCATGCATCTGAATGTCTTCACTTTTGAGACCTCAACAGAGAGCACTCGGCAGTTCCAAGTGACTGCTCCCATTTTTGTTCATCCCTAGACACTTCAGGTCTGGAACGCCTATAGAAAGGTACAGACATATGAGTGTGGGGCATTGTGATCAAAGGCATTGCAAGGTACCTCCTGCTCCCCACTCTCTAGACCACTACATTGCTCCTCAGAAGCATGACACATCACCCCTTTTGTGGCCTCCACAGAACCTCAGGCAATTCTTAACGCTCCAAATAGATTCTTTAGACTTCCTTGTTTATTTAGTGGTCATAAATGAGCCTGTGTTTTTTCATGTAACATGTTCTTAGATAAAGAACTTATCTATGATAAGCTTATAGGTCCTTCTGTGCCGGACACCAGATTCATCTTTGCTATTCATCATTTGTCAGAGATGAAACAGTATATCTACAACATTAAAAATATTGTTAAGTATATAAAAACTGAAAATATTTTGTTTTTAAGTGATATTATTTAACCAGGAGACTGTGGCTTTAGATGTTCCCCTGAATAAAACTTAAAAAGTCTTTTACAATATTTAGAAGTGAGTAGGAAGTTATGGTTAAGAATCTAGGGGTGGGGAGACAGAAAGTTGTGCACACAGGCACAGTGGACAGGAAATGCTTTTACATGTGCTATATGTCTTATTTGCATAGTCAGTCTTCACCCAGAGCATAAAATTTAGTATTAATACAGGTTTGCTGAAACAAGGTGATGGTTGATGGTATTCTGGGAGAAATCTGGAAGAGACAATTTATTGATATTATGGAATCCTGACAGAGTTGTGATGATTCAAGCAAGTGAAAGCACACTGAAAATTTCTCTGGTTATCTTTGAGTTGTTTTACTATTGATGGCATTAAACAGAGAGTGGCTGTGGGTGTCATAAAAGCAGTAGATAAGAAGGAGCTGGACTGACATGGTCACCCAGTGTGTCCAGAGAAAAATTCAGAAGGCTAATCGAAATATCCTCAATATATGCCACTGTAATCTATTCAAATATCTAGTGTGCTGAACCAGAAGGGCACAAGCTGCACATGGGCTCAGGCAGCATATGCGTGAGCTTCCTTTGTTCAAGTTGACTTTTATAGAGTTTGTCCAGTCTTCCCCCACATGGGCCTTTTACTTAGGGAAGTTGTCAAGATGATATAGTTGGGAGTACTCAATGGTCTACTTTGAAATTATTTTCTGGCCTTTCCTGCTGGATCTTCTCTCAGGGGGTGTGTGGTGTGAGAGTGTGTGTGTGTGTGTGTGTGTGTGTGTGTGTGTGTGTGTGTGTGTGTGTGTGTGGTGGATGGAGGGGGGATCGAGTTCCAGCATTCTCTCAGTCTGTTCTTGGCACCAGGTGAAGGACTTATCAGACTTTAGTTCCTGATGACCTTAAGGCATGGTCGTTTTATAACATCCTGGAAATTCCATTGCCATGGGAGCCCTTCCATGTCTACTAGCCTACATCAACTTTATTAAAGGACCTGCTGTACTCAGCAGCAAAAAATGAAGCTTAGCTTGGGGTTTATGTCTCACTTCCCCACTTACATCTGTCACTGTGAAAATGGTCAGAAAACCAAAGACCACAAAAATATTCAGCCTCATCCTCAGCCCTGGCTCCAGAGATGGTGAGGACTGCCTTGTTTCCAACCAGGGAGCCAGAGAATCGGCCAGGGACATCTGGCTGCCTATTATTGTTTCTAACTATTAAACTCCAGGGCTTCTGGGAGGTCTTCTGTTGAATCCAACAAGCAAAATTACCGATGCCAACAATCCCAGTACTAGAGCCACAGGTAAGTGTAACTGTGTCCCCAGGATTCCTGGACAGTGACGATTCTTGAATCACTTCATTCTGAAAAGTGATCCCTGAAAAAAGATGGGAGACCAAGGACAGAGGATGAGACAATGATATAAAGGTGCAGCAGAGTATCCTTTGTCATTTTTTCCCACCAGCCCAGAAGGTCCTCCTGACCTGTGAAGTAAGCCAGAAATGTGAGCAGGAGAGGAACCCAGGCCATGGTGGAAAAAACCCAAGGCTGTGATTTGTCAAATCCCCTTAGCTCAGGACCAACCTCCAAGCCCTCCTTATACCTGCTTCCTCTTGTGGAGGTGGGGCTGTCATGAAAATGAGTTCCTCAGGGTCACTCACCAGTGTGACTATAGCAGAGTTTCTGAGTTGTTCCAAGTCAGTGACATGTACTAGAGGTCCCCAGGTC
Source organism: Sorex araneus (assembly GCF_027595985.1). NCBI lineage: Eukaryota > Metazoa > Chordata > Mammalia > Eulipotyphla > Soricidae > Sorex > Sorex araneus. The sequence continues at coordinate 21,097,359 of NC_073310.1, read as the reverse complement.
CTTGGGCTGCATTTCATTGCAGAATTTGATCTCTGAGCATGACACACAGCCCTTCTAACGTCCACTGATGGAAAGTTTCATGCTGCTTGTCCTTTTTTCTACTTTCCTACCTTTTCTACCATCTGAAGCTTTTAGGTCTCAAAGAATCTAAATTCAGTTTCTGTGATGCCCCAGCCAGGAATTGGATGGATGAGTTTTGAGGAGGAAGCTGCAGGAATCAGCACTTTTCTTCTTCCTTACCCTCAGCCTCTTTCCTTGGACAACTATATTGACAGAGTCTGTGAGGTCAGGATTCTTGCTGGTTAATCCTGAGAAATGTTTGGAAACATGTGGATACTTAAACACATGGGTAATTAATGATGTCTCATGTATATGATTAACCTCTCCCAGTGCCTTTTTATCTGAATAGTGTTTTGCCTCAGTTTTTAAAAGAAAACAAAGAAATAAAAATTCATTGTAGATTAAAGGGTAATTGAAGTCCATTGCATCCTGAACACCTCTGACTGAGTATCCTACCACCAGCTAACATTCTTGAGAATGTTGGAGGGACTGAATACTCTCAACTACTGGGTCTGATCCCACCAATGGTTTGTTGAGCATTAGACAAGGTTTGTAGGGCTCTTAATTTCTTACTAACATTAAAATATTTGACTAATGCCCCTTACACACCATACAAAACTTGTCTCTTTTCAAAATTCTTTAAGTTATATTTACTGATGCAAACTGGAACTGCCATTTCATCTGAAGATCAACATCTCAACATCTTCTCATTTGGGGTGGTGGGGGGCTGCATTCCAATATAATGCATTAAAAAGAATCTAAAATAGCCCACTATACTGGAAACAATTGGCTTTCTGTATTTTGGATTTCTGTATTTCTGTAATTGGACTTCTGTATTTTAGTAGCTAAGTCCAGGGAAATTTCTGCCAAAAATTGCATCATTGCAAGCTTAGTTCACAGTCTGGAGGCATTTATGCAAGAAGCTGCTGGTGCCAAGAGTAGTTAGATGGCCTCTGGGATCATGGGCGTTCAGCAATGGAGGGGCCACACATGTGCGGCTGTCCGGATCACATTTGGGCGGAGGCTGGTGCCCTGAGATCTCCCACACGTCCCATTGCTGCAGACTTTTACATCTGTTTAGTGGGTCTTATAAGATGGCTGTCTCCATGCCGTTCGGATGGAAAGGAAAAGCCAAGAGGGAAACACCTTTCCCCTCCTGGGGCGGCATGGGGCCATGGCTTAGTTCACAGTCTAGAGGCATTTCTGCAAGAAGATGCTGGTGCTGCGGGTAGTTAGATGGCCTCTGGGATCATGGGCGTTCAGCAACAGAGGAGCCGCACATGTGTGGCCATCTGGATCACATCTCCAAGGCAGACACTTTTAGATTGGAGCAATAGCACAGCAGGTAGAGCGTTTGCCTTCCATGTGGCCAACCCGGGTTCAATTCGTCCGTCCCTCTTGGAGAGCCCAGCAAGCTACCGAGAGTATCCCGCCAGCATGGCAGAGCCTGGCAAGCTACACGTGGTGTATTCTATATGCCACAAATAGTAACAAGTCTCACACTGGAGACATTACTGGTGCCCACTCCAGCAAATCGATGAACAAAGGGAGGACAGTGCTAATCTTTGCTTTCACCTCCCCTTAACACACTCCCTTGCTCTGCCTTTCTTTTGTTTTTATATAATAATTACTTGTCCTGAATAAACCTCTCTATTGACCATCAGTCAGTAGTTTATCTCAGTAATAATGAGTCACAGGTAGCATTGGAATTGGTTCCTTATACCAGGTCACCAGTGCTGTGGGTGATGGGACAGCACATCTTTATGTTGTAATAAGCAATATGAAGTAAATTTGTTCGTGCCTATTCAGAGGGCATGCTTGAGTGGTGGCTTGGAGACCCTGGTGGAGGGAAAGACACACTGATGGTGGGATTGGTATTCAAACACTGAGTGCTTGAAAAAACTATGTTATGAACAACTTGGTAAGTCACAAGTTATAATAAAGAATAAAACTTTTAATTAAAAAAACCAGTGAAAATTCAAATATTTCAAATGTGATAGAACTAAGTAAATCTTAACTCTAAATGCATGGAGATTTACAGCAACTTCTATAGCAAAATTATTCATAGACCCAAGGTAACAAGGGCAGGTTTATGTACTGGTACCTCATCTCAATGTATCACTGTGTTGAGCACCACTGTATATCAGCAAACAGTAGTATTCAGCCTCATCCTCTGATTGGGCCCCCGAGATTGTGAGGGCAGCTTTGTTCACAAGAATGGAGCCTGAGAACCGGGCCGGAGTCCAGGAGTATTTTTTGTTTGTATCATACATCATAGCTCTGGGAGCTTGACCAGACTTCTGCTGGAACCAGCTTGCATAGTGACCACCAGTGACTGCTCCAGTGCTGGAAGCACATGTGAGAATGACTGTCCCTCCCGGGCTCACGATCAGTGAAGGCTCCTGAATCACCACAGCCTGAGAACTGGAACCTGAAATGGAAACCGAAGCATGTCAGGAATGAAAATAGAAGTCAGAGAAATTCCCCAAAGGTTGGTCACTGAAATCTCCATGAACCTGGGCAGTGAGTAAGGACAAGAAGAACGACGAGGAGGAAGAGAAGACTCCTGCTCATGGTGCAGACTTTCAAGGACATTCTGGCCACACAGCTGACACAAGACTCTGGGGCCTCTTTTATGTCCCTCTGACCTGGGGGAAGGGTTTGTGTTGGGTGTGCTTGCTGCAAATCTGAGCCATTTAGCATAAGTCCCCTCCCCCAATTCTGTGTCTTCAGTACAGGACCAGCTCTGCTGTGAAGGGGAGCCTGAAATGGTTTTGAGCGGGTTTATTCTCTTGGGAGGAAGCACCTGTTGGCACTTCTTCAGTCTGGACATGCTGCAGGCCTTATTCACTTCAAAAGCATCAGTGCCCCCTGTTGACATCTCAAGATGTTTAGTGTATTTTAATTATTCAGAGCTAAGGGTTCTTTTTTCTATAACTGTTCTTCAGTGTTTTAAAAGATCTTTTTCATCATGAAAAACCAAATTCTTAATTTTTGCTTTTGCTTTTGTTTTTAAATAGAAATAATTCAAAATATTGCTAGGATACTTTTAATACTCCATAGTACCATTACACTGACTCAATCTTTGCTAATCCTTATTGATATATCTTTACTTCTGTTCAATTTCCTCCTCATTTTCAATTTTGACTAAGTGTATACCTATGCTTGCGACCATTTAGCAATTATCACTTATGTAATTTTCCTTTTTTTGTATTCATAACACATTTTATTTCAGAAATATTTTTTTATTGATTTTTGGGTGTCCATCAAGGTGACATCATGTTGATTGTTAAAAGTCTTTGTCTTGATTTTGAGCTATAGTTCAGTGGGGTAGGTACCTCCTTGCATGATCAGGGTTCAATATGTCATATAGTCTCTCAAGCTTCCTCTGAGTGATCCATGAGAACACAGTCAATAGTAAGCCATGACTATTGCCCAGCAAAAAAAAAGTTTTACAAGCTATTATGGGATTGCATGCAGTACAAATAATAGGTCTGGCAAATCTTAAAAGCAGACCCAGGAAAAAGTATATATTTTTATTCTTTTCCCTATGGGTTTGTGATGGGGATTATTTTCTCTGAGAGTTTTACACTCACAGAGAAATGCAAAAAAAAATTATAGAAATTTCTTACATATGTTTTGTTTTTTCCTAGAATTAGGTATTATGTTAATCTTGATCATTCGGTTATTGGATATGTACTTCAGTTGCTGTTATGATCTCTTCGTCTTCTCATTTTCAAATATTTTCAGTATACTGAAGCTTTTCTATTCTATTGTGTGGTGGTATCTAATTTATTTTTTATTTTCTAGCTCCCTAATTATACATTCCTGTGTTTGTTTCTTATGTTACCTCCCTTTTGGTGTGTTATGAACTACAGCAACTGAAGCCTGAGTCAAGTAATTATGACCAAGTAATTATGTCCAGGAATATATATAGTTCAGAGTCAATCAACTCCCAAATACTAGGAGCAAAGCATTAATGGTCTTTCTGTGTTTAACCAAAGAACACTGCTCTATAGTAAAATATAAAAAGGCTATAGGGGAAATAGAAAAGCAGGTACAAATACACAGCTTCAAATACAAAGCAGTACAAATACAAAGCTCAGAATTACCAAAATGTTTTGGCGTATAAGTAATCAAAACTGACTTAGGGAACTGTGACAATGAGAGGTAAAATACAAAGGAAAAGTAAAAGATATACTTTAACCAAATAAGGGATGCTAACAAGAGCATGTTAAGCTTCTCTGGGACTAGAAAAGGGGCAATTCAGAGGTGAAGCCTAAAGCACTTCAGGCTGATATCCAACACTAGTGGGAGACCTACCTCAGGAGATATCCCATCTAGGTCATTGCATAACAAAACCCACATGATTCAGTTCCCATATTCTTGGACTGGATTGTTGTATCACTGTATCACTGTCATCCCGTTGCCATTGATTTGCTCAAGCAGGCGCCAGTAATGTCTCCATTGTGAGACTTGTTGTTACTGTTTTTGACATACCGAATACACCACGGGTAGCTTGCCAGGCTCAGCCGTGTGGGCAGGATACTCTCAGTAGCTTGCCGGGCTCTCTGAGAGGGACGGAGGAATCGAACCTGGGTCGGCCGAGTGAAAGGCAAACATCCTACCTTCTGTGCTTGTTTTATTTCAGATTTATTTTCATGCCTAGTAGATAATTAGGAAGAGAAGGTTCTTCCTGCAAATCAACTTCCTATTTCCTCCTCTTTCCCCAGTGTCACCCTTGGTCTCCTGTACATGCAGTGAAAGAGGAGAGACTTCAAAAGGCAGTGACAACTCTGGGATTGAGACCCTGAATGATGGGGAATGATACTCCTGTATCCAATAAATCTCGTGATTCACCTCAGTTACCTCAGTTTCACATTTCTTCTCTGGAAATTTTAAATTTGAATGATGAAACTGCTCCTGGAATCCAGTTCATCTCAAATCTCACCCATCCCTGAAAATGTTTTTTCCTGCCTCAGTGAAACCACAAAAAGGTAGCCATGAAGTCTTTAGTCAATTAGTTATCTAACGTTCCATATCAAAAGATGTTCAGAGTCAAGGACTTCACATAGCCTTGATTTTCTCTTTGAGAGTCAAAGAGATAGTTCAGCAGATAAGGTGCATTCCTTACATATTGCTGACTAGGGCTGGAGCACACAGCATACAGTACCTGAGCCCTGCAGGAGTGATCTCTGAGTACAGAGCCAGGAGTTAGGATCCTCCCTAATCAAAAGAGAATGGTCTTCAAATATTACCCCAGTTCGGTTTTCTTCTTTTCAGGAGAGAAAAGACCATAAGCTAAGTTCGCCTAGGCAAAAGAAATTATATATCTAAAGATATTAATATCACCGTATAACTCTATCACTGTCATTCTGCTGCTCACTGATTTGCTCAAGTGGGCGCCAGTAACATCTTCATTGTGAAACTTGTTACTGTTTTTGGCATATTTAATATGCCACAGATAGCTTGCCAGGCTCGGCTGTGCGGACGGGATACTCTCAGTATCTTCCCGGGCTTTTCAAGAAGGACGAAGGACTCAAACCTGGGTCAGCCGTGTGCAAGGCAAATACCCTACTCACTGTGCTATCGCTCCAGTCCAAATATATTAATATAGGACACAAAAATTTTATTTAATATATTGGCATATTCCTGATTGCTATATCCCATGAAACCTTATTCAGCATCCTCTAGTTATAGACAAGGCATATATATGACAAGCCATAAAGTGTTGCAGCCCTTGGTTTTTATCTGATACAGAAACTCAAGCAGAGCTGTGGAGTGACATCTCCCAGTCATGGAATACATTCCTACTTTTTCCCAGCCAGGCTATCTTTGCAATCTTTTGGGTATTGTTCCTGCACCACTGTTTCCAAAAGGAATGTAACCTAAAATATTGAATGAAATATAAACAAATATCATATTAAATGATGACTAATGCATGAATACCATCTGAAATAGGCATGTTAGCGCTATCCAAATAAGACTTCCTACATGCTACTGCTACATCACAATCATATCTTTTCTTGTTGCCTGAAATCTTTAAACTCTTGACCTTCTACACTCAAGTAGTGCGGAAATCTAACATGAATGCCAAGAAATGAGAATCATGATGGTTCTTAGGATTAGTACCAGACTGCTATCTGACCTGTAATACATTACCTATGGCATGCCAGGTACATGTTCTAAAACACACTTAATGAAATATTAAGCACGGGAAAATTGGGATTTTAAATGAAGGGCATATCAAGTCTCCAAATAATTGTTACTTCAGTGTTGAATACAATGACTGCGAACTAAATATCTTTATTATTGCATCTGTACTCATGAGCAGAGCGTGAGGTTGAGCTTGCAGTTTTTGTCTCACTTCCCCCACTGGGAGACAAATATGTGTAAGATATCTTGCTCCCCCAAGGCAAACAACCAATGAAAAACAAAAGAAAATAACTGGGACAATCAATTATATTTTTATAACTGTTTGCTGAGTCAATGTTTCATTGTTTCTCTTCTACTAATTTTACAAATGGATTAAAGATGGTATACTTCTTTTGTATATTAGGCCCTAATTTTTTTCTTTTTAGCACAGTAGGGTGATTGGCTCAAGCTTAAATGCACCAAATTACATGCCTAATTCCTTTAACATCATCATCATCATCATCATCATCATCCCGTTGATCATCGAATTTCTCGAGCGGTCTCAGTAAGATCTCCATTCGTCCAAGCCCTGAGATTTTAGAAGCCTCTCTCTACTCGTCCTTCAAACGATGTCATACTGGAGGCTCTTTCAGGGTCAGAGGAATGAGACCCAGCTTGTTACCAGTTTTGGCATATTAATACACCATGGGGACCTTGCCAGGCTCTCCCATGTGGGCAGGAAACTCCCAGTAGTTTGCCAGGTTCTCCTAGAGGGAGAAGTAGGCTATAAGATATCTTTAATATCTTACTTTAACATAGACCACATAATTATATATATATATGTTCAATTAAAATTTGCCTCCTTTCTATATTTTTTAAAAATTCTACTTGGCAATTTTTAACCACAGATGAGAAAACTGCTGAGTATGTAACAGTTCACTAATGCTATTGCCCTTGCTGTCTATCTGACCCAGAGCCTCCAGGCTGTAGTACTGATGACGTCTTCAGTTGACGGAATTCCTTCTGACTTCTCACCCAGAGCACTCACCACACAGAAAGGATCCGACTCCTTTCTGTGTGGGTTTACTGTTGGAGTCGCTGACTCATGATGTGCTGCTCACTTCACCCATAGCGATGGGAGTTGGGAAAGGTGACTTCAGAAAGGTGTGTTCTCCACTTTGTACAGGTTTTCAACTATAAATATTACCTAAAAGGTGTAAGTGCCACTCACATGAGGCCTCCTATGTGCAACTGTTTCTCATGGTCATGTCTTTTTCCTGCTTCCTCCAATCCTCAAACCCTGATACTTATATAGTCTGTACTCAAGTCAGGGATCATACATGGACTTGAAAGTCAGCAGATGGGGATCCCTGGGGTCTACCTTGTGGTAATTACAAGTCTGCTGTCTCACCCCAAAGGTTCATTACTGTCATGTCACGTACACATTTCCTAAACCTTGCGCACAGATTTGTACCAGGAATATACACTTTCGTCTTTACACTCAAAAAGGCGAACTTAATATCATATTAGACTCAAGGAAACAAGACTTTTTAAGGGAACGTATATTTAAAATTCTAGAATAGCTTTGTTCCTTCACTGTTGGCAGGCATAGATTTCTTTTTCATCAACCTTATAATGAAAATACTGTAGACTAATTGCTTTTTTTTTTTTGAGCACATACTCAGGCCTAGAGGCTGAGGCTAAGCCTGGGTTTATGTCCCAGATACCCATCTGCACCTGTCACTGTGGAAATGGTTGCTGAACCACAGAGTACAGAAATACTCTGCCTTATCTTCTGTCTTGGCTCCACTGATGGTGAGGACAGCCTTGTTCCCAAGCAGGGAGCTTGAGAATCAGGCAGGAACCCCTGGCTGGAATCATATATTAAACCCTAGAGTAACTGGTGGGTTTCTGTTGAACCCAATGAGCATAACTACTGGTGGTGACAGTAACAGCACTTGGATCACAAATGAGTGTAACTGTTTTGTCAAGTTTCATGGACTGTTGTTTCTTGAATCACCACATTCTGGGAAGTGACCCCTGAAAACACAGGTGAGACCAAGGTCAGAGACAAGACAATATCATAAAGGTGCAAGGTATCTTTTCCTGTTTTCCCCACCTACCTGGAATGTCCCCCTGACCTGTGCAGTGAGCCAAATGTGTGAGCAGAAGAGGAGCTCAGGCCATGGTTCAGACACAACTGTGCAGATTTCCCCAAACTTTTAGCCCACTTCCAACCTCCAAATTCCTCTTATACCTCCTTTAGCAGGGGAGGTGGGGATTCATGCAAATGAACCCCTCAGGAGTACTCAGCTCCTGATCACATTAACTAAGTTTTCCTACATCACTGACCTTTTGTTAAGTGGATCTGGGATCTGAGGCTGCATTTCACTGCAGATCTTGCTCTCCTACAGCCTGGTGCCTTGCCCCCTCTAGTGTCCACTAATGGAAACATGCAGACCTGCAAGTCTGAGCTTTTAGTTCTGTATGTAAGTAAAAATTTTGCCTTATATCATTTCTTAGGCATAAACTGAAGGGATGGATTTAGGGAAAAGGAAAGTACATGAATCAGCCACTGTGCTTTTTTTCTTTGCTCCATTCATTTACCTTAGCCATCTTCATTGATCAGAGGCTTTATGGATTGAATTTTCCTTGGTATACAGGTTCCTAAAAAAAAAAACCCACCCAATTATGGAGATATCTTTTCAATTGTGCAATCAGTTTTGTCATAATCATGTTTATTTTCTCCAAGTAATGCACAGTATCATATTAGAATTTCTTTTCTGAAAGGTGATTAGTTCTGCACTTCTCAGAAAATGAAAGAATAGCATTTTGATTTATCTTTCTGATTTTCAAATACACCTATGTTTTTTGTGTGTGTTTGTGTGTGTTATCCTCGCTGCCACGGTGACATCTGGAAATGGGAGTGGGAAGTTTTTCCAACAGTGAATTATGGGCTTTCAAAAGAAAAAAATGTCTAGCTCAATGTGGGTTTCTTTCTTAAAATAAAATGATGTGTCTTCTTCTAGGGCTTGATCTGTAATATTTTGATTGAGGATCTCATTAAAATTCTTCTTTTAAAATTGTCTATTTAGTTTCTATTTAAAACACTTGTTATGAGAAATATCTTTACTGAACTTGCCACCTCTCATTACATTGTCATCAACAGTATGGGATACTTTGATATTCTTTAGAATACTCAGTTGATCCAGTTCTTCAGGATCTTTGAAAGAGGAAAGTATTGTTCCTTGGGAAGAAAGTCTTCAAGTTTTCCCAAAGTACCATTCCATCCATCATTCCATCCTTTTCCCCGCCTGCTTGTTTTTGTTCTTTTTAACGTGTGCCATTCTTACTGTTGTGAGGTGAGATCTCATTGTTGTTTTGATTTAAATTTTCTCAATAATAAGTGTTGAAGAAAAATTTGGTATACCTCTTGGTCATCTGTATGTCTTGCTTAAGGGAGTTTTCCTTCATCTCTTTTTCCCATTTTTTGATGTCCTCTCTCCCTAAGTTTTATAAGTGCTTTACATATCATGGATACTAACCATTTTTTTTTTTTGCTTTTTGGGTCACCCCCAGCGATGCTCAGGGGTTACTCGTGGATTTCAACTCAGGAATTGCTCCTGGCAATGCTTGGGGGACCATATGGGATGCCAGGGATCAAACCCGGGTGGGCCGCGTGCAACGCAAACGCCCTACCCGCTGTGCTATTGCTCCGGCCCCGGATACTAACCAATTTTTAGGTGAATGGTGAGCAAATATTTTTTTCAGTCCATGGGATGTTTTTGTCTAGTCATTATTTCATTTCAATACAGAAGTTTCTTAGTTTGATATAGTCCCATTTGTTTATTTTTCTTTCTGTTTCCTTGACCAGTGTTGCATTGATTCATGGAAAAAGCCTTTAGATTCAATTTCATGAAGGGTACCACATATGTTTTTCTCAATATATATTTTTGGATGTAGGTCTTACATCAAAGGCTTTAATTCATTTTTTGGTTTGTGTTTTTTTTGGGGGGAGTGTGCATACCTGACTATACCTGACTGTGATCAGGGCTTACTCCTGGCTTTGTTTTTAGGAATCATTCCTGGTAAGTCTTGAGTGACCATATGGGATTTAGCCCAGGTTGGCCGTGTGCAAAGCAAGTGCCTTATCTGATATGCTATTACTCTGGTTCTTTAATCTATTTTGAATTGAATTTTTTACATGGTGTGAGATAGATGTGGCTGAGTTCATAATTTTACATGTGGCTAACCTATTTTGCCAACACCATTTGTTGAAGAGGATTTTCTTCTCTCTTTATACACTTTGATATCTTTTGCTGAGATTAGATATCTATGTACCCAAAGGTCTGTCTCTGGACTCTAAATTCTAGTCCATTGATCTGAGAGTATTTATTTATTTCTGTACCACACCATCTATCTACTATGGCTTTATAATATGATTTAAACTTAGGGGAAAAATTCTCCTCCCATCATTTGTTCCTAAGATTGTTTTGACTACTGGAGAGTTTTAATATTCCATAAAACTTTTGAATTTTGGATTTTGGGCCAAACCTGGTTGAATTCAGAGATAATACCTTGCTATGTGCTCAGGGATCACTCCTGCAAGGACTTGGGGAGTCAGTCATGTGTAGTGCCAGGGATCAAACCAGGGTCAGACCCAATACAAAGCAAATTCTTTGCTCTTGTACTATCTCAAACCCACCAGCATTCTCTAAAAGGCAAATAACATCTTAACACCAAACCAGGGAGAGATGTAACTAAAGAAGAAAATTAGAGACCTCTATCCATAGTGAATATAAATTCAAAGAGCCTTAACAAATAATAGCAAACCAAATCCAGTAAACATCATGATAATGTAAGATTTATCCTAAAGATGCAAGGGTGGTTTAATATATACAAGTGAATCAACATAATGGATCATATAAATATATGTAGCACTGTAGCACTATCGTCCCATTGTTCATTAATTTGCTCAAGCGGGCACCAGTAACGTCTCCATTGTGAGGCTTGTTGTTAGTGTTTTTAGCATATCGAATATGCCACTGGTAGCTTGCCAGGTACTGCCATGCGGATGAGATACTCTCAGTAGCTTGCTGGGCTGTCAGAGAGGGATGGAGGAAACAAACCTGGGTCGGCCACATGCAAGGCAAATGCCCTAAAATAAAAATCATATAATACTTAGAGACACCGAGAGAACATCTGAGAAGATTCTACACATATTCATAGCCAAAAAACCTCTTACTAAAATGGGGATAGAAAGAAACTTCCTCAATTCTCATGTAGCACAAAACACAGATAACATCATACTCAATGGAGAAAAACTAAAATTCTTCTCACTAAGATGAGGGGCAAGACAAGGTTGCTGTTCTCACCATTTAGTATTGGAAGCCTTCACCACAGAAATTAGACAAGAAAGAGCTATTAAGAGGATACAGATTGAAAAAGAAGTCAGACTTTAACTATCTGCAGACAGGATAATACTCTATATGAAAACCCTAGAGACACTGCCAACCCAATCCCCTTTACCCCCACAACAAAAACCTCTTAGAAACAAAAAAGTTGTATGGAAAAGTGACAGGCTAAAACATCAACACACAGAAATTTGTGGCATTTCTGTATATGAACAATAAAATAGAACTTACTGTTTCATTCATAATTGTTCATCAAAAAATCAAATACTCAAGAATTAGCTGAACATTCTACTGTGATTCTTGGTGGTGGAATATGTGCACTGGTGAAGGGATGGGTGTTCAAGCATTGTATAACTGAGACTTAAACCTGAAAGCTTTGTACTTTCTTTCCACATGGTGATTCAATGAAAGAATAAATTTTTTAAAATTAAAAAAATAATAAAAAAAGAATTAGCTGAACAAAGGAAATGAACTACTATTATAAATAAAACTATAGGAAACTGTTAAAAGAAATTAAACATTAAAGAAGAACATGGAACCACATCCCCTGTAAATGGATTGAAGGATTGGTATTGCTAAAATAATATTCGTACACAGAGCATTATACAGATTCAATGCAGTTCCAGTTAAAATTTCCATGGCAGATTTTTGAGACATAGACCAAATGCTCTTAAAATTAATATGGAGGAGTCAGAGAGATAGGAGGCAAGGCTAACATTTTGAATAACACTTTTATTTCTTTGCTAGTAATTAGTCTTTTCAGCTGCTCTATTTCCTCTTCTTTGCGGGGGGGATTTTTAGGGGTGGCTCACATGGCAGCAGTGGTGGTGCTCAAGACTTACTCCAGGTAGGCTCAGGGATTATATGGAGTTCCGGGGATCAAACCAGGGTCAGCCACTTGCAAGGTCAATGTCCTGCCCACTGTGCTATCTCTTCAGTCCCACTGTTTCCTCTCCACTCTATCTTGGATGTTTATATGTCCAAAAATGTAATCATTTCTTCTAGAGAACTGTAATTGTGACTCACAGGCAGAGATGGAATAAGATGTAGTCATGTAGTTCTTATTTAGTAAATATATTTCCTTGAAAATAAAAATCTATAACCAAAGTAACTGAGAATCATTGCCTGCTGTGAGGCCTCATGCTGAGAAGCAACCTCTGCACTAAGCAGAGGAAATCACTCAGATTAGAGCACTTATCTGAGTCAGGAGGATTGTGCTAGCTTTCCTACTCAAATATGTTGTTGTGAATCAGAAAGTGTAGGAGTATAATGCCTCATCATTAGAGCAGGTTCCTGTGATGGGCAGAGCAGTCTTGTGTCCAGGGAGGGAGCCAGACGTCATTCAAGGACACAATAATCTATAAGGGTGAGGTCAGATCTTGGGGTACATGCTTGAGCCTCTACTGAATGTATTGTATGTAGTCACTGGTGGTGACAGATCCAGACCTCAGGTAAGAGTGACTACCATTTCATAAAATTTCCTTCATGAATCATGTCAGCCTGAAAGTAGATCCTATATGCAATGTTACAGATAGAAATTTCATGGTCAAATCAGGGGAATGATAGGCTAGAAGTGATGGGGTACACTTCCAGGAATAAAATTGGTAGGTCTTATGAGAGCTCAATTCTTAGTTTTATTGAGGAGTGTTTATACAACTTTTCAAAGGGATAGACATGAGTAAGATATGACGTGCTTTTTCTGTGTTTTATTTAAGTTAGTGTACAAAATCAGAAGGTACCTACTGTTGGTGAGAAGGTGAACTAAGTGAATCCTTATACACTGGGAAAGAAAAATTGTTAAGCCATATGGAAATATTCAAGATGCTCCAGAATCTAAACATGGAATATCACGAGGACAGCATTCACTTGAATAATGATCAAAAGAAATAAATTCAGTGCTTCAGGAGAGACATCTATACTCACAAACTGATTGAAAAATTATAGGAATTAAAACATAAATGCAACCCACTATTCTCAATACCCTCCCATTGTTTCCTTTTCTGTTTCTACCTCATTTTACTTATTAAGTATCACGAATGCTCCAGTTTATTTCAAAAACATTAAAATTCTTTTCTGGAATTAATGACTAGAAGTTGTAATTTAAATACAATTCTAGTTATTACATATTTATATATAATATATGTATTATATGTATTTTATAGCAATCCATATACTTATAGTGCATAAAAAGTGCTTTCTAATAAAATGGATACCATAAATACATAAATAGATTGTTTTCCTCCTTACTCTTAGTGAGAATGGACATTGCTATTGATGTTACTGTTGGAGGAAATGCATTTGAGAGCTTTACTTCTCCATGCCTGGAAAAATTCCTAGACCCTGTGTTTAGCCTATATACCAAAAAAGAAATAGAGTAAGTCCTACGAATGTCAAGCCAGGTCTTTGGTAATCAGTATTATAAGTAAAGGAGTTTATCAAGTCCTGGACTAATTTTGTTTCCTTTGGAGTTTCCAGAAATAGTTGTTTTTATTTTTTCATCAACACTATTAAAAAGACTTTGAACTAGCTGACTTCATTAAAGGACCAGTTGCACTTAGTACTAAAAAATTAAACCTAGTTGGGGTTTATGTCTCACTTCCCCACTTCCATCTGTCACTGTGGAAATGGTTGCTGAACCACAGAACACAGAAATACTCAGCCTCGTCCTCTTCCTTGGTTCCAGTGATGGTGAGGACTGCCTTGCCTCCAAGCAGGGAGCCAGAGAATCGGGCAGGGACATCTGGATGCCTATTGGTACTGCTCATTAGACCCCATGGTTTCTGGCCAGGTTGCTGTTGAATCCAGCCGGCAGCATTATTGCTTGTAACAGCCCCAGTGCTGGAGCCACAGGTGAGTGTAACTGTGTCCCAAAGATTCGTGGACAGTGACGATTCTTGAATCACCACATTCTGAGAGGTGATCCCTGAAAACAGATGTGAGAACAAGGTCTTAAGATGAGATGATATAAGGAAGCAGAGTATCCTTTGCCTTTATCCCCCACCAACCCAGAGAGTTCCCTGACCTGTGCAGTGAGCCAGAAATGTGAGCAGGAGAGGAGCCCAGGCCATGGTGTAGACAACCCAAGGCTGTGCTTTGTCAGACCCGCTCAGCTCAGGACCAGCCTCCAAGCTCTTCTTATACCAGCTTTCCCCTGTGGAGGTGGGGCTGTCATGCAAATAAGCTTCTGAGGGTCACTCAGCAGTGTGACCATGACAGAGTTTCTGAGTTGTTTCAAGTCAGTGCCATACAGAAGAGGGCTCCAAGGTCTGGGGCTATATTCCATTGCAGATCTTGCTCTGAGGGCATGGCACACTGCCCCCTCTAGTGCCCCTCTAGTGTTCACTATTGCTTGTCTTTTTTCTAGCTTAGACTTTTTTTTCAGATCTGGAGTTGTTAGGTCCCAAAGTAGCTAACTTTAGCTTCATGATTTCCCAGGAAGCAACTGTATAGAGGAGTTTTGAGAAGAAGGAGTCTTCATGAATCAGCACTCCTTCCTTCTTGTTACCTACTTTTCTTAGCCCTTTTGAGCAGAGGATCTAAGCAGTATTATTATTCTGTGTTAATTGTTCTCCCCAAACCTGTAGAATAATATAGATACTTTGCCGTATGTGTAATTACTTATGTCACTTATGAATGCTTCTCCAGTCTAATTCTGTTTAGAATTTACATCTGAATTGTGTTTAGTTTTCAGTTCTTAAAGCAAAGCATTGATAGATGGGTACTCCTATCCATTGTGTCCTCTATGTTCTTCGTTTGAGCATCCTATCCCCACTTTCAGTGCTCGAGAATGGGCTGCTGCAACCCCGAGAAGTTAGTTAGTTTACTTCTATTTGAAGAAGAGACAGAAACACTATGCTGGGTAGGGTTGCTTGGCTTGGTGGACCTCACAGACTATCACTTCAATTTGCCTGTGTTGGCATCCATGCAGCTGAATCTTTGACTTTTGAGATCTCAGCAGAGACCATCAGGCAGTTTCACGTGGTTGCTATCATTTATGTTTATCCCTAGACACTTCAGGTCTGGAATGTACCCCTATAGAAAGACGCAAACACACCAGTACAGGACTTCGTGGTTGTAGGATACCATCTTCTCCCTGCTGTCAGTCCACAATATTTCTCCTTAGAAGTATGACATATCACCCCTTTTATGGTTTCCTCAGGACCTCGGGCAAATCTTGATGCTCCACTTGGACTCTTTCAGCTTCCTTTTTTATTTAGTGGTCATAAATGAGCCCGTGTTTTTTCATACCATATGCTCTTAGGTAAGAAAATTGTCATAGGTCCTCCTGTGCAGGACACCAGATTCTCCTGTGTTATTCATCAGTTGTCAGAGATGAAGAAGTATATCTCCAACATTAAAAATATTGTTTCAAGCATATATGAACTGAAAATATTTTGCTTTTAGTTTTACTAATTGAGCATGAGACTGTGTTTTTAGTTGTTACTTTGAATAAGACATGGAAAATCTTTTGCCAATGAGAAGTATGTGGTGTCTAAGCATCTAGGGGTAGTGAGACATAAAGTTGTGTGCACAGACACAGTGGACAGAACATGCTTTCACATGTACCACGTGTCTTATTTATATACTCAGTCTTCACCCAGAAAATGACATTTATTATAATACAGATTTGCTGAAAGAAGGGGTGATGATTGATGGTCATTCTGGGAGAAATCTGGAAGAGACTACCAATTTATTGATATTTTGGGATCCTGACAGAGTTTATTGGATTCAAACAACTGAAATTACACTGAAAGCTGCTCTATCATCTGAGTTGCTTTACTTTATGGCATTAAACATAGAGTGGCTGTGAGTGTCACTAAAGCAGTAGATAAGAAGGAGATAAGAAGGCAGCTGGACATGGTCACCCAGTCTGTTTAGAGAAAAGGTCAAAAGGCTACCTGAAATATCCTCAATATATGCCATTGCAATCTATCCAACGGGGAAAGAATGATCTCACAACTGTTTGTCTCAACCCATTGCTTATGTTTATAGTCAAAATGTAATGAAAACAATGGATCATAAAGCCTTCAGCAGAAAAATAGTAGACGAGTAAATATGCTACATGTTTTCTCCAATATCTCAATGGATTTATTAATGAAATGAAATTTCAGTTCTGAAAAGTGACCCAATGGTTGGAGGAGCAAGGGCCCATAGTGAAAGACTGTGGAAGACTTTGAAACAGGTCACAGTAAGCGTAAATATATTATTGATGTCTCTCCAGGCTACCTTGATTTGCAAGGAGGTAAGTTGCATCTCGAATCACAGTCAGGTGTATATCTATAGAGAAAAAAGGCACCAGAGAGCAGACTCCATAGTTCAGCACTAGAGTGGAAACAGATATTCGCCAACAATGGTGGAAAACAAACCACCAGCAAATAGCCAGTGAGTCAATACTAAAAGGGACAATTACACAAATCCCTGCTTTAGGAGATACCTATAGCCTTAGGATCCATCTATGTGTATGTTAGCATGGAGCTTATGCAGGATGGTGACTTACAATTTATCCTGTGATCCCCACTGGAGGTAGGTGGAGTTTAAGCTGATGGAGATAAATTTAGAATTTTGTGGGAACTGAACAAGCTCTACTGTGGCCTACTCAAATGAAAAGCGCATCTTTGCATCATGTCTTTTGTTAGGCAAATCACGTATTGTATCCATGCCCACACTCATTACTGAGACTATATTCATCCACAGTGATTCCTGTTCTTCAAAGTCTAGAACAGCATTCTTTAACAACCATTCAATGAGCCTGTCCACAGGTATAGAAAGGTTTAATCCATCCCTTTACTACCTTGGTAATAAATGGACAGTTCTGATAGGTCATAGATCTGTTTGCAGCAGAGGTGCTAGTTAAAGGATATAAAACGGTTACAAACACTGATCTAGAATTCTAAATTAAATGCAACTTCTAAACACAAAAAAACGTGATAAGGGATGGAGTAATAGTACAGTGGGTCGGGGGGATACCTTAGATGTCCCCAAACTGAATTTCATCTTCAGCATCACAACTGATCCCCAGAGAACTGCCAAGAGTAATTTTGAGTGAAGAGCCAGGAGTAACCCACAGCTGGCTGTGATGCCTTTTCCTCCCTGAAAAACCCACAAAAATACAATCTCTATAGACTTCATTCAGTTTTTTTTTTCTAGATTTTGCAGAGAATATCTTCACTGTGATTGCTTTTGAGTCTGTTGCTGACAATCTTACATGTGTATCTCCTCAATCTCTTCCTGTTATAACCCTCTAAAAGATCTGGCAACAGAAACTTCAGATCAGGACCAGACCAAAGATGAGTGATTACTGATAACCTGAAGTGCTGGGAAAGCAGGGACCATAGAGCTGCCTAAGGAGAGGGAGGCTGCAGAGCTCACTCTCATCCCTCAGCTCAGAATTTATGCTACTCTCCAACAGAGACCTCTCTACTTGTTTGATTTCATACTTGCGATGACAATACACCTCTAATCAAGACATGTTCAGGAGTGTCCATATATAAGGCAAACTCAACATTATGAGTAAATATCCTTAGTCTAACCCTTTAGTTTACAAATTCCACATAAAGTCTAAAAAGCAAGTCAAGAAAATACAGTAATCCAACTCGACACATAATAGTGATATAGGCAGATAGGGAAGCTCTCCTCCCCAGATGATGGCAGTAAATTTCCTGGGAAGTAATAGCTCTCAAGTTGCAAAGACCAACCTGGAAGAAAACAGGAACTAAGACTTGATAAGACCCTCCCCTGGCTCCAGCAATGGACCCTGAGGAGGCTGACACCCCTCTGACAGAAGCTCCATCAGGAATAAAAGGTCAGAAAGGAATTTCAAAGAAGTCCATCATCACTCCCAAATCTACCCCATTTGACAACCTCCTTAACAATGGACTTTGACCTAGGTGAAGGCCCACATGGGGGGCACATTGGAGAAACCCTGTAAAAGCCACCTTAAACAAAGGAGGGGCGCACATTTGCTGCCCAAACCCATGTGCTGCTTTGCCCACATGGCCAGGCACATGTGTTACCTGAGCACATGTGTTGCCGGAGCACATGTGTTGCCAGCATCTCCCCTCTTGAGATGTGTGCTTTCATGTTTTCATGTCTAATACTGGCATGTATGTAGAGGCTCCCTCTGCCCTTGGAGAAGCCTGGTTTCTCTCTTGAGCACATTACTTGGTGCTCTCTCCACTTTCTCTCCCCTATTCCCTTCAAAACCTCCAAATATAATCTGCTTTACTTCACTGCTTGTCTACTTCTGAAGTTCTTTTCTGAGTGGAGAAACAGAAAACCAATAACCCTGGGTCACAGGTGGCAGAGGCAGAAGGGGAGAAAGTGACTGTCTTTCTCCTCCCCACTGCACATAAAACTTATCAGTAGTTTTAAACAAAATGAGAAAACACAGAAATGTGCTACAAATGGTGGAAAAAATGTAATCTCAGGAAAAGAATGACAAGCAACTGAAACTTCCCAGGTGGGACTGGTCTATGGACTGAAAACTTAGGGGCCTTCTTGTAATAGGGTGGGAGATTCCTCTTTCTGCCATAAGGTACAGCAGCCCCCATCACAACTGTCAGCCCCTGGCATAGAAACAACCCAGCTCCATAAGTAATTTTGAATGGAATGAAAAAAAAAGAAGAATCTGAATCATCAGGGTCTTCTTGGAAGGAGGACTGGCAGATTCTCCTTTCTGCATGAAGGCACAGGAGCCCCCAGAAACATGAGACCCTCTCTGGCATGGAACTTGCCCAGCCCCACAACTGAAACTTATGAAGACACAAATCGTTCCAGCTCCATAGCTCCTGGAGCACTTAGCCACAGATACCTCCAA
This sequence comes from Sorex araneus, assembly GCF_027595985.1. NCBI lineage: Eukaryota > Metazoa > Chordata > Mammalia > Eulipotyphla > Soricidae > Sorex > Sorex araneus. The sequence goes on along the minus strand of NC_073310.1, from coordinate 21,077,934 downwards.
ATTTTGTAGTACTGTCAGCCCAGTAGGACCACAGAAAATCTGATGAAAAGTCACACAGAAGTCCACCAATCCCAATGAGCAAACCAAATAATACAGAAGATTCAGTTAGCATCAGTCAACCCAGTAAATTTTCAGACTATAACTTTAGTAATCAATTGTGAGACATAATAGTTATGAAAATTTGATTTTATTGATCTAAGTTTTGATCATTCCATCTCCCTTCATGTTGGAGTTCCTGCTGGCTTAGCTCCTGAGACATCTGGACTGGGCAACCTGTGAGAATGCTCCAGGGAATCCGAGAGGCAAAAGCTTGGATACTGAGTCCAAACAATGGCAACAGACTGAAGTCAGGGACCTAATGTTTCCTGGAGAATATTAAAGATTAATTAAAGATGAATAGTTTATCATTGGCTGGGCTTGGGGATGTGGGATTCATTTGTTGTATGAATCCTCGAAGGGAGTAAAAGCTTTGTTCCTGTTTAGAAAACTTAGAGACCCTGGGTACGTATTCCTTTTCAGAAACTACACACAGCCCATATAAAGATTAATTTCCCTTCCCATTAATCTTTGCTTTCACTTCCCCTTACCACATGCCCTTGTCCTGCACGTAGTGCATTTCTTTCATTTTTATATAATCATGGCTTGTCCTGAGTAAACTTGTCTACTGACCATCAGTCAGTAGTTTATGTCTGTAATCATCAGTCACAGGAAGCATTGGAATTGGCTCCTTGTACTAGGTCACCAGTGCACATCCTTTTGTTACAATAAGCAATATGAAGCAAATTTGTTTGTGCCTACTAAGAGGGCAAGCTCGAGTGGTGTGTTGGACATATTGGTGGAGGGAAAAACACACTGATGGTGGGATTGTCGTTGGAACATTGAATACCTGAAATAACTGTATTATGAACAACTTGGCAAATCACGACTCATGATAAAGAATAAAATTTTAAATTGAAAGATTAGTGAAAATTCAAAGAATATTTCAAATATTATAGAGTTGAGTAAAGCTTTAAATGCATAGAGATTTATAGCAACTGTATAGGATGATTACTCATAGACCCAAGGTAACAAGGGCAACTAATTTATGTACTGGTACCTCATCTAAATTTGTCACTGTGTCAAGCATATCTATATGACAGCCAACAATAGTATTCAGCCTCGTCCTCTGATTGGACCCCCGAGATAGTGAGGGCAGCTTTGTCCCCAAGGATGGAACCTGAGAACCGGGCCGGAGTCCAGGAGTATTTTTTGTTTGTTTCATAAATCATCGTTCTGGGAGCTTGACCAGGCTTCTGCTGGAACCAGTGTGGATACTGACCACCAGTGACTGCTCCAGTGCTGGAAGCACATGTGAGAATGACTGTCCCTCCCGGGTTCACGGTCAGTGAAGGCTCCTGAGTCACCACAGCCTGAGAACTGGACCCTGAAATGGAAACAGAAGCATGTCAGGAATGAAAATGGAAATCAGAGAAATTCCCCAAAAGTTGGTCACTGAAATCTCCATGAACCTGGGCAGTGAGTAAGGACAAGAAGAACGATGAGGAGGAGAGGAGTCCTGCTCATGCTGCAGACTTTCAAGGACATTCTGGCCACAGAGCTGGCACAAGACTCTGGGGCCTCTTTTATGTCCCTCTGACCCAGGGGGAAGGGTTTGTGTTGCGGGTTCTTGCTGCAAATCTGAGTCACTTAGCATAAATCCCCTCCCCAATACTGTGTCTTCAAGGCAACACTAAGTCTGGGGTGGTTTTCAGCTGGTTTAGTCCCTTGGGAGGAAGCACCTGTTGGTACTTCTTCAGTCTGGGCACGCTACAGGCCTTGTTTTCTTCAAAAGCAACAGTGCCCCCTGTTGATATCTCAAGATAATGTTTAGTGTATTTTAATTATTCAGAGCAAAGTGGTTTTGTTTATGTGTTTTTTAGTCTTTTAAAAGATCCTTTTCCATCATGTAAAACCAAATTCTTATTTTTACTTTTGTTTTTTTAATGGAAATCATTCAACATATTGCCAGGATTCAACTCATTTCCTTCGAATACTGCTTAGTACCATCACTCTGACTCAGTCTTTACTAATCCTTGTTACTATTTCTTTAGTTCTGTTCAATATCCTCCTCAAACTTTCAGTTCTGCCTAAGTGTCTACCTATCCTTGCACCCATTTATCAATGATCACTTATGTAATTTCCTCTTTCTTTGTACTCATAACTCATTTTACTTTGAAGTATTTTTTATTGGTTTTGGGTGTTTATCAAGGTGACATCATGTTCATTGTCAAAAATCTTTGTCTTGGTTTGAGCTATAGTTTAGTGGGGAGAGTACCTCCCTTGCATGTGGCTGAATAGGGTTCAATCCCCAGTATCTCATACTGTCTTCAAGGCTTGCTAGGAATGATTCCTGGCCACACAGCCAGGAATAAGCCCTGAATACCACGTGGCTAAAAAGGTTTACAGGCTAGTATGAGATTGCATGCAGTACAAATATTAGATATGGCAAATATTTAAAACAGGCAGAAGAAAAAAGAATACATTTTAATTCTTTTCTCTATGTTCTTGATGAGGATTTTTTCTGTAAAAATTTTAAATTTACAGACAAAATGCAAAAGAAATAGAGATTTCTTACATATGTTTTGATTTTTGCCTATAATTAGGTATTATGTTAATCTTGATCATTTGGTTACTTTAGTTGCTGTTACAATTTCTCCATCTTTTCATTTTCAAATAGTTGTCAATGCACTGAACTTTTTCTATTCTATTGTGTGGTGATATCTAATTTATTTTTTACTTTATAATTCCCTAATTATATAGTTCATAAGTTTCTGCGTTTATTTCTTATATTATATTGTGAATATCTAACAATGTGTTAGACTTATTTTTAAAGGTCATTTGTGTATTCTTGCCTTATTTTTTATTATAGGTTCAACTCTCGAGTAATTTGCTAAACAATCTGAGGGATATTCTGCATTTGGTTCTTTATGTTTTGGTTAGTTTTAATATATGTGATTCATGATCACAATCATGAAATCCCGCTAATTTTTAATTTCTTGAATGGGCTCAGTAACCTCTCATTTCTTTCCCTCCCTGAGATCTTATAAGTCTATCTCTACTAGGCCCTCCCAAGGATGTCGCACTGGGGGCTCTTTCAGAGTCAGGGGAATGAGATCCAGCTTGTTACTGGATTTAGCACATGAATACACCATAGGAAGCTTGCAAGGCTGTCCCATGTGGGCAGGAAACTGTCAGAAGATTGCCAGTTTCTCCCAGAGGGAGAAGTAGGCTACAGGATATCTCTTCTGGGAGCTTGCTTTTAAGTCTCTCTCTGGATGTTGGCCATTGATGGGATTACACACACCTGGGTTCCTCTGCCAGTATCTTCATGCGTGAGGCCTGTCCGAAGATGTGGAGAGGGGCCTCAAGCATGGCTATAGCTAGGTTTGGTGGTTTTCGGCCGCTGGGAGCTCTGCTCAGGGTGTGGAGGGAAGCTGGAGCCCATCCCCACCGAGGGGCCCCGGGAAAGACAGCTGGGCGTGCAGGCAAGAGACTCTGCCTGCAGAGAGTAATATATGTGAATAATATATGTGATTATTCAGAAGAAATGAAAATGAACAAATTAACAATTTCATTTTCCAGCAAGTACATTCAGGCTTTTCAGCCAATTAAACCATCACATTGGGTATGAGTGATTCTTTCAGAGTTGATCTGCTAATGTGTTCCTGAATTAGCCTGGATGTGCTATCTTCCATCACAATTTTGCTCCTTGAGTTGGCCATTATGAAAACTTTTCTTAAAAATTGGGGTGGAACGCCGGCTAACGGAGGAAAGAACCTTCCTTCTTGGTCTCTCTCCCCTCCGGGAGAAGGCGTGGAGTCCGACATTTTGTGGGTCCGTTGAGAAGGTACGAACTTGGTGGCGCGGAAAAAAAAAAAAAAATGTGTGCTTTGAACTTGAAACAGCCGCAGGATACAGAGCCAGCCCTAGTCGGGCCCGTGCTCGGCTCCGGCCGGCCGGGTTTTCAGCCCGGGCGCCCATGCCCCTGCAGAGCCGGTGGATGTGGAACAAGCGGGAACCAGAGACAGCTTTAGGAATTGGGGTTCCAGCAAGTGCCTGCACCCATGTATGGAGACTGTGAATTAAGCCTTTGCCCCACGCCGGCTAACGGAGGAAATATGTAATTTCTGGCAGAATTTTCCCAGGACTTTATACAGAAATCCAAAACCGCGCGGACGCTGCCGCGTCTGCGCGACTTAACATTTATAATTGTCATCAATGTGAAAGGGTTCCATTTGAACAGGTCAGACTTGGGGGGGAAACTCCAAATAATAACAGTAAGTTTTTGTTGAAATATTGAAGGTTCTTAATGTAACAGCCACCTCTGGACTATGAGCTAAGCAAAAGCCCCACGCTGGCCAACGTGGCGTGGAGTACACCATACTATGAGGCGCAGGAAGGGGGATGAGGGGGAAAAATTAAAAAAAAAAATGGAAAAGGAAAAAGAGAAAAAAAAGAGAGAGAGAGAGTTATGCCAACTATAGTGAGTTTTGTGTTGAATTATGGAATGTAATCAAGGTAAAGAAAAAATGAAGTGAAATTCATTAGTTATACAGTAGGGGGTAGGGGGTGGGGGCGGGGGGTAAACTGGGGTTTCTGGTGGTGGAATTTGGGCACTGGTGAAGGGATGGGTGTTTGAATATTGTATAACTGACATATAAACCTGAGAACTTTGTAACTTTCCACATGGTGATTTAATAAAAATTAAAAAAAAAAAATTGGGGTGGAAAAATTATGTAGGTTGTGGGGAATTGGTGCTAGCTCTTAAGGCCTGACCCTACCTGTGCAATGAGAGGCACATGAGTAGGAGAAGAGCCCAGTCCCTGGTAGCTAAAGATCCCTGACCCCACCTTTGAGAATTTCTACCCAAGTCCCTTTTACTTCTTCACCCTATGTAAAAGTAAGGACTATATATGCAAAACAAGTTTCCATCCATTAATTAAATGAGTTCAAATCTCAGCACAGAGTAAGCAGGAAGGAGATTTGCTTTCCCCCATGGGAGAGCCCAGCAGGAAGCACCTATGAAGACTAAGTCCATGCTCAGTGACTCTGATGGGCCAGAGAAGGAGCAGCTGCAGAGTCTCATCAGTGAGGGCACAGGGAACAGCCACCAGCCCAGACACCAAGTTTACTGATCTCACTGAACAGATAAAGAAGAAGCACAGGTAGTTCCACAGTGACCCTGCTAATTGTATTTGAAGAAACTGAAATGAAAATAAAATCTAAAAAGAGCTCATAGACTAGATTAAAAACAATTTTCAAGTAAGATACAGAATTGTATATTAGATAAAAATAAACAGTAGTAAAAGATATGAAAAGCCATGTAGAGCAAGTTTATAGATTTGCATAAAATGTAGAAGATATCATGAGGGTAGTTTGAGAAGTCTCAAGATTACATGGTCAAATTTCATTTCAATGATTTTCATAAGGGGCTAGAATGGTGGTACAGACAAGCCCAGGTCCTTGTCTGAGTCACTGTGCTTGCTCAGGAGATGTTACACAGGCTTTCAGGTTTCCTCTAGACAATACTGTAGTTTCCTACCATTTCCTTGAATTTGGCCAACCCGGGCTCTAATCTCTGGCATTTCATATGGTCTCTGAGGACACCAGGAGTGATCCCTCTGTGCAGAACTCTGACCACTAGTGGGTGTGGCTCAAAAACAAACAAAAATATTTTTTGTAACTATAGCACTGTCGTCGCACTGTTGTCCCATTGTTCATCAATTTGCTTCAGCAGGCACCAGTAACGTCTCCACCATGAGACTTGTTGTACTGTTTTTGGCATATTGAATATGCCATGGGTAGCTTGCCATGCTCTGCAGTGCGGGAGGGATACTCTCAGTAGCTTGCTGGGCTCCCCAAGAGGAATGGAGGAATTGACCCCGGATGGCTGCATGCAAAGCAAATGCCCTACCCGCTATGTTATCGCTCTGGCCCTTTTCATAAATTGTTTAAAAAATAAATATCATATTTTTGAAAACATAATAATACTATACTCGATACTCAAATAAATAATTTTTAAAATAATTAAATTTTTATACCTCTAACTTTATCTTTTTTTGGATTTGGGGGCAACCCCTGCTTTGTGCTTGAAAGTCCCATCTGGGAGGCTCAAAGAACTGCAATCCTGGAGAATTAAGCAATGCTTCTGGCATGATAAGAATGCACATAACCTACCGAAATATCTCTCTGACTAACCTATAACTTTAAATGTTAAAACAAATGTTCTAAATTAAATTTTGAAAATTCCAAAGGTGGGTTATTATACTGACAAAGTATATACATCCACTCTGACTTCATCCAAAGAAACATCAACTGTCATCTTTCAGAACATAAGGAGGAATTCCTGAGTGCACAGCTAGCAGCAACCCCTAAGCATTGCTGGGTGTGGCCGCCAAAACAAAACAAAACAAAACCCAAACCCCCAAAATCTAAAGTATCCGTGTCCCATGGTAACTTCCTCAATTCACAATGTTGTTTGTAATTTTTCAGAGCAAATGATCATTCATTTCATAAGTAATTTTCAATGATTTTCTGGACATTACTGATGACAGAATGTAATTGGAATTAATTTCTAAACATTCCATATGATTATGTTATATTAAATGTGTATTAATTTAGAGCAACATGTATACTATATAAAAAGTTTTCAGTGATGTTATAATTACATAAAATATTGTTTTATTCTGTACTCATAATGAGAGTCAACATTGATAGTGATGCTGCATATGGAGGAAATATAATTGATTTTACACCAATAACATTACTTGTGCATGGCTGATAATTCCTGTGATCAGCTTGTATGCTAAAAAAAAAGAAATAGAGTAAATCCTAACTTAATAAGAAGCCAGGAACTAGGACACCAGTATTTAAGTGAAGGAATTGGTCATGACCTGGAATAACTTTGTTTACTTGAAAGTTTGCAGGAATATTTGTTATTTTTCATCAACAATATAGAGAAGACATAGCAATAGATGACTTTACTAGAAGTCATCTATCTTTTGCTGCTGTAATCAGCAACAAAAGATGAAGCTTAGCTATGGGTTTATGTCTCACTTCCCCACTTCCATCTGTCACTGTGGAAATGGTTGCTGAACCACAGAGCACAGAAATACTCAGCCTCGTCCTCTTCCTTGGCTCCAGTGATGGTGAGGACTGCCTTGTTTCCAAGCAGGGAGCCAGAGAATCGGGCAGGAACATCAGGATATCTATTACTGGTTCCACCCATTAGACCCCAGGGTTTCTGGTAGGGCTTCTGTTGAACCCAGCTGGCAACGTGATTGGTGGTGACAGCCCCAGTACTGGAGCCACAGGTGAGTGTAACTGTGCCTCCAGGAGTTGTGGCTAGTGAGGATTCTTGAATCACCACATTCTGAGAAGTGACCCCTGAAAACAGATGTGAGATCAAGGGCTTAGGATAAAACAATAATACAAAGGTGCAGCAGAGTATCCTTTGCCATTTTCTCCCACCAACCCAGAGACTCCCCCTGACCTGTGCAGTGAGCCAGAAATGTGAGCAGGAGAGGAGCCCAGGCCATGGTGGAGACAACCCAAGGCTGTGATTTGTCAGACTCCTCAGCTCAGGACCAGCCTCCAAGCTCTCATTATACCTGCTTCTTCCTGTGGAGGTGGGGCTGTCATGCAAATGAGTTCCTGAGGGTCACTCAGCAGTGTGACCATGGCAGAGTTTCTGAGTTGTATCATGTCAGTGACATGTACTAGAGGGCCCTAGGGTCTGGAGCTGCAGCTCATTGCAGGACTTGCTCTCAGAATATGGCACACTGCCCCCCCTAGTGTCTACTGATGAGAAGGTTCACCATTGCTTGTCTTTTTTTCCTTGTTTCCAATTTCTTTTCTCAGATCTGGAGATTTTAGGTCTCTAACAATATAAATTCAGTCTCTGTGATTCCCCAGGCAGGAACCGGATGAATGAGTTTTATGAAAGGGGAATCTGCACACATCAGCATTCTTCTTCTTCTTCTTTATCCTCCTCCACTTTCCTTAGACAACTCTGTTGAGCTGAAGCTCTGAGCTACAGGATTCTTTCCTGTTAATTGCTGCAAGTTCCTGAAAAACTCATGGACTAATGTGGATACTTTGCCATATGGGTAATTGATGATGTCACGTGTAATGCTTCACTGCCACCTGTGCCTTTTACTGCTGAGTACTATTTAGTTCTCAGTTCTTAAATGAAAACTAAACAAAATCTATTGTAGATTAAAGGGAATTTGAAGTCCTTTGAGTCCTGTATGTTCTCGGGATGAGCATCCCAACTCAACCTAAAGTGCTTGAGGGTGCTGCTACTGAACCCCTGGAGTTAGAGGAGTCAAATAATCTCATCTATTGGGTCTGAGGCATTCAAGGGGAGACTAGCATTAAGCAAGCTTTTCTTAAAGTTTTTCATTATTTTCCCACATTAAAACTATTGGCACATACCTATTGTACAGCTCACAAAACTTGACTCTCATTCACAATATTTTAAGTTATATATCCTGACGCTACCCAGAATAGACATGATTTGAAGATTATCATCTCAGCTTCCTCTCCCTATTTGTATGGCTACATTCCAATATCATGAATTTTTAAAAAAAATTTCTAAAGCCCTCCATTGCCTTGGGAATAATTGGCCTTTGACCTCAAAATATTTTACCCATTGCCTAAAGGTGAGGTCACCTCAGCCCATCATTGGTGTGCTATGCTTCGAAAGGTTTTTTGCTCCTTTGTGAACAAATCTAGACAAATACAGACCAATCTTCAACTCACTGAAAGACCCCCTAGTTGGGAACAGGCTTCTCAGGCATGATTTCCATAGAAAATGCTTAGTCTTGGCTCTCTTAGGTCCTGCTTTCTTGAATCCATGGTGGGCTTCTGACTACAGCAGGATCTGGCCTTATAACCTTCTTGTCGAATTTGTTTCCTGTATGTTTGAGGCCATTAAATTACAGAAGGTGACTAATGTGCAACCAGACGCAAGGAACTGAGGCATGTTACTGACGACCTCCCCACATCCTTCTTCTGAAGACAACTTCACTGCACTATTGATGCCCATAAGCAGGAAGTACCTTGAGCAATTTGATGATCCATTTCCTGACTGCAGTCAGAATTTCTTTCTTTGAGAGGGGAAAATGAAAGAGGGAGCCTCAGTTTCTCATTAGCGACTGATGTTACCAGTCCGTTTTTAGCTGTCTCCATTCCACACTTTAAGCATCCTCTCACGTCTTGAGTTCACCTTTTTGAGGACGGGAAGTTTGAAATATCCCAAGACAAAAGTTCCACTGCAGAGCTAGAGTGTTTTGACACTAAGAGAGAATGGTCAATACCTATCTTAAATGGTCAAATAAATATCCCAAAAGAACTAAGTCAGCCAGCCCACACTGTAATATCCCTAAATACTCATGAAAAGCCTGTCACTTGGCAGGTAGCACAAAGATCAACCCAGTTTTTCTATAACCCCCTCCTGCCCACCATGCACACTCACACACACACACACACACACACAGACACACAGACACACACACACAAACTCGAGCTATATCTAACTTAGTTCTATGCTAAGTTTCTCCACTGTTGGAAAATTTCTTTCTCTCCTAGTTAATTTCCTCTGCCTATTTCTATTTTCTAACTTTGAGCATCCATTTTTTTTTTTTTTGCTTTTTGGGTCACACCCAGCGATGCTCAGGGGTTACTCCTGGCTCTGCACTCAGGAATTACTCCTGGAGGTGCTTGGGGGTCCATATGGGATGCCGGGGATCAAACCCGGGATGGCCACGTGCAAGGCAAATGCCCTACCCGCTGTGCTATCGCTCCAGCCCTGAGCATCCATTTTTTAAACAATGTTTTCATTTCTACAAATATTGAACAATCTAGAATCATGTAGAGAACACAGAGACAAGTTTTCCCTGCTGTGCATCACTTCTTTGTCTGGGACCAGGAAAGTGTGAGAATAGCTTAGTTCTCAAGGAGAGAGACAGAGAATCAGACCAGAGCCCAGCGGTGTTTTGTATAGGTCATAAATTAGTGTCTTGGGAGCTTGACCAGTCTTCTGTTGAAACCAGTATGAATACTGACCATCAGTGACTGCTTCAATGCTGAGACCACATGTGAGAATAACTGTCCCTTCTGGGTTCATGGTCAGTGAAGGCTGATTCACCACAGCCTGAGAATTGGATCCTGAGATGGAAACAGAAGCATGTCAGGAATGAAGATGGAAGTCAAGAGAAATCCTCCAAGTTCTCGTCACTGAAATCTCCACAATCTGGGCAAGTGAGTAAGGAAGAGGAGGACAAGAAGAAAGAAGAGAGGAGTTTACTCATAGTATGACTTTCAAGTGTGTCAGTATGACACACTGACCCCATAGTTGACTCTTGACCTGTGGGGCCTCTTTCTTGTTCCTCTGGCCCTGAGGGAAGTGTTATTGTTGGGTGTGCTTGCTGAAAACCTGAGTCCTTTAGCATACATGCCCTCCCCCAATTGTCTCTTCAATTAAGGACTAACTTTGCTGGGAGGGAAAAGCCTGGGATGGTTGGGAGCTATGTTAGTCCCTTAGGAGGAAGCACCTGTTGGCAATTATAGATCAGACCAAAGAGATTAGATTATCTGGGGCTCATACAGTCTGGATTTGCTGCAGGCCTTGTTCACTTTAAAAGTGTCATGGGGCTGGAGAGAAAGTACAGTGGGTAAGGACCTTGCCCTAACTGAACGCACCTGACCCAGGTTCTATCCCTGGCAACCCATATGGTCTCCTCTACCTGTCAGTATTAATTCCTGAGTACAGAAACAGGAATATTACCTGAGCATGGTCATGTAAGGTGTGGCCACACATAACCTGCATAATACAACATGACCCATGCCCCAAGATCAAAAAATCAAAAGCATCGATGTCCTCTGGTAGCTTCCTCATATTAAAAAGTTTGAAAAATTTTCAGAAGAGAAGTTCCTTCATTTCATAAGAATTTCTCAATACTTTTCTGGAAATTAATGACTATAGAATATAATTTGAATTAATTTTCAAATATTGCATATATGATTTATGTGATATCTTTATGCATATGAATTTATATCAATACATATATTTATATTGTATAAAATGAAAATAGATGCCATAAATACATAAACTATTTTTTCCCTCCTTACCCCTAGTGAGAATGTATATTATGATGCTTCTGAGAAAATGTAATTGACTTTACCGTGATAACATAACTTGTTCGTGCCTAGAAAATTTCCTGTGTTTAGCTTGTGTACAAAAATAACCAAAATAAAGTAAAGCCTAACTTAATGAGAAGCCAGGTCCTAGAAAACCAGGATTTAAGTGAAGGAATTGATCAAAATCTGGAATAATATAGATACTTTGCCAGATGGATAATTTCTTATGTCATGTTTGTATGCTTCACCACTCCAATTCGGTTAGAACTTGTACCTGAATAATGTCTAGTTTTCAGTTCTTAAAGCAAAGCAAACTAAACACTAACAAAATCTCCTATGATAGAGTGTACTCATATCCATTGCATCCTGTACTTCCTGTTTGAGCATTCGAACCCCACTTTAAGTGCTTGAGAATGGGCTGCTGCAAACCCCAAATTACTTCTATTTGAAGAAAAAACAGAAACTCTCTACTGCTTAGGGTTGCTTTGCATGGTGAACCTCATAGAGTATCTCTTCAAGTTTCCTGTGTTAGTATCCATGCACCTGAATATTGTAGATTTTCAGCCCTCAGTAGAGACCATCAGGCAGTTTCAAGTGGCTGCTCCCAACTATGCTTATCCCTAGTCACTTTGGGTGTGGAATGTACCCCTAATATATAGAAAGGCTCAGGGACACTAGTACAGGACTTTGTGATAGTATGGTACGTCCTGCTTCCCACTATCTAGTTCACAACGTTTCTCCTTAGAAGTATGACACATCACCCTTTCTGTGGCTTCCTCAGGACCTCAGGCAAACCATGATGCTCCACTTGGACTCATTAGGTTTCTTTGTTTATTTATAAACAAGTGGTCATAACTGAGCCCGTTTTTTCATACAACATGCTGTTAGATAAGAAAGTTGTTCATAGGTCCTCCTGTGCAGGACACCAAATTCCCCTTGTTATTTATCATTTGTCAGAGATGAAAGAGTGTATCTTCAACATTAAAAATATTTTTCAAGCATATATGAACTGAAAATATTTTGTTTTTAGTTATACTAACTAACCAGGACACTGTGATTTTAGTTGTTCTTCTGAGGAAGACTGGGAAAATCTTTTGCAAGTGAGAAGGAAGTGATATTTAAGCATCTAGGGGTGGGGAGGCACTAAGTTGTGTGCACAGACACAGTGAACAGAACATGCTTTCATATGTGCCACATGTCTTCTTTGCACAGCCAGTTTTCACCCAGACCAGGACTTTTAGTATTAATACAGTCTTGCTGAAACAAAGGTGATAATTGATATTTATTATGGGAGAAATCTAGAAGAGACTACCAATTTATTGATATTTTGGGATCCTGACGGTTGATATGATTCAAACAAGTGAAAGTACATTGAAAACTACTCTGGTTATCTTTTGAGTTGCTTTATTCCTGATGGCATTAAACAGTTTTTTGCCATGTAAAACCAAATTCTTATTTTTGCTTTTGCTTCTTTTTAAAAATGGAAGTCATTCAAAATGTTGCTAGGATTCAACTCAGTACCCTTCGAATTCTCCTTAGTACCATCACTCTGATTCAATCTTTACTAATCCTTGTTGAAACTTCTTTACTTCTGTTCAATATCCTTCTCAAAGTTTCAATTCTGCCTAAGTGTCTACCTATCCTTGCACCCATTTAGCAATTACCATTTATGTAATTTCCTCTTTCTTTGTATTCATAACTCATTTTATTTCATAAAGATTTTTATTGGTTTTGGGTGTTTATCAAGGTGACATTATGTTTATGGTTAAAAATCTTTGTCTTGGTTTAAGCTGTGGTTCAGTGGGGAGAGTACCTCCCTCAGATGGCGCTGATAAGTGTTCAATCCCCAATACTATGCTCCAAGTTTGCTAGGAGTGATCCCTGACCACACAGCCAGGAGTAAGCCTTATGTACCACCTGTCAAAAAAGGTTTTATAGGCTTGTATGAGATTACATGCAGATTGCATGCAGTACAAAAATTAGGTCTGGCAAATATTTAAAACAGCAGAGGAAAAAGAATGCTTTTTTTAAAAAAAAAAGAATACCTTTTTTTTTTTTCTCTATGTTCATGATGGGGATATTTTTCTGTGAGAATTTTATATTTACAGAAAAAAAGCAAAAAAATATAGAAAGATTTCTTATATATGTTTTGCCTTTTACCTATACTTAGGTATTATATTAATCTTGATCATTTGGTTATTGGGTATATACTTTAGTTACTGTTACAATTTTTCCATCTTTCCATTTTCAAATAGTTGTCAGCACACTGAAACTTTTTCTATTCTATTTCTATTTTTGTATGGTGATATCTAATTTATTTTTACTTTATAATTCCCTAATTATGTAGGTCATAACTTCTTGTGTTTCTTCCTTATATTGTGAGTATCTAGCAATGTGTTAACTCTATTTTTAAAGTTCATTCTTATTTTCTTGCCTTATTATTTCTACTGATTTTTAAATAGATTTGTATTTTGTGTTTATTTCTAATTGGTCAACTCTCGAGAAATTTGCTAAAGAATCTGAGGGATATTCTTTGTTTGGTTCATTTATGTTTTGGTTAGTTTTAACATACGTGATTATTCAGAAGAAATGAAAATGAACAAATAAACAATTTTATTTTCCAGCAAGTAGATTCAGGCTTTTTAGTCAATTAAATTATCACATTGGATGTCACTGTGACTGTTATCTTGTTGCTCATCTATTTGTTAGAGTGGGCACCAGTAATGTCTCTAATTGTGAGACTTATTGTTACTGTTCTTTTTTTAAAAAAAATTTTAAATATTATTGAATCACCTTGAGATAGTTACAAGCTTTCATGTATGTGTTCTTGGTGTATCCAATAAGCCACGTTTAGTTGCCATGCTCTGCCATGCCGGAGATACTCTCGGTAGCTTGCCCAGCTCTCTGAGAGTAGTGGAGGAAATGAACACAGGTCGGCCGCAGGAAAGGTGAACACCCACCGCTGTGCTATCACTCCAGCCCCACATTGGATATGACTAACTTTTTTCTGAGTTGATCTGCAAATGTATTCCTGAATTATCCTGTATGTCTTATCTTCCATGACAATCTTGTTCCTTCAGTTGGCCATTATGGAAGCTTTTCTTCAAAATTGGGATAGGAGAAATAATATTTAGGTTGTGGGGTATGTTGGGGCTGGCTCTTCAGGTCTGACCTACCTGTGCAATGAGAGAGGCACACGAGTAGTAGAGGAGCCCGGGCCCTGGTACATAAAGATCCCTGACCCCACCTTTGAGAATTTCTACCCAAGTCTCCTTTTCTTCTTCACTCTATGTCAATGTAAGGAGTATCTATGCAAACAATTTTCCATCCATTAATTACCTACGGCTTTTGGGGGCTGTGGACAGTGGGGACAGGAGGCCTCTGCTCTTTTTCAGACAGTTTCATTTTCTGTTTCTCTCTCTCTCTCTCTCTCTCTCTCTCTCTCTCTCTCTCTCTCTCTCTCTCTCTCTCTCTCTCTCTCTCTCTCTCTCTCTTATCTTTTGGACCACAGAAGAGCCTGATAAGCTCCGCATGGCGTATTCAATATGCCAAATACAGTAACAATAACAGGTCTCATTCTTCTGACCCTCTAATCATTGGGAAAAATGAGTAAGGAGAGGCTGCTAAAATCTCAGGGCTGGAACAAATGGAGACATTATTGGCACCCGCTCGAGTAAATCAATGAACAACTAGATGACAATGATACAGTGAATTACCTACAACCTCCGGAGTCCTGCATCTAGAACCCAAATCTCAGCCCAGAGTCAGCAGGAAGGAGATTTGCTTTCCCCCATGAGAGAGCCCAGCAGGAAGCACCTATGGAGACTACAGTTCATGCTCAGCGACTCTGATGGGCCAGAGAAGGTGCAGCTACAGAGTCTGGTCAGTGAGTGCACAGGGAACAGCCACCAGCCCAGACACCACGTTTACGGATCATACTGAACAGATAAAGAAGAAGCACAGATAGTTCCACAGTGACCCTGCTAATTGAATTTGAAAAAACTGAAATGAAAATAAAATCTAAAAAGAGCTCATAGACTAGATTACAAATAATATTTCAAGTAAGATACAGAATTGTATATTAGATAAAAATAAGCAGCACTAAAAGATATGAAAAGCCCTATAGAGCAAGTTTATAGATTTGCATAAAATATAGAAGATATCATGAGGGTAGTTTGAGAAGTCTCAAGATTACATGGTCAAATTTCATTTCAATGATTCATAAGGGGCTAGAATGGTGGTACAGACAAGCCCTGGTCCTTGTCTGAGTCAGTGTGCTTGCTCAGGAGATGTTACACAGACTTTCAGGTTTCCTCTAGACAATTCTGTAGTCTCCTACCATTTTCTTGAATGTGGCCAACCCGGGCTCTAATCTCTGGCATTTCATATGGTCTCTGAGGACACCAGGAGTGATTCCTCTGTGCAGATCTCTGACCACTAGTGGGTGTGGCTCAAAAACAAACAAAAATATTTTTCATAATATTTTAGAAAAATAAATATCATATTTTTGAAAATAAATAATAAAATATTAAATACTCAAATAAATAATTTTTAAAAGAATTGAATTTATGTACATCTAACTATATTTCTGTTTGGATTTGTGGGCAACAACAGCTTTGTGCTTGGAAGTCACCCGGAAGGCTCAAAGAACATGCTATCCTGGAGAATTTACCAATGTTTCTGGCATGAAAAGAATGCACATAACCTACCGAACTATCTCTCTGACTAACCTATAATTTTGAATGTTAAAGCAAATGTTCTAAATTAAATTTCAAAAATCCCGGTTGTAGGTTATTATATTGATAAAGTGAATATATCCCACTCTGGCTACATCCAAAGAAACATCAACTGTCATCTTTCAGAATATAAGGAGGAATTCCTGAGTGGACAGCTAGCAGCAACCCCTAAGCATTGCTGGGTGTGGCCGCCAAAACAAAATAAAACAAAAAAACCCAAAACTCTGAAGTCTAAAGTATCAGTGTCCCATGGTAACTTCCTCAATTCACAATGTTGTTTGTAATTTTTCAGAGCAAATGATCATTAATTTCATAAGTATTTATCAATGATTTTCTGGACTTTAATGATAACAGAATATAATTGGAATTAATTTTTAAATATTCCATCTGGTTATGTTATATTTAAGTATACTAGTTTAGAGCAACACGTACACTGTATAAAAAGCTTTTCAGTGATGTTATAAATTCATAAAATATTGTTTAATTCCTTACTCTTAATGTGAATGAACATTGTTACTGATGCTGCATATGGAGAAAATGTAATTGACTTTACCCCAATAATATTACCTGTGCATACCTGGAAAATTCCTAGACCCTGTGATCAGCTTGTATACCAAAAAAAAAAAAAAAAAAGAAATAGAGTAAATCCTAACTTAATGAGAATTCAGGAACTAGGAAACCAGTGTTTAAGTGAAGAAATTGATCATAACGTGGAATAAATTTGTTTATTTGAAAGTTTGCAGGAATAGTTGTTATTTTTCATCAAAAATGCAGAGAAAACCTTGAAATAGATTACTTCATTACAGGATCTGCTGTACTCAGCAGCAAAAGATAAAGCTTAGCCCCAGGTTTATGTCTCACTTCCCCACTTGCATCTGTCACTGTGGAAATGGTTGCTGAACCACAGAGCACAGAAATACTCAGCCTCATCCTCTTCCTTGGCTCCAGTGATGGTGAGGACTGCCTTGTTTCCAAGCAGGGAGCCAGAGAATCGGGCAGGAACATCTGGATATCTATTACTGGTTTCACCTATTAGACCCCAGGGTTTCTGGTATGGCTTCTGTTGAATCCAATTAGCATAATTACTGGTGGTGACAGCCCCAGAACTGGAGCCACAGGTGAGTGTAACTGTGCCTCCAGGAGTTGTGGCTAGTGAGGATTCTTGAATCACCACATTCTGAGAAGTGACCCCTGAAAACAGATATAAGACCAAGGGCTTAAGATGAGACAATGATGTAAAAGTGCAGCAGAGTATTCTTTGCCATTTTCTCCCACCAACCCAGAGAGTCCCCTGACCTGTGCAGTGAGCCAGAAATGTGAGCAGGAGAGGAGCCCAGGCCATGGTGGAGACAACCCAAGGCTGTGACTTGTCAGACCCCTCAGCTCAGGACCAGCCTCCAAGCTCTCCTTATACCTGCTTCCCCCTGTGGAGGTGAGGCTGTCATGCAAATGAGTTCCTGAGGGTCACTCAGCAGTGTGACCATGGCAGTTTCTGAGTTGCTCCATGTTAGTGACATGTACTAGCGGGCCCTAGGGTCTGGAGCTGCATTTCATTGGAGAACTTGCTCTCAGAATATGGCACACTGCCCCCCCTAGTGTCCACTGAAGAGAAGATTCATTATTGCTTGGCTTGTTTTTTTTTTCTAGTTTCCAATTTCTTTGCTCAGATCTGAAGGTTTTAAGTCTCCAACAATCTAAATTCAGTCCCTGTGATTCCCCAGGCAGAAACTGGATGAATGAGTTTTGTGAAAGGGGAATCTGCAAGCATCAGCACTATTCTTCTTCTTTATCCTCCTCCACTTTCCTTAGACAACTCTGTTGAGCAGAGGCTCTGAGGGCTAGGATTCTTCTCTGTTAATTGCTGCAAGTTCCTGAGAAACTCATGTACTAATGTGGATACTTTGCCATATGGGTAATTGATGATGTCACATGTAATACTTCACCTCTACCAGTGCCTTTTAAAGCTGAGTGCTATTCAATTCTCAGGGTTTTTTTGTTTTGTTTTGTTTTTTATTGAATTATTGTGAGAGTAGTTACAAAGATTTTCAGTTTAAGTCTTAGTCATACAATGGTCCAAGACCCATTCCTTCACCAGTGCACATTTTCTATCACCAAGAACCCCGATATATCCCTTGTCCCACCCCTCCCCCTGTTTATGTGGCAGATGATTTTACTCTCTCTCCACTTTAATCACATTCAACATTTTGACAAAAGACCCACCATTATTATTTGGATTTTTCCTCAACAATCAGACCTTACAAAATAGGCATCATTAGATAATTTGTTTTCTATTGCTAATTATCAAAAGCATATCATGTCACACCGCCTCTTTGCAGCTGCATGATTTTGGATTTCTGATATTTTAGTAATAAGTCTGAGGGATTTCTGCCAAAAGCCTCTGGGTTCCAAGATTGGTTTGTGTGCCTCTGGGATCAAGGCTGATTAGGAGCCAGGAACCTTTTGTGGGCAGCAACTCGGGGCCTCATCAGGGCAGGAAGAGGGGCCTATTCCACCTCCCATCCGGAGAGGCTTCATGTGAAACGTCACTTCAGTCTCATGCCTGGCTCTCCAATAGGCTCTGAAAAGCTGGTGGCCACCACACTGCCAGGGAGAAAAGATGGGAGGGAAAAACACTTTCCCGCCCCCAGGGTGGCACCATGTTGAATACTGGGCAGTAGTTTAATGCTCAGTCCAGATGCATTTCTGCCCAAAGACACTGGGTCCAAGATTGTCCTGTGTGCCTCTGGGATCATTGCTGTTCAGGGCCTCGCCAGGGTGGGGAGAGGAGCTGGTTCCATCCCCCATGCTGTGAGGCCCCACATGTCACTGCTCTCTCTCTAGTTTTGGCCAGGGGCAGATGCTAGATAATTTATTTTTCATTGCTCACATTGCGTATCAGGAAAGGTCAGAGGAATAGTTCTGATAGCCACATACTGGAGACATGCTTATAGAAGCTCATGGTCACTGGGATTCCATCTGGAGAAGGCAGCGAGACTGCACCTGCTCCATCTGGGGCATCCCAGAGATATTGGCTTGGTATGGGGCATGGAGAAATCTCCAGTGTTGTCGTGCCCACTGGGTTTCTTCAATGCTGAATGCGGCAAGATGGTGCCGGGGACCAAGTTCTCAGTTCTTAAATGAAAACAAAACAAACTCTGTTGTAGATAAAAGGGAACTTGAAATCCTTTCCATCCTGTATTTCCTCTGGCTGAGCATCCCACCCATTCCTAATTAAAGTGCTTGAGGATGCTCCTACAGAACCGCTGGAATTGGAGGGGTTAAGTAACTTCAATTACTGGGTCTGATGCATTCTAGGGCAGACTAGCACTAAGCAAGGTTTTCTTAAGATCTTTAATTATTTACCCACATTAAAACCTTTTTGCTGGAGCGATAGCACAGTGGTTGGGCTTTCGCCTTTCACATGGCCGACCCATGTTTGATTTCTCTGCCCCTCTCAGAGAGCCTGGCAAGCTACTGAGAGTACGGAGCCCACACGGCAGAGCCTGGCAAGCTACCTGTGCGTATTGGATATGCCAAAAACAGTAACAAGAAGAATCTCAATGAGAGACTTACTGGTGTCCGCTTGAACAAATCGATTAAAACCTTTGGCGCTTACCTCTTGTACACCTTACAAAACTTGTCTCTCGTTCACAGTACTTTAAGTTATATTTGTTGACGCCATCCAGAATGGAGATTCTACTCTTAGATAATCATCTCAACTTCCTTTCCCCTGTTTGTATGACTATGTTCCAATACCACAAACTAAAAAAATAAATTCTAAAGTTCTCCATTGTATTGGGAATAATTGGCTTTTGACCTTGAAATATTTTACCCATCGCGTAAAGGTGAGGTTTCATCAGTCCATCATTGGTGTGCTACGCATAGAAAGGTATTTTGCTTCTTTGATGAAAAAATTTAGACAAATACAGACCAATCTTCAACTCACTAAAAGATTCCCTAATTGTGGGAACAGGCTTCTCAGGCATGATTTCCATGGTAAATACTAAATCTTGGCTCTTTTAAGTCCTGCCTTTTTTTAATCCATGGTGGTCTTCTGACTACAACTGGACCTGGTCTTATAGCCTTCTTGTCTAATTTGTTTCTTCTATGTTTGAGGACTCTATGATTGAGGGCTGGTGAGATAGCACACCGGGTAGGGCATTTGCCTTACATGCAGCCAACCTGGATTGATTCCTCCATCCCTCTCGGAGAGCCCAGCAAGCTACCAAAGCATCTTGCCAGCACGGCAAAACCTGGCAAGCTACCCATGGCATATTTGATATACCAAAAATACTAACAACAAGTCTCACAATGGAGACGATACTGGTGCCCACTCGAGCAAATCCATGAAAAACGGGAAGACAGTGCTACAGTGCCTTATGCTTGAGGCCATTAAACCACAGAGGGTGACGAATGTGTAACCACGGACACAAGGGACTAAGGCATGTTACTGCAGACCTCCCCGCATCCTTCTTCCTAAGACACCTTCACTGCACTGGAACCCTATTGATGCCCCTAAGCAGGAAGTACCTTGAGCAATCTGATTCTCTATTTCCTGACTGCAGTCACAATTTTTTTTCTTTGAGAGGAGGGAATGAAAGAGGGAACCTCAGTTTCTCATTAGTAGTTGATGAAAAAAAAAAGTCCGTTTTTAGATGTCTTCATTCCACAATTTAATCATCCCCACACATCTAGGGTTTACCTTTCTGAGGAAGGGAAGTTTGAAATTTCCCAAGACAAAAGTACCACCTCCTACCACAGAGCTTAGGCTCATTAGCCACTAAAAGAAAATGGGCAGTACCTATCTTAAATGGTAAAGCAGATAACCCCAAAGACCTTAATCAGCCAGCTCACAGTGTAAGATCCCTAACTACTCATGAAAAGCTAGTAACTTGGCAAGTAGCACAAAGATCCTGTTTTGGTTTTTATGGTTTTTTTTTGTTTTTTTTTTAATTAATTTTTTATTATAGAATCACTGTGAGGTACAGTCACAAACTTATGAACTTTTGTGTTTGCATTTCACTCATACAGTGATCGTTTACCCATCCCTCCACCACTGCCCGTTCTCCTTCACCAATGATCCCAGTATCCCTCTCACTACCCCCACCCCACCCTACACCACCCAACCCTGCCTCTGTGCAGGGCATTCCCTTTTGTTCTCGCTCTTTTTCGGTGTCGTAGTTTGCAATAGAGTTATTGAGTGGCTTTGAGTGGCCATCATGTTCGATCTATAGTCTACTTTCAGCTTGCATCTTTCAACGCGAATGAAGACCCAGTTTTTATAAAACCCCCTCAGTCCCTCCACCCAAACACACACACACACACAGGAATCATATCTAACTTACTTCTAAACTGAGCCTCTCTATTGTTCTTAATTTCTAAGACCTATTTCTATTTTCTAACTTTGAGCATCTTTTTTTGTCTTTTTTTTTAATATTAGTGAATCACCGTGAGGTACAGTTACAGACTTATAAACTTTCATGCTTGCATTTCAGTCATACAATGATCGAGTACCCATCCCTCCACCAGTGCCCATTTTCCACCACCAATGGTCCCAGCATCCCTCCCACCACCCCCACCCCATCCCCTCCACCCTGCCATGCCTCTGTGGCAAGGTATTCCCTTGTGCTCCCTCTCTTGTGTTGGGTGTTGTGGTTTCTAAAAGAGGTATTGAGCAGTCATTATGTTCTGTCTATGGTCTACTTTTGTCACACATCTTTCAACCCGAATGGGTCCTCCCAATATCTTTTATTTGGTGTTCCCCTCTCTATCTGAGCTGCCTTTTCCTCCAGCATGTGAGGTCGGTTTCCATGACGTGGAGCATTCCTACAAATATTGAAGAATCTAGAACCTTGTAAAGAACACAGAGACAAGCTTTCCCTGCTCCTGCATCACTGCTCTGCTGGGCCCCAGAGAGGGTGAGGGCAGCTGGGTTCTCAAGGAGAGAGATAGAGAATCAGGCCAAAGTCAGCAGTGTTTTGGATGTGTCATCAATTAGTATCTTGGGAGCTTGACCAGTCTTCTGTTGAAACCAGTATGAAGACTGACCATCAGTGACTGCTCCAGGCTGAGACTAAATGTGAAATTATTGTCCCTTGTGTGTACATGGTCAGTGAAGGCTGATTCACCACAGCCTGAGAACTGGACACTGAAATGGAAACAGAAGCATGTCAGGAATGAAGATTGAAGTCCAATAAATCCTCCAAAGGCTGGTCATCGAAATATCCACAAACCGGAAGAATTCAGGAATTCTGGTAAGCCACGCAGGCCGGAGAATGCTCCGGACCCAAGACCAGTCCAGCAACACTGGGGAGCCAGACTAAGGAGGTACAGCCGGTACGCCTTCTCCAGATGGAGCCCCAGCGACACTGAGCAGCTACTATCATGGTCCGGGATTCGGGACTGGGACAGACCTTTTCCAAACAATGAAAACATACAATCTATTGATGCCATCCAGCATGTCTGACTGTTGGAGGAAAACTTCCAAATAATAATAGTGAGATTCCTGTTGAAAATTGAATGTAATCAAAGTAAGGAAAGAGTAAAGTGAAAAATGTCTGCCACACAGGCAGAGGGGGAGTGGGAGGGAGGTATGTGGGGGTTTGGTGGTGGATCAAATATGAAAATTTGTAACTGTATTTCACAGTTATTCAATAAAAAAATAAATAATTTTCAAAAAATCATTTAAGAAAATATCCACAAACCTGGCCAGCGAGTAAAGAAGAGAACAAGAAGAAAGAAGAGAGGAGTTTACTCATAGTATGACTTTCAAGGACACACTGACCCCATAGTTGACCTCTAGGGCCTCTTTCATGTTCCTCTGGTCCTGAGGGAAGTGTTATTGTTGGGTGTGCTTGCTGAAAACCTGGCCCTTTAGCATACATGCCCAACCCCAACTGTGTCTTCAATTAAGGACTAGCTCTGCTGGGAGGGGCAAGCCTGGGATGGTTGGGGGCTGGGTTAGTCCCCTAGGAGGAAGCACCTGTTGGCACGTCTAGTTCAGACCAGAGAGATTTAGATTTTCTGGGGCTCATAAATCTGGATTTTCTGCAGGCCTTGTTCACTTCAATAGTGTCATGGGGCTGGAGGGACAGTACAGTGGGTAAATCCCTTGCCTTGAATGCCCCTGGCCCAGGTTCTATCCCTGGCTTCCCATATGGTCTCATGCACCTGTCAGGATTAATTCCTGAGTACAGATCCTGGACCATCACCGAAGCATGATCATTTAAGGTATGTCCACACACACCCCCCCTCAAAATACAACAGTCCCCAGCCCCAAATCCAAAACATCAAAAGCATCGATGTCCCCTGTTTACTTCCTCATATTAACAAGTTTTGAAAATTTTCCAGAATAGAAATTCCTTTATTTCATAAAAATTTTTAATACTTTTCTGGAAAATAGTGGCTATAGGATATAATTTGAATTAATTTTCAAATATTGCATATATGATTTATGTTATATTTTATGCATATGAATTTATAGCAATACAAATACTTATATTGTATAAAATGAAAATATATGTTATAAATGCATAAACTATTGTTTCCATCCTGAGCCCTAGTGAGAATGGACACTATGAGGCTTCTTTTGAGAAAATGTAATTAACTTTGCAGTAATAGCATAACTTGTTCATACCTGAAAATTTTACTGTGTTTAGCTGTGTAAGAAAAAATAACAAAATAGAGTAAATCCTAACTCAATGTGAGGGTAGGTCATAGGACAACAGTATAAAAGTGAAGGAGTTCATCAAGCCCTGGAACAATTTTGTTTATTTGAAAATTAGCATTGAAGAGTTGTTGCCATTTTCCACCAACAAAATAGAGAAGATCTTGAGCTGGGTGACTTCATGAGAGGACCTGCTCTACTCAGCAGCAAAAGATGAAGCTTAGCTCAGGTTTATGTCTCACTTCCCACTTGTATCTGTCACTGTGGAAATGGTTGCTGAACCACAGAGCACAGAAATACTCAGCCTCGTCCTCTTCCTTGGCTCCAGTGATGGTGAGCACTGCCTTGTTTCCAAGCAGGGAGCCAGAGAATCGGGCAGGAACATCTGGATGCCTATGACTGGTATAACTTATTAGAGCCTGGGGCTTCTGGTAGGGCTTCTGTTGAATCCAATCAGCATAATTATTGGTGGTGACAGCCCCAGTGCTGGAGCCACAGGTGAATGTAACTGTACCCCCAGGGTTTGTGGACAATGACGATTCTTGAATCACCACATTCTGAGAAGTGACCCCTGTAAACAGATGTAAGACCAAGGGCTTAAGATGAGATGTTATAAAGAAGCAGAGCATCCTTTGCTAATTTCTCCCACCAACCCAGAGAGTCCCCTGACCTGTGCAGTGAGCCAGAAATGTGAGCAGGAGAGGAGCCCAGGCCATGGTGGAGACAACCCAATGCTGTAATGTGTCAGACTTCCTCAGCTCAGGACCAACCTCCAAGTTCTCCTTATACCTGCTTCCCCCTGTGGAGGTGGGGCTGTCATACAAATGAGTTCCTGAGGGTCACTCAGCAGTGTGACCATGGCAGAGTTTCTGAGTTGCTCCACGTCAGTGACATGCACTAGACAGGGCAGCAGGGCCTGGGGCTGCATCTCATTGCAGAGCTTGCTCTAAGTACATGGCACACTGCCCCCTCTAGTGTCCACTGATGAGAACATTCACCTTTGCTTGTCTCTTTTCTAGCTTCAAACCTTCCTTTCTCTGATCTGAAGTTGTTAGGTCCCAAAGTAACTAACTTCAGTGTCTGTGATTTTCCGGAAAGGAACTGTATGGAGGAGTTTTGCAAGGAGGATACTTCATGAATCAGCACTTCTTCCTTCTCCTTTTCCACTTTTCTTTCCTCTTTTGAGCAGAGAATCTAAGCTCGAGGATTCTTCTGTGCTAATTGAAGCATGTTCAAAGCAACCTGTGCTGGCTTGGATGTGGAGAAAAAGGGACGCTTCTTCACTGTTGGTAGGAATGCCAACTGGTCCAGCCTTTATTGAGTGGTCATATATGAGCCCCTGTTTTTTCATACCATATGCTCTTAGATAAAAAAATTGTCATAGATCCTCCTGTGCAGGTCACCAGATTCTCCTTTGTTATTCATCAGTTGTCAGAGTTGAAGAAGTGTATCTCCAACATTAAAAATATTGTTTCAAGCATATATGAACTGAAAATATTTTGCTTTTAGTTTTACTAATTGAGCATGAGACTGTGTTTTTATTTGTTACTTTGAAAAAGATGCGGGAAATCTTTTGCCAATGAGAAGGAAGTGATGTTTAAGTATCTAGGCGTGGTGAGACACAAAGTTGTGTGCACAGACACAGTGGAGAGAACATGCTATCACATGTACCACATGTCTTATTTGTATACTCAGTCTTCCCCCCGAGCATGACTTTTAGTATATACAGGTTTGCTGAAAGAAGGGGTGATGATTGATGGTCATTCTGGGAGAAATCTGGAAGAGATTA
Organism: Sorex araneus; assembly: GCF_027595985.1. Taxonomy (NCBI): domain Eukaryota; kingdom Metazoa; phylum Chordata; class Mammalia; order Eulipotyphla; family Soricidae; genus Sorex; species Sorex araneus. Next base: position 21,052,562 of record NC_073310.1, on the reverse strand, counting down.
TCAATTTATTGATATTTTGGGATCCTGACAGAGTTGATGTGATTCAAGCAACTGAAACTACACTGAAAGCTGCTCTGTCTATCTTCTGAGTTGCTTTACTTTATGGCATTAAACATAGAGTGGCTGTGAGTGCCATTACTTCAGTAGATAAGAAGGCAGCTGGACTGACATGGTCACACAGTCTGTTTAGAGAAAAGGTCAAAAGGCTACCTGAAATATCCTCAATATATGCCATTGCAATCTATCCAACGGGGAAAGAATGATCTCACAACTATTTGTCTCAACCCATTGCTTAAGTTTATAGTCAAAATGTAATGAAAACAATGGATCATAAAGCCTTCAGCAGAAAAATAGTAGACGAGTAATTATGCTACATGTTTTCTCCAATATCTCAATGGATTTATTAATGAAATGAAATTTCAGTTATGAAAAGTGACCCAATGGTTGGAGGAGCAAGGGCCCATAGTGAAAGACTGTGGAAGACTTTGAAACAGGTCACAGTAAGCGTAAATATATTATTGATGTCTCTCCAGGCTACCTTGATTTGCAAGGAGGTAAGTTTCATCTCGAATCACAGCGAGGTGTATATCTATAGAGAACAGAGACACCAGAGAGCAGACTCCATAGTTCAGCACTAGAGTGGAAACAGATATTCGCCAACAATGGTGGAAATGAAACCTCCAGCAAATAGCCAGTGAGTCAATACTAAAAGGGACAATTACACAAATCCCTGCTTTAGGAGATACCTATAGCCTTAGTATCCATCTATGTGTATGTTAGCATGGAGCTTATCCAGGATGGTGACTTACAATTTATCCTTTGATCCCCAGGGGAGGCAGGTGGAGTTTAAGCTGGTGGAGATAAATTTAGAATTTATCTTGGGGCCGGAGCAATAGCCCAGTGGGTAGGGCTTTTGCTTTGCACGTGGTCGACCCTGGTTCGATCCCCGGCATCCCATATGGTCCCCCAAGAACATCAGGAGTAAATCCTGAGTGCAAAGCCAGGAGTAACCCCTGAGCATCACTGGGTGTGACCCCAAAAAAGCAAAAAAAAAAAAAGAATTTACCTAATCCACAAGCTCTTCTGTGGCCTACTCAAAAGAAAAGCACATCTTTGCATCAAGCCTTTTGTTACACAAATCACGTGTTGTATCCATGCCCACACTCATTACTGAGACTATATTCATCCACAGTGATTCCTGTTCTTCAAAGGCTGGAACAGCATTCTTTAACAACCATTCAATGGACCTGTCCACAGGTATAGAAAGATTTAATCCACCAATTTACTACACTGGTAATAAATGAACAGTTCTGATAGGTCATATATCTGTTTGCAGCAGAGGTACTAGTTCAACGGTGTAAAAACAGTTACAAACACTGATCTAAAATACTAAAGTAAATGCAACATCTAAAGCACAAAAAAATGTGATAAGGGCTAGAGTAATAGTACAGTGGGTCGGGGGTTTGCCTTAGATGTCCCCAAACTGAATTTCATCTTCAGCATCAAATCTGGTCCCCAGAGAACTGCCAAGAGTAATTCCTGAGTGAAGAGCCACGAGTAACCCTTGAGCATAGCTGGCTGTGATGCCTTTTCCTCCCTGAAAAACCCACAAAAATAGAATATCTATAGACTATATTCAGTTTTTTTTTCTAGATTTCACAGAGAATCTCTTCACTGTGATTGCTTTTGAGTCTGTTGCTGACAATCTTACATGTGTATCTCCTAGATCTCTTCCTGTTGAAACCCTCTAAAAGACCTGGCAACAGAACCTTCAGGTAAGGACCAGACCAAAGATGAGTGATTACTGATAACATGAAGTGCTGGGAAAGCAGGGACCATAGAGCTGCCTAAGGAGAGGGAGGCTGCAGAGCTCACTCTCATCCCTCAGCTCAGAATTTATGCTACTCTAACAGAGACCTCTCTACTCGTTTGATTTCATCCTTGCATTAACAATACACCTCTAATCAAGACATGTTCAGGAGTGTCCATATATAAGGCAAACTCAACATTATGAGTAAATATCCTTAGTCTAACCCTTCAGTTTACAAATTCCACATAAAGTCTAAAAAGCAAGTTAAGAAAATACATTAATCCAACTCGACACATAATAGTGATATAGGCAGATAGGGAAGCTCTCCTCCCCAGATGATGGCAGTAAATTTCCTGGGAAGTAATAGCTCTCAAGTTGCAAAGACCAACCTTGAAGAAAACAGGAACTAAGGCCTGATAAGACACTCCCCTGGCTCCAGCAATGGACCCTGAGGAGGCTGACACCCCTTGACAGAAGCTCCATCAGGAGTAAAAGGCCAGAAAGGAATTTCAAAGAAGTCCATCACCACTCCCAACTCTACCCCATTTGACAACCTCCTTAACAATGGACTTTGACCTAGGTGAAGCCCCACATGGGGGGCACATTGGAGAAACCCTGTAAAAGCCACCTTAAACAAAGGAGGGGCGAAGATATGATGCCCAAACCCATGTGCTCTTGTGCCCACGTGGCCAGGCACATGTGTTACCTGAGCACATGTGTTGCCCAAGTACATGTGTTGCCAGCATCTCCCCACTTTAGATGTGTGCTTTCATGTTTTCATGTCTAATACTGGGATGTGTTGAGGCTCCTTCTGCCCTTGGAGAAGCCTGGTTTCTCTCTTGAGCACATTACTTGGTGCTCTCTCCACTTTCTCTCCCCTATTCCCTTCAAAACCTCCAAATATAATCTGCTTTACTTCACTGTTTGTCTACTTCTGAAGTTCTTTTCTGCCTGGAGAGACAGAAACCCAATAACCCTGGGTCCTGGGTGGCAGAGGGAGAAGGGGAGAAAGTGACTGTCACTGATGGTCACTATCCATACTGGTTCCAGCAGAAATCTGGTCAAACTCCCAGAGCAATGATTTATGTTACAATAAGCAATATGAAGCAAATTTGTTTGTGCCTGCTAAGAGGGCAAGCTCGAGTGGTGGTTTGGACATATTGGTGGAGGGAAAAACACACTGATGGTGGGATTGGCGTTGGAACATTGAATGACTGAAATAACTGTATTATGAACAACTTGCCAAATCACTACTCATGATAAAGAATAAAATTTTAAATTAAAAGATTAGTGAAAATTCAAAGAATATTTCAAATGTTATAGAGTTGAGTAAAGCTTTAAATGCATAGAGATTTACAGCAACTACATAGCACGATTACTCATAGACCCAAGGTAACAAGGGCAGCTAATTTATGTACTGGTACCTCATCTAAATTTGTCACTGTGTCAAGCATTACTGTATAACAGCCAACAATAGTATTCAGCCTCATCCTCTGATTGGACCCCTGAGATTGTGAGGGCAGCTTTGTCCCCAAGGATGGAACCTGAGAACCGGGCCGGAGTCCAGGAGTGTTTTTTGTTTGTATTGTAAATCATAGTTCTTGGAGCTTGACCAGACTTCTGCTGGAACCAGTATGGATAGTGACCATCAGTGACTGCTCCAGTGCTGGAAGCACATGTGAGAACGACTGTCCCTCCTGGGTTCACAGTCAGTGAAGGCTCCTGAGTCACCACAGCCTGAGAACTGGACCCTGAAATGGAAACAGAAGCACATCAGGAATGAAAATGGAAGTCAGAGAAATTCCCCAAAAGTTGGTCACTTGAATCTCCATGAACGTTGGCAGTGAGTAAGGACAAGAAGGACGAGGAGGAAGAGAAGACTCCTGCTCATGGTGCAGACTCTCAAGGACATCGTGGCCTCACAGCTGACACAGGACTCTGGGTCCTCTTTTATGTCCCTCTGACCTGGGGGAAGGGTTTGTGTTGGGTGTGCATGCCGCAAATCTCAGCCATTTAGCATAAATCCCCTCCCCCATTTCTGTGTCTTCAGTGAAGAACTAGCTCTTCAGTGAAGGGGAAACTTGGGCTAGCTTTGAGCTAGGATAGTCCCTTGGGAGGAAGCACCTGTTGGCACTTCTTCAGTCTGAACTTGCTGCGGGCCTTGTTCACTTCAAAAGCATCAATGCCCCCTGTTGATATCTCAAGATAATGTTTAGTGTATTTTAATTATTCAGAGCAAAGAGTTTTTTCATAAGTGTTTTTTAATTTTTAAAATGATAATTTTTTGCCATGTAAAATCAAATTCTTAAAGTTTTCTTTTTTTAAATTCATTTATTTTTATTAAATCACGTGTAAAGTTACAAAACTTTCAGTTTGTCTCAGTTACACAATGCTCAAACACCCATCCCTTCACCAGTGCACATATTCCACCACCAAGAACCACAGTAAACCTCCCCCCCACCTCCCCAACCCCCAGCCTCCCTCCCCGCCTGTGTACCTGATAAATTTTACTTTACTTCCTCTTTACTTTGGTTACATTCAACATTTCAACAAAAAACTCATTATTTTTTGGAGTTTCCCCCCCCCCCCGCTAAAGTCAGACCTGCTGGAAAGGAAGCATTTGATAATTTGTTTTCCATTGCTGAGAATTAAGTTTTAATTTTGCTTTTGTTTTTAAATAGAAGTCATTCAAAATATTGTTAGGGATCAACTCAGTACCCTTCCAATACTCTCTAGTATGATTACTCTGACTCAATCTTTGCTACTCCTTGTTGATACTTCTTTACTTCTTTTCAATATCCTCCTCAAAGTTTCGATTCTGCCTTACACCCATTTAGCAATTATCACTTAGGTAATTTTCCCTTTTTTTGTATTCATAACTCACTTTATTTCAGAAATATTTTTATTGGTTTTAGGTGTCAATCAAGGTGACATCATGTTTAATGTTAAAAATTTTTGTCTTAGGGTTGAGCTATAGTTCAGTGGGGAAAGTACCTCCCTTGCATGTGAGTGATCAGGGTTCAATGCCAACATCTCATATGATCTCCCAAGCTTACTAGAAGTGATCCCTGAGAACACAGTCAGTAGTAAGCCATGAGTATTTCCTGGAAAAACAAGTTTTACAGGCTATTATGAGATTGTTTGCAGTACAAATATTAGGCCTGGCAAATCTTAAAAACAGGCCCAGGAAAAAGAATATATTTTTTTCTTTTCCTTATGTGTTTGTGATGGGGATTCTTTCTTTCTGTAAGAATTTTACATTTACAGAAAAATTCAATAATTTTATAGAGTTGTCTTATATACATTTTCTATTTAACTATAATTAGGTATTATGTTAATCTTGATCATTTGGTTATTGGGTATAGACTTTAGTTGTTATGATTTCTCCATCTTTTCATTTTCAAATAGTTGTCAGTACATTAAACTATTATATTGTATGGTGGTATCTAATTCATTTTTTACTTTATAATTTACTAATTATATAGGTCATAAGTTTTTGTGTTAAATTCTTATCTTATACTGTGAATATCTAGACATATTTTAAAAGGTCAATTCATATTTTATTGCCTTTCTTTTCATATGGACTTTTCAGTGGATGTATATTTTCTGTTTATTTATTATTGGTCTACTATGGAGAATTTGGCAAAAGAATCTGAACGATATTCTGTATTTGGTTCATTTGTCCTTTTGTTAGTATTAGTCTTTGTGATTATTCAGAAGAAATCAGAAACAATTTCATTTTCAGGCAATTAGATTCAGGTTTTTCAGTCAGTTAAATCATCACATTAAGTATGAGTGATTTTTTTCTGAGTTGATCAGCAAATGTGTTCCTGAATTATCCTGTATGTGTTATCTTCCACCACAATCTTTCTCCTTGAATTAGCCATTATGTAAGCTTTTATTATAAATTGGGATGGGAAAAATAATATTAATCTGCAGTGACCACCAGGGTTGAACACAGAAAACATTTCTGCTCTTTCCTACCTGGAGGCTTGAGGAACAAAGGCCCCGTTTGGATGTGTTTAGACCAACCTCTAAACAAGAATAAATTTTTCTTAGAACAGGAAAGACTGAACCAAAGTTTTGTGTCTCCGTTCCCTACCTATACTACTCACTCACCCTCTGATAAGAGAACAGGTGTCCTATATACAGTGATGACTCCAAGGTTACCACAGTCTGAGAATATGTATCTAAAACAGAATACCCCGAGACCCCAAGGATATAGAATCCACTTGCCTGATTAAACCATTTGAGGGAAAGCTGAGTAAAAGCTCTCTATAATATAATGGAGATACTGATAGATGTGGTCTTCTTCATTTTCTGGCTTGTGTCGGTGTCCTGGGATCTTTTCATGTCCCAGAGTCCCAGAGAAGAAGGCACTTCATGCAAATCAGTTTCATTTCTCTTTATTTCCCAGTGTAGCTCTGATATCTCCTGAAGGAGATCTTGAAAGAGGCAGATAGTGAGACCTCACACAGACAGTGACTATAGAGTGACAGATACTGAGTGCTGTGGGTTGATATACATCAACTATATCTACCCCCATGTGGAGACCTCAGTCCTATATTTTTCTCTAGAAAATCTTGGAACTGAAAGATAATTTTGGGGAGAACTTTCTTACCCAGTCAGTAATCTATAATTTTCATCTTTTTGAACTCTCGGGCCACTTCAGTAAACTTGCTGCTCTGTGAGTACTTTCAAACTCGTCTCCTCCAGCACAGGTCCAATTAGGAAATCTCAGAACAAGTATCTGGGTGTGATTGAACAGGGCTAAGGTGGGAGGACTAGAGCTGAAGATATGACTCACAGAGTTTCACTAACGTATAAGAGATCACAACTCCCATTTGCTCTAAGAAAATATAATTATATGGAGTTACAACAATTTATCTTCAGATTTTTTTTTGAGAAGACTCAAAACACTATAAAATGGGATTTATCCCCCAAAGTGGCATATTAAAATAAGAAATAAAAATTTCTATTGATAAGAAAAACAAACAAGCAAAAATAGGCAGAAATACAGTGTCTAGACTCTTTGGGTTGATCAACAGAACACTTTTATTACCATGTCCACTAATATTATCTATGGGTCAGAAGGAATGGAGAGGACCAAGGGTATTTTAGAGGTAACGAAATAGGTAGAGATGTTACTGCTTTCCAGAACTGGTGAAGTTAACTAACATGTTTACTTAAATCGTACCCTGAAGGAAAAACATGATCTACTTTGTAATTCCAAACTGTAAGTACATTTTTAATAAGGCAAGACGTGTAGTGATAATGATGAGAAATGAAAGCCAATGCACATAAGATTAATGAAATATGCATTGGCTTTCTTTCATTTCTCATCATTATCACTATACGTCTTGCCTTATACAAAAATGATTCTAATTAAATATTTATGCCTTTTAATGAAATCCAGGCCTGAAACAGTGTATCTACTTTACTACTGCCCTGTGCACTGTTCCCCTTGCTCAGGGTCATAACAGGTCACCTCTTAGTGTCCTCCTCATGACTTGACCTGGGGTGTATTCTCTGTATTCCACTGGGTTTCCTCAGAAGAGATTTCTCCAGCATGTTCTCTGGGGTCTTTGGTAGTTAGCACTCAGGTGCTGTCTCTCAAACAAACTCCTCTCTGATCATGACGTTGTGCCCTATGTTCCAATTCTGTATTTTTAACAGTCTTCACTATTCTGATATGTGACTTGCAAATGTCTTCTCCCTTTCCTTAGATTGTCTCTGCTTCCTGTTAAATGTTTCAGTCTTCAGTGCAGAAACTTGTTTGTTGTACTCGGAGACCACACATGGTGATGTTTAGGGGCTACTGGTAAGTTTGGAGGCTGTTCCCAGAGTTTCTAGGGGATCATGCAGTGACAAGGATTGATCCCTGGCCTCCCAAATGCAAAACATTCTTTGTGTGGTCTCAGTCTTCTGAGCGCTCACTCCAGTCCCAGCAATATTTTATCATAATATAGTCCCACTTGTTCTTTTGGGATTCATTGATTCAAGTGGTGGCATCATATCTAAAAAATTATTACTAAGATAATTGTTATGAGGATTTTGTTTTCTAGAATCTCTCTTATGTTAAGATCTAATGCTTAAATAATTAAATCATTTTGATTTTTTCTCTTATGTGACTTAAGACAGAATTCAGTTTCCTTCAATGTTTATATGAATTTCTGTAACATTATTTGTTGAAGATAATATCCCACTCCCACTCCCCACTGAGTTTTCTTGATCACTTGAATATAAGTGTTTGGGTGATTTTCTGACCTCTTATTCCTGTGCCTATGATCTACATGTGTATTTAAATGGTGGCCTGGCACCACATTACAAAGTGTACCTTAATAATCTCTTTTGAAACCAAGAGTGACAGATCCACCTTTTAAATTTTCTCACCATAGTTTTTGCTGAATTGAGTATTTTGCATTCCAGTGTTCATGTGGTATCTCACTCCCAGGAGTCCCTTTCTATGACAGTTATAGGGATAAATATTCAACATGCTAGGAAACCCAGAAATCTGCTACAGAAGGAAAAATGTGTTGGGTCAACTCTTACAGAATATTAGATAATTGAGCTGTTTGCAAGATTTGAACATTCAGGGGATTGTGATGATGGAAATTTATGGGGGAAAATAAAGTTCACATTAGGTGTATTCAAAAGTCAGCATGTCAGCAAATACTTCAAAATTCATTAAAAGAATTTTGAATTTGATAGCCTCAAATATCGCACAACTATTTTTTAAATTTTATTTTATTTATACATTTATTTTTAATTTTTTTAAATTTTATACAATCACAGTGAAATAGTTACAAGCTTTCATGTTTGGGTTACAATCTCACAATGATCAAACACCCATCCCTCCACCAGTGCGCATTCCCCACCACAAATATCCCCAGTATATCCCCCTTTCCCACCCTCCCCCTGCATCTATGGCAGATAATATTTCCCATACTTTTGGGCATTATAACTTGCAACATAGACACTGAGAGGTCATCATATTTGTTCCATTATCTACTTTCGGCATGCATCTCCCATCCCAACTGGTTCCTCCAGCCATCATTTTCTTGGTGATCCCTTCTCTCTTCCATCTGCCTTCTCCCCTCCACTCATGAAGCAGGCTTCCAGCTATGGGACAATCTCCCTGGCCCTTGTATCTACCGTCCTTGGGTGTCAGCCTCCTGTGATGCTACAATCCACAAATGAGTGCAGTCCCTCTATGTCTGTCCCTCTCTTTCTGACTCATTTCACTTAGCATGATATTCTCCATGTTTATCCATCTATAAGCAAATTTCATGACTTCATCTCTCCTAACAGCTGCATAGTATTCCATTGTGTAGATGTACAAAGGTTTCTTTAACCAGTCATCTGTTTTAGGGCACTTGGGTTGTTTCCATATTTTGGCTATTGTGAACAGTGTTGTAATGAATATGTAGGTACAGATGTCATTTCTACTGTATCACACAATAATTTAGTAAGAACACATAGCCTTGGTAGACTACCTTCACTGACTACTATGTATTTCAATATGATTTGAAGAGGGGTCTGGCCTCTGAGCTGTCTTTGTATTGTGTTTGGGATTTAAATTTGATCAGGATTTTCCCTTAGTTGTCTCAATTTTTTTTTTTGCTTTTTGGGTCACACGCAGTGATGCTCAGGGGTCACTCCTGGCTCTGCACTCAGGGATTATTCCTGGCAGTACCCAGGGGTCCATATTGGATGCTGGGAATCGAACCTGGTTCGGACGAGTGCAAGGCAAATGCTATTTGCTATTTGCTATTGATCCAGCCCACAAATATTATTTTAAGTACATTTTATTTCCTATTTCAAATTTAAATCTCTGTATTTCATTTTCAAGTGATATAAATATGGCATATTCATGTCAATTTCTGGTTCTGTGGAAAGAGGAAGCAGAGTTCCTCATTTCATTTTATAATGATTTCAAGATTGTTTGAAAGGAACATATTATACCTGACATTTTAATTTGATGTTTATTTTTGTTCATTTGGCCAGATCCTGTTGTTTCAGGATGTGAGGATTGACACTGCCCTGTCCTCCCTATGGGGCAGCTAATGAGGAAGCAAGCACTTTGATTCTGCGGTTGCACATTTTCCCAGTATGGGAATTGTTCTTGCTTTCTTTCCCCTTTATGATTTGAACACTTTTGTTTAATTTTTTAAAATTTATTTTTAAATTTTATTTTTATAAGGTTGTTCATAATAGTTCTTTTTTTGTTTTTTTTATTTTATTTTTTTAATTGAATCACCATGTGGAAAGTTACAAAGCTTTCAGGTTTAAGTCTCAGTTATACAATGCCCAAAAACCCATCCCTTCACCAGTGCAAATATTCCACCACCAAGAACCACAGTATACCTCCCCCCAACCCCCACCTCCCCAGGCCCCACCCCGCCTGTGTAACTGATAAATTTCATTTTTCTTTCACTTTACTTTGATTACCTTCAATATTTCAACAAAAAACTCACTATTATTGTTTGGAGTTTCTCTCCCCCAAAGTCAAACCTGCTGAAAAGGAAAAATTTGATAATTTGTTTTCCATTGCTGAGAATGAAGAGATATGAGGTTGAGCGGCTGCACAGCTTTGGATTTCTGTATTTTAGTATTTTAGTAACTAATCCAGAGAAATTTCTGCCAGAAATTGCATCATTGCAAGCTCGTACCTCTCTGCTACTTTATATTCCACATATGAGTGCAATCTTTCTATGTCTGTCTCTTTCTTTCTGATTCATTTCACTCAACATGATATTTTCGATGTTGATCCATTTATATGCAAATTTCATGACTCCATCTTTTCTAACAGCTGCATGGTATTCCACTGTGTAGATGTACCAAAGTTTCTTTAACCAGTCATCTGTTTTTGGGCACTCTGGTTTTTTCCAGATTGTGGCTATTGTAAACAGTGCTGCAATGAACATAGAAATGCAGATGTCATTTCTACTATACCTTTTTGCCTCTTCAGGATATATTCCCAAGAGTGGTATTGCTGGGTCAAATGGAAGCTCAATTTCTAATTTTTTGAGAATCGTCCATATTGTTTTCCAAAAGGGCTGAACCAGCCGGCATTCTCACCAGCAGTGTTCACAATATTTAAATACAACACCAATCCTATCATCATTACACCTTTCCACCACATTTCCATCATGAACCCCAAACCCTGCCCAAGGCAGAATCAAAATAGTTTACTTTGTATAGCTTGTTATGAATAACCTGCTAAAAATGAGACCAAAAAAAGTTTCTGAGAGGAAAGTGTGTGAAGATTGTTGTATTTCACCCAGAAGCCATTAAACCCTTCTATAAGACATTACTAACATGATGTTAAAGGTTGAACTTATGTGCTTACACGCACACACACACATACACACATATGTACATATCATTCTCCTACCTCCATTCCCAACTTTCTTGACATTCTAAGTTATATGAGTCTGTGCCAAAGGTTGGCTTTGGTGACTTTTTCAATGAACACTCTTGGAACTAACTGCGTAATGTAGAAGTAGAGGTATTTTTCAAATATCAGTGTTTATAAACATCACCTGGAGTGCTGGTTGAAATAGATCTTTGTGCCCCAACAGAAGTTTGTGACTCAGGAGGCTGAGTTAGCTGAAATTTCCACTAAATTTCCAGTAACATTCCCATTTCAATGCTAAAGGAAATACTAATTTCACCTGCCTGTATAGTTAATAAAAATCAATATGACAGTACTGTTTGAATTAGAAGACTTTTAGTAAGTTGGTTGTTCCCTGAGTCTCACTGTGGGTTACATAGTTTGAAGTTTTTCTTTGTCACCATCATTATAGGAAGGAGAGGAGAGAGCGAACAGGCTTAGGAGTCACCTTAGAAAAATGGACACACCTTGAAGAGAAATAATGAAGCATATTGATGAACCCCCCATTAAGATCTAGCTGCCTCTACTTCCCTGTGTGTTTGCATTTTGTGTTTTCTCTTTCCTCCATTAAATAATGAGACCTTGTGAACATCTGAAGATTTTGGTTGCACTTCTCCCTGGTTTCACATCACTGTGTAAGTGCCACTGCTCAGGTACAGAAAACAATAATACTCAGCTTCATCCTCTGTAAGAGCCCTCGTGATGGTGAGGACGGCTTTGTTCCCAGAGATGGATCCAGAGAAGCGATCAGGGATCCCAGAGGGTCGGTTATTTGTGCTATCTATAATACCACGGGGAGCATGACCTGGTATCTGCTGGTACCAATTTGGGTAGTTACTTGTAGAGACTGACCCTGTGCTGAGGCCGCAAGTGATGGTGGCAGTCTCTCCTGACAATACAGATAGTGACGGCTCCTGGATCACCACTGTCTGGGAATCCACCCCTGCAAATGACAGGAGAGAGACAATCACAAAAGATGATGGTTGTCCTGCATCCCTGCCTCATGGCCACCTCCCCTTCTCCCCACCAGGATGCAGAGTCCTTTCTTCTAACCTGACCCATAGGAGAGGAGACTGAGCAGAAGAATCATCCAGGCCATGGTGGGAAACTCACAGGATATGACCTCCTCAGCCTCCTGAGTTGGTGTGTGGAGCCCTGGGGCCTTTTCATGTATTTCAACACATCAGAGGGCACAGGGCTTCATGCAAATAAGGGTTCTCATTCTCCACCTGCTCAGTGTTACCATGATGCCCCCTGGAGGAAATTTCGAGAGTTAGGAGATGCAACCTCACACAAAGAAGAGGCAGCACAATGATTAATACACTGAGAGACCGTCCCGCATCAGTTTCCCCCATCCCCGGGGACATTGATACTGTATTTATTCTCTAGAAGTTTTTGGCTGTGCAAAATCTTACCTTGCCCCCACTCCCCTTCACCCCAGTCATCGAGTCTCCAGTGGTAATGCATTCTTTTGAACACTCTAACCTCCTCCTTCTTGAATGGGTAGCAAGTCTTCCTACCATGCTTGTCCTTAGGAAATCACAGAGACCATTTATGGGGTGTGAAGAGACATGGTTTCCCCTGGACATAATTCTGAGCCTTGTTCAGAAGCAATGATGAAGCATGAGAGTGTAGGTGGAACACCCCAAGTTTCACTGCCTGATTTGGACTGATATCTCCCTTGTAATCCTGATAACAAGCCAGGATTACACGGACCAGCTTCAATGTACAGCAGATTTTGAGACAATTGTTTAAATGTTTCATCATTAAATTATGGCATTTATTTTAACAGCAGACATAAGAAAGCTGGAAAATCATTCCTATCTTCAGAAAAACAAATGGCATAACACCCTGCTGATGTGAATTGTGGAGGCACCATAATCTCTTGTTCCAATAATAATCTCTGGAGAAGATGAAACAAGTTAGAGCGGACTTCCAATTTAGCAAAGGCAATGGGATGGTCAAAGTTAGCCATCATTAACCTCACGTTGGTTTTGTCATGTTGAAAAATAATGTAATTTGACTTGTGCTCTTAGTTTTTGGACCACATCCAGTGGTGCTCAGGGCTTGCTTCTGTCTCTATACTCAGATATTGCTCCTGGCAATGCTGTAAGATCATATATGGTGCCAGGGATTGAACAAGTTTGATCATGTGTGAAGCAAGTCCTTTTACCTCTGTACTAACTCTCTGATTTTCAAATTAATGTTTTTAAATTAAAATCGTTAATCTGATTAATAACAAATGCATGGTTTCTTTCTTATCATCTGTGTTTGATTCTCAAGTCATCACTAGACAGATTAAATCCAATTAGTTATTTTAGTTACAGAAAAATGTATTTCTTAATCAGAGTGCTGATTGTGTAGATAGGCAGAATAATTTGAAGTGTGAAGAGTACATCAATTATATAATAAAATAAATACTTATGAAAGATATTGAAATATAAACATGTAAAACCTAGCTTTAAATTGTAGTTTAAAGCAGGGAATGAAGTGCATTTCATTAGTTTTCCCTTTACTCCCATAATTCCTTTAGATATTATGGTTCTATGCAAATTTTACTTCATTTTTTTAATAATTTACTATTTTTATTAGTGAATCACTTTGAATGTATAGTTACAGATTTACATATTTTCATGCTTGTGTTTCAGTCATACAATGCTCTAGTACCCATCACTTCACCAGTGCCCATTCTCACCACCTATGATCCCAGTATCCCTCCCGTCCCATCCCATCTCCCCTACACTACCCCACCTCTGTGGCAGGGTATTCCCTTTTGTTCTCTCTCTTCTTTTGGGTGTTATGGTTTGCAATAGAGATATTGAGTGGCCATCATGTTCAATCTATAGTCCACTTTCAGCACACACCTCCCAACCCAAACGGGTCTTCCAAACACTTTACTTGGTGTTCTCTTCTCTATCTGCCTTTTCCCCCAGCATTTGAGGCCAGCTTCCAAGCCATGAAGCCAACCTCCTGGTATTTTTCTACTATTCTTGGGTGTTAGTCTCCCAGTCTGTTATTTTATATTCCACAGATGAGTGCTATCATTCTATGTCTCTCTCTCTCTGTCTGACTCATTTCGCTTAGCATGATACTTTCCATGTTGATCCACTTATATGCAAAATTCATGACTTCATCTTTTCTGACAGCTGCATAGTATTCCATTGTGTAGATGAAACAAAGTTTCTTTAACCAGTCAATTGTTCTCATGTGCTTGGATTTTTTCCAGATTCTGACTATTGCAAACAGTGCACTTATTGCACTTATAATGAACATAATGAACATATAAGTGCAGATTCCTTTTCGACTATGCTATTTTGCCTCTCTGCGATACATTTCCAGAACTGTTATTGCTGGGTCAAATGGAAGCTCAATTTCTGATTTTTTGAGAAGAGTCCATATTATTTTCCAAAAGGGCTGAACCAGTCGGCATTCACACCAGCAGTGTAGAAGGGTCCCTTTCTCCCCACATCCTCTCCAACACCGGTTACTTTTTTGTTCTTTTGGATGTGTGCCAGTCTCTGTTGTGTGAGGTGATATCAGTTGTTTTGATCTGCATCACCCTGATGATTAGTGATGAAGAGTATTTTTTCTTGTGCCGTTTTGCCATTCATATATTTTCCTTGAGAAAGTTTCTGTTCATTTCTCCACCCCATTTTCTGATGGCGTTGGATGGTTTCTTCTTGTAGAGTTCAACCAGTGCCTTATATACCCTTGATATCAACCCCCAATCACATGTGTATTGGGTGAATATCCTTTCCCATTCTGTAGATTGTCTTTGTATTCTGGTCACTTACCTTTTGCAGTGCAGATTCTTCTTAGTTTAATATAGTCCCATTTGTTTATCTCTGCTTCCACTTGGTTGATCAGTTGCGTATCATCTTAGAAGATACCTTTAGCTTCAATATTGTGGAGAGTTTTGCCGTCCTTGTCTTCAATGTACCTTATGGATTGTTGTCTGATGTTGAGATCTTTAATCCATTTCGATCTGACTTTTGTGCACGGTGTTAGGTCCCTGTCTAAGCCCATTGTTTTGCAGTGTAGGTCCCTGTCTATGCCCATTGCTTTGCACGTGGTTGTCCAGTTATGCCAGCACTATTTGTTAACGAGGCTCTCCTTGCTCCACGTCACATTTTTTACTCCCTTATCAAAGATTAGATGATCATACATTTGGGGTTGTTTGTAGGGATATTCTACTCTCTTAGGTCAGTATACCTTGAAGAGTGTGATTTCTTCCTTTTTTACATATCCCTTGATAAATAGAAAATTACCTTTGCTGTCCCTTCTAATCTTTTTCACCTGAAATCTATGTTGTCGGATACTAGTCTGGCCACTCCAGCTTTTTTGAGGGAGTTGTGTGCTTGCAGGATTGTTTTCCATCCTTTGACTTTGAGTCTGTGTTTGCTTTGACTGTTCAGGTGTGTTTCTTGTAGGCAGAAGAATGTTGGGTTTAGTTTCTGAGTCCATTTTGCCACTCTGTGTCTCTGGATTGGTGCATTTAGACCATTGACATTGAGAGAGATTATTGTTATGAGGTTTTGTGCCATCTTTCTTTAAGGGTTTGTTGTGCTTATGGGTGTTTTCCTTCTTGTCTTACAAGAGCCCTATTAGTCCTTCTTTTACGTTTGGTTTTGAGTCTATGAAGTTCCTGAACTGTTGTTTATCCAGGAAATAGTGTATCGTTCCATCAAGCTTGAATGAGAGTTTAGCTGGATAAAGTATTCTTGATGAAGTATTCATCTCATTGAGTTTTTTTTTTCACTATATTCCACCACTGTCTTCGGGCTTGGAGGGTTTCCTCTGATAGGTCTGCTGTAAATCTAAGGGGTGCTCCTTTGTATGTGATTTCCTTCTTTGACCTTGCTGCCTGCAATATTGTGTCTCTATCCATGGCATCCATCATTCTGACTATGATATGCCTACGAGTGTTTTTATTAGGGTTTCTTTTAGCTGGCACCTTTCAGGCTCCTTGGATCTGGACGCCTACATTCTCTATCTCTGGGAACTTTTCAGCAATGGTTTCTTTAACTGTGGCTTTTTCACTGAAGTTGCCTCCCTGCCCTTCTGGCACTCTGATGATTCTAATGTTGTTCATCTTGGGTCATCCCCTAGGTCTCTGATTAGCCTTAGAGCTATTTTGAGGTCTCTTCCCATTGCTTGTTGTTGCCAGTACGATTTCTGCTGTTCCTTTTCAAGGTTCCTCAGCTGTAGAGATTCTACTGTTGAGGGCACCCACTGAGTTTTTAATTTCATTTACCAAATCCTTTATTTGTGACATTTCTTTTTGCAGCTTTCTTATTTCTGCTCTCAGTTCTTCCTGTATATTCTCGGCTATCCATTTCATGGTTTCTTTTATTTCTTCCTTTAATTTTCTGTATGTCTGCTCCATTGAATCTTTGAGGTCTTTGAACATCCACAGGATTTTATCTCAGAATTTTTTGTCGGAGAGATCGTATTTGTGGGAAATCCCTGTTCAGAATTCAGGACTCTTTTCTTCATTCTCTCCTCATAGTGGAGATTTGTGCTGTTTCTTCATGCTGTTGTCGTTGTATAGAGATAGCACCTTTAAGTTCACTAGTATTGTTCCCTCTTATTGTGGGAAAGGATTCTGAATAATCTCGGTGGACGGTAGTCAACCTTCTCCCCTTCTAGAGTACATCCTTCCTCTCAGACATTATTCTGTGACTTATGATATGCATGTTGTGAAGCATTAGAGGAGGTGGTTTTTTAATTGGGCTTTGTACAACTTCTTGTGTACACTGGTATTTTGGTAGAATTGGAGTAGGCCAGTGGATTATTGTCGTTTTGTGGCTGAGGCAGCCAGGACGTTTTCCACAGAATTAGGTAATAAATTCCACAGAATTAGGGATGTGAGTCGAGAGTGCTGGGAATGGGAAGTACAACTGAGGCCCCACAGAAGGCCATGCCCATCTTTGAGGAGGCCACGTCCCCTACAGTGGCGACCACACCCTCAGTCAGTCCAGATGCAAATGCCTGGGTACATAGACCTGTTGAGAAGAGCATAGGGTAGTTGGGCAGGCGCTGGTGGCAGAAGTCTTTTTAATTTTTTTTAACTTTTTTGCTTTATAAAGTAGTTCACAATATTTGATCAATTTAATATTCAAACACAGATCCCAGCACCATTACATCTTCCTACCACCATATTTCACATTCTCCATCCTGAACCCAAATCTCTGCCCAAAAGCAGAACTGAAATTATATATTTTGTATTATTTGTTATGAAAAACCGCTGAAACTGCTACAAAAAAAGTATCCTTAGAGGAAAGAGTGTAGAGATTGTTGTATTTCTACTAGATCATTTAGGCCTTCTACAAGGGATCATTAACATGTCGTTAAAGTTTGAGCTTTGTGTGCTTTTTATAAATATATCTGTAAAAACTGCATATTTCCCTTTAAGATTGGTTTGCTCCTATTTTTTACCCCATCAAATGTGGTGGGTAATCTTGGAGTATGGCTAGGGTGTCTGGTTTGAAGTACTGTGCAGTACAGGAATACATTCACTCATGGGTGAGGCGAGGCCTGAGCTGTGGAGAGTGGCATGAGCATGGTGGAGGCTGGATTCTGGAGGTTTTTGGCTGCCAAGGCTGGGTATTTGGGGTGTGGAGGGGTCTCACCCACCCCCCTCTGGGGCATCCCAAGTGAAACAGTTTGGCCCCCAAGGAGGGAGCCAAAGGAGCAGGCAGAGGCAAGGAGTGTTTATTGATTAAGTCAGAAGTCAGTGCCCTGTGGTACTGGCCGTGCTTCTTCTCCACTAGTAGTGGTTTGTAATCATCCCTGACTGACCCAGAGACAAGAGTGGTTGTTCTTCCTGGTATCATGGTCAGTTAGGACTTAGCCTGAGAACTGGACCTTGAAACAAAAAAACAGTTAGAGATTAGGAACAAGCACCAGTTCGTGATTAGGAACCAAGGCAGGTCCATTACTTCCAACTCTGAATTCTGAAAAATCCATGGATGCGGGAAACAAGTGAGCAAGGCAAAGAGCAGTAGTTTGGACCACGATGAAGGTTGCAAAGATTCCCTGGCCCAAATCTGGTGCTGGTATCTCTAGTGTCTCTTTTATCTTTTCTTGAAGCAACCTGGGTAAAAATCGTGTGTTTGAAGTTAGGAAACATAGACCATCATCACCACCACAATCCAATTTTGGGTTGTTGGCCCCAGCCAGACATTCCTGCTGAGATAGTGGATGGTATTTCTCTTGGAGTTTTGCCTTTTGGGAGAAAGCACCAGATATAACATCCACTTCGCTCCGTGTGTATGGGTGCAGGGTCAACTGATTTACAACCACCTGAATTTGTTAAAGCCCTGGTCAACTTAGAGAAGAGGAACAGCACCACCTAGTGACAATTTCAAGATAAATCTGATGGTGGGTATTCTGTAGAGCAAATAATCTTCCAGCAAAGAGTGTCCTATATTTTTGTTCTATATTTTCCTCTTATTTTCCCGATACAAAGATAATCCGTTAATATTTTTGAGACTTGTCAAAAACATTCTGCATGTTTTCTTCTGTGCTCAAAATCTATTATGCTTTCTTTTCAAGGTTGGAGTTACCCTTTGTTGAGTTATTTCAAAAAAATTTTTGTATATTTGTACATGGAAATAATTATTAACAACCTAAAAAGGAAATTATAAATAGATTAGTGATAACTGAATTGTTAGTATATAAATTCTATGCCTTTTCAAAATATATACTTTTTAATTAGCACAGCAGTAGAGTGTTCACCTTGCATGCAGTGGACCCGGGTTCGATTCCTCCGCCCCTCTCGGAGAGCCTGACAAGCTACGGAGAGTATCTTACCCGCATGGCAGAGCCTGGCAAGCTACCCATAGTGTATTTGATTTGCCAAAAACAGTAACAACAAGTCTCACATGGTGATGTTACTGGTGCCCGCTCGAGCAAATCGATGAGCAAGGGGATGACAGGGACAGTGACAGTAATATATATATATATATATATATATATATATATACATATATATACATATATAATCTTTTGCTATTTTAAAGATTTAAAATTCCGGGTTGGTAATTTATTGTCCTAGCTTATGACATTTGGCTTTTTCTCCTTAAAGAGTCTATAATTACTTATCAGACAGACACCATGATTGATGCATTGAAAATATTTTCCATGTGACTGAAGGTAACAGAATCTAAAGTCTGGACTAGAGTATTGAACTTACCCTGATGCAGGTAGAGATAGTGGCTTGAGTGTGTGGTGGTATAATATTGTATGCATGAGTCCCTATCATTAGCAGTATTGTAAGTCAAGGTGCCTAAAATGTTTAAAAATTCGCCTTGTGATGTCAGTACCTAAATGAACAATGTATTGATGTTTATTGTTTGCCTTTTCTAACAATTGTGAGTTTCTTTGGATATTTGGACCTGATAACTAACATTGAACTATTCTGCTGCCTCTTTTATCTTTCTCAACACCCTGGGGTAAGGATTTGTGTTTGGATGCACTTGTTGCAAATTGGAGTCCTTTAGTATGCTCCCTCCCCCCAGGTCTACATCTTTAATTCTGACCTAGTTTTGCTATGATGCCTGAGGTGGCAGAGTGAGTCCTCTGGGAGGAAGCACCTGTGGTGACCTCTAATTCAAGCCAGTGGGTATGTGTGCAATTTGGGCACAGTCAGCCTGAATTGGCAGCAGGATTTGTTTTGCTCAACCTTATTCATAGACCCTCTGGAGACATTCTCTTGATAATAATTAACTGTGGCAGGCCATAGTGATAGGAGAGCAGGTGGGTGCTTGCCTTGCATGCAGCAGACCTGGGTTCAACCCCCAGCATGCCATATGGTCCCCTGAGCACAGCTAGGAGTGATCCCTGAGTCCAGAGTCAGAAGGAATCCCTGAGCACTGCTGGTGTGGCCTCCAAACTAAAAAATGGATAAATAAATTAACAGTGGTGATTGTTTTTCATGTCAAAAGGCACTTTTCAATTCAGTATTTACTTTTAAAATTACTTTATTTTATTTTTGTTTTGACTTGCTTTTGGGGCTATTCCCAGTGGTGCTCCAAGCTTACTCCCAGCTCTGGCGGGGCTCGAGGGATCAAATATGGGTTAGGTGCTGCTGATAAAACCCATGTCAGCTGCATGCAAGGCAGGTAGCTTGCCCACTATATTGCTCAGGCCCATTATCTTTGAAACAAGTTTTAATGGTTCACCTTATTTACCATGCTAAATGACACCCATTATTTTTTCTTTGTCTCTGCTAATTGTTGTTGGTATCATATTTCTTAGTTTTGTTAAATAAACTACTCTTTAACATCAAGTTCATCTGTTTACTTCTCTGAGTTCCTGTACTGTTTTGATTCCTATACTGTAATATGTAATATGTATGCATATACATATATATGTGCCTTTTGTTTGTATTGTTATTACTACATTTTTTGCATTTTATCCTTGTTCATTTATTTTACAAAATACCCATAATTGTTCATTGAAGTGATATTATGTTTGCTGCTTTAAAATTTTTCCACTTATGCCTGAGAGCTAGTACAGGGATTAAGGGGTTTGCCTTATATGTGAACAACCCTAGTTCCATCACTAGCACCACATATGGTTCCCTGAGCACCCTCAGGAGTGACCCAAGAGCACAGAGACTGGACTAAGCCCTGAGTACCTGTGAATCAGAGAAACAATAAAAACATCATTTGTCACAGAATTTCAACACCTAAGTAGATCTCTTAGTATTGATATGTTTATCTGCCTTTTGTTTGTCAAATTGAGATTTCTCTCAAACTCTGGATGAGGAGTGATACTTTTAACTTGGTTTCACCCAGAAGATGCTTCTTAAAAGGGGCGGGGAGTGGTTATGTGTTCTTGATGACAGTTTCTTCTGACTCAAATGCAAGAGATTTCACTGAGGGAGGTTTACAGACAGAATCTCTATCTGATATGGAAGAACCTTTCATGTAGTGGATGACGTGCTCTAAGATATAACCTCACTTTTTAAAGCTTCCTTTTCACTGAGATAGCTTCAGATTACACAAGTATGTCTATGCTTTTAGATTTACAGTTTTGTGTTCTTCAGAGTATATGTCACTACACAACAGCCACCACTCAAGTACTGTATCTCTATTGCTGTTTTGTTTTTGAGCCACATCCAGCAGTGCTCAGAGATTACTCCTTTTCTGCACTCAGGGAATCACTCCTGGAAGTGCTGAAGGGATAATATTGGATGTTGGAGATTGAATCCAAATTGGTGGCAGGCAAAGCAAGTGTCTTGCCCTCTGTACTATCTCTCTGGCCCCTCTATAATTTATTTTTAATTTTTTAATTGAATCGCATGAGATAAACAATTTTAAAGTTCTTCATGAGTCAAGTGAGATAAACAATTATGAAATTCTTTCACACTGTCGCAACACCCTTTTCTCACCAGTGTGTATTTACTACTACCGATGTCCCCAGTTTCCCTCCAGCTCCCTCATATCCCACCCTACCAGCCTCTATGGAAGGAATTTTCTCTCTCTCTCCCCTCTCTCTCTCTCTCTGCCTCCCTATCTCTCTCTCTCCATGTGAGTCTTATGGTTAGCAATACAGATACTGAAACATTATCAGGGATATTCCTTTACCGAATTTCAAAACCCAGTTCCTGTCCAAAATGTTCATTTCCAACTACTATTGTTTATTGTTACACTGGTCTCTTCTCTATCCTAACTGCTCTTTGCTGCCCAAACACTGTTGTGACAAGCTACCAATCATTGAATCATTGATTAGTACTCCTGGTCCCAATCTTCTCTGGCCTTTGTTATTAAGTTCATCCCCAAAATGAACGCAGTCATTCTACATCTATCTCTCTCTTTCTGATTTATTTCATTTAGCATAAGACTCTCCATATCCATCAGTTTATAAGCAAATTTCATATCTTCATTTTTCCTAATAGCTGTGCAGTATTCTATTGTGTAGATGTGCCATAGTTTCTTTATCCATTTTTCTGTTGTCAGGCACTCAAGTTTTTTAAAGATTCTGGCTATTGTGAATAGTGCTGCAAGGAACATAGGAGTGCAGATGGGTTTCTGCTGTGTGGTTTTAGTCCCCCAGAGTATATTACCAGAAGTAATAGTGCTGAGTCAAATGGGTGTTCAAATATGAGGAATATCCATATTATTTTCCTCCAAGGCTATAGCAGTCCAGCACTCCCAACAAAAATGAAGGAGAATATACATTCTCCTGCATCTGTGCCAGTGTTTATTTTTGATGTATTCCAGCCTCTGTGCTGTGAGGTGATATCTCATCATTGTTTGGATCTGCATCTCCCTGATGATTAGCAATATAGAGCATTTTTTCATGTGTCTTTTGGCCAATTATATTTCTTCTCTGAGGAAGTTTCTTTTCATTTCTTCTCCCCATTTTTGATGGGCTTGTATGTTTTTCCTTGTAAAGATACATTAGTATCTTATATAGCTTGGACATTAATCCATTATCAGATGGGTACTGGATAAATAATTTTCCCCTATCTGTGGGCTGTCTGTGTATCATGGTCACTGTTTCTTTGGAGGCGCAGAAGCTTCTTAGCTTCCTATAGTACCATATGTTTCTCTTTGCTTCTACTCGCTTAGTCAGTGGTGTTTTATCTTTTTTTTTTAATTTTATTGAATCACCATGAGACAGTTACAAGTTTTCATGTTTGGATTACAATCACATACTGATCAAACACCCATTCCTCCACCAGTGCACATTCCTCACCACCAATATCTCCGGAATACCCTCTTTGAAGTGCCTTTCACTTCAATGTCATGGATGTTTTTGCCTACATTTGTCTTCCATGTGTCTTATGGATTTAGGTTTTATGTTGAGATATTTAATTCATTTTAATATGACTTTTTTGCATGCTTAGAACGAGGTCTAAGTTCATGTTTTACATGTAACTGCCCCGTTTTTCCAGCACACTTGTTGAATAGGCTTTCCTTGCTCCACTTCATATTTCTTGTTCCCTTATCAAATATTAAATAATCATGTATTTGAGGACTCGTGTCAAGATATTCATCTCTATTCCATTGGTCTGCAGGTCTGTCTTTATTCCAATCCTATGATGTTTTAATTACTTCTGCTTTGTATTACAGTTTGAATTGGGGGACGTTGATACCTATCTTATTCATTTTTCCAAAGATTTCTTTCTCTATTTGTAGGGGTATACTGTTCCAATATGAATTTCAGGAGTGTTTGGTTAATTTCTTTGAAAAAGAATATTATGGGTATTCTAGTAGGGATGGTATTAAATCTATGCCATGCCTGGAAAATATTGTAGTTTTGACAATGTTAATTCTCCCAGTCCATGTGTAGGGGATGTGTCTCCATTTCCTCATGTTCTCCTTTATTTCTTGGAGTAGCGTTTTGTCGTTTTCTTTATACCAGTACCTAATCTTCTTAGTTAAGCCTGTTTCAGTTTTGCAGCTGTCTTTTGTAGTTTTAATTCATGGAATTGGACTCTTATTTATTTACAAATCTTTAGTTTTTATTTATTTTTATTATATAGATAAAAATTTCTCTTTGGTCTCTGGTTGCATTGAACTACACTTATATTACTCTAGCTTCAGAAGTTTGTAGAAATTTAACCATTGAGAGTCAAGATAGATGGCAGATATTATAGACACCAAACTCTCCTACTCCATAAATTTACAACTAAAAATGATGGCATATAACATAGGCTTTCAAAAGGACTAGACATCTGAAATTGATGTCATTGGAGAATGGGGAAAGAGCAGAGAATGTCTTAGTAGGTAGGAGAAACTGAAAATGTGGTGAGTTGTGTTGGGCCTTGTGGTAATTAATGTATGCTATGAAAGCTACGATTATGGATCTGAGATGTTTACAGATTGCAATTCTTAACTAGAAGCAAGGTTGTTTAGAGTTCTTCTTTTGCCTCACTGGATGTGTTCCTATGTGTGATTTTTCCATCAAGATAATAGCATTAGACCCATGTCTACCTGCTGGACCTCCCTAGTACTTTCTTCAGACTTGGTAGTCAATGTCCTCAACATCTCGAAAAACCTGGGATTGCAGCTTTAGAATTGATGCAGTCTGGTAGGATTTGAAAGGACTGTTTATTGAAATGACTGCAGAGACAGTGTTACGGATAGTGTTAGGGAAGTTCTGCTGGGGATAAACCCAGGCAATGTCCAGAATCTATGCTCTTTGGAGAAGATAATTTTATAAACCACTGCCCCCACCACATAAGTACAAGAACATTTGGAAGAATATCTAGATTTGATAACTCAGATTCCCAACAAAAAGAAATTTAGGAAGTGCATTGAGCAGTCTCAGAACGGGGCTTATTCCTGTTTTGGGCTATTCGACTGGCAAATGATATTATAACTCAGATGAAGGAATGATACAGAATTTCATGGACAGCAGAAACTTAAAGAGCTAAAGTGCTTGCTTGCACGTGGCTGACCTTATTTGATCTCTAGTACTGCCTGTGGTCCCCTAGAACCACTAGCATTACTCCTGAGAACAGAACGAAGAATAGCTCCTGAGACCTCAGGGTATGGCCCACATCCAAGCCAAAAATATTATTCTGGAAGGTGCCCATTTTGTGTGGTGAGAGCCTCCAAAGTAGTGCTCAGAGGACCTAGTCTACACAATCCTTGATACTGTGCCAATTGAGGCCAATGTTCAATGTTATGACCCTTTTGCTCTGCTCTGGTGCAACAGTGTAGGGGGCCACCAGGGCAACCTCCCAGGGTTACACCTAACCTGGTAGGGACTACAGATCAAACTGGGGATCAACACCAGCCTTGTAAAGCAAATCACACAACTGACCCCTAAACTATCTCCCTTTTCACCCCCTTATATTTTCATTTTCCTCTACCACTTGACAAGGTATGTCCTATTATTTAAAACTTTTGGATTTGCCTCACTGTACTAGTAAATACTGCAAACACTGACCCTGAAGAAGAACAAGGGTTTCTAGGAATAAGTCTCTACTAGTTTATTTATCACAATACAATTTGTAACTATAAACTCTAAACGCAAAATTACCAAAGCATAACAATGTTTCTTCACAGCAAGCATGAGCCAGAGAGTTGAAATGACTTAAGGAAAATGAATATGAATATAAATTTCCTAAAGCTTTAGGTCTTTGGAACAACAGGCAAGTCCTGGCTCATAAAGAGCAATCACGTATGAGGTGTGGACAAAGTGGAACTAGATATCTGGGTGACATAAAAGGACTTCTTCACTTCTTGTCGCCCCATCTCATCCACATCACCATATGGTTGCAGCTATTTTAGCCCTAGAAATAAAATTGTAGTTATTTATGTGTGTGACCAACTATATATTTCTACTGAACTCATTCTTTATTTTTAGAATGTGTTAGAAGAAGACAGGAGAGGAAGCACGTGGGGACACAGGAAGAGATAGAGGAACATACAGAAATGAACAGATAGCAGATTTGAGTCTATACATCAGGAGCAGAAACTCTTGGTGGTATGGACACTATAGTTACTGACCTGACAAGAATGTTCATCCTTGTCCTCAAAGGAACGAACAAGAGGTTCATTATTTCAGGATAAGACAATTAGACCTGGAACCATGAGTGTGGAGAGCCTCCAGGGGACCGTGCTTTGCAACAACAGTTGCACTGTGCTTGTAAATTGCACCTTTCTTCGTAAACAACACCTGTGTGCTTCGAAAACCATTCCTAATAAGGAAACAGGATGTCTTGCCACGCCCATAAGCTGTAACTAACCTATCAGATGCAGACACGTGGGCGAAAACAAGCAGCGAGAGGTATATAAGGAGGGAAGCTGCCTAGCTAGGGGTCCCCCCTGGTTCCTTTTCCTTAGTTCGTCCTTAGTCCATGCTTCGTTCGTCCTTTTTTCTGTTTGCATGAGAAGGTCTCTTAATAAATAGCTGGAAGAAGAATCTCCGGGTTGCGTGTTACTTTACACATGAGTGTAAACCAAATCCAGCAAATTTAGGGTTTACCTTTGGAGCTTCTTTTAGGAACCCCAATGTTGTCATTGTTTCCTGTAAATAAAAATATAGATATTATATCATGTCTTTCTATGTAGCTTTTATGGATAAAGTTACCTTAAGTGATATCCTTAATGTGTGGCCAGCCGGCATCAATACCTTGGACTGTTGGTCAACTGCTTGCAGGGATCAAGAAGTAGAGGATACAGTCCAGTTTAAGGAGAAGGAAACAATCAGAGGAACACTTTTGGGTCCTGAATGGTGTTGCCTATAAGAGTAGCACATCCCTCTCCGAGTTTATCACTTTTGCTGGAATACATCAATGTTGACCCAGAACCTCAAATCCAGTTTCCCCCTCTAGCCCCCTCTGTTCAGACTTTGCAATGGAAGCTTCAGTACCTGAGAGTATGAGTCAAGACCATTTCTTTTCTGGATTTTTTTTAATTTGAGTCTACACAGCTTCTCATATAAGCTCATATATAAGTGCCTTATCTTTATGATCAAAGCAAATGACATAGCCCTGAGCACAGGGGACTGTCAGTAAGGGTGAGGGGTGGATGGTCATGTAAGGCAATTCTCAAATGCCTACAAAAACATATTCTAAGTGCTGTAAAAGGATTTCTATGTTTATTATGGTGCTGGTGATCTGAGCAATGCAGGCTTAAATTGCAATGTAAATAGCACTGTAGCATTGTCGGGCACCAGTAACATCTCTATTGTGAGACTTGTTGTTACTGTTTTTGGCATATCGAATATACGATGGGTAACTTGCCAGGCTCTGCCATGTCAGCAGGGTATTCTCGGTAGCTTGCTGGGCTCTCTGAGAGGGACAGAGGAATCAAACCCGGGTTGGCTGCGTGCAAAGCAAATGCCCTACTGTGCTAAGCTGTTGCTCCAGTCTTTTAAAATTCAGCCCAATTGGTTCTAGTTTGATCGTCCCCCACCCCAACCCCCACATCATTGTTTAGAAAGTTGTTCGTGATGATTGATTATAGGTATTCAATATTTCAACACCCATCTCACCATCATTACCCCTTTCCTCCCACCACTGTCTCCATTTTCCCAACCACCCCTCAAGCCTGTGCCCGTAGCAGGCCGACAATAATTTACTTTATAATGTTTTTTTATCCCTAACAGAATGATAAAAAATATTTCTATAATGGGCACTGGCGGATGGATGGGTACTCAATCACTGTATGACTGAAATGCAAGCACGAAAGTTTATAAGTATGTAACCGTACCTCACAATGATTCACTAATTAAAAAAAAAGAGGAAAATTTAAAATTCTGAAAAAGAGGCACAATAAAAACCTATCCTTTCTACCTTCAAGATTTAAAAAATTATATTTCTGCATAAGAATATTTGTGAAAATTGTATCTCAGCACGAGACATGAAATCCTTGTGTGAGGCTTTTACTAAGCTGTTGCTGGAATTTAACCTCCATTGTTAATGTTTTTGTTAGCGGAGATCGGTTGGTTTCTACTTTACATGCCATCCATCTACTACTGGCATATCAGTGATGTAGATGATGGACATGCATTTGCTGCTGCATGCTCTAGAAACTCAAGAGCACTTAACTGGGCTGTCCGGTTGGAGTTCAATTTTTAACTGGAATGTGGTTTTAGGGGAGTGACTGCAAGGGTTTTGTTTGGCAAGAGCTGGCCCACCCATCCCCCTCCCGGAGCTCTCAGTAAGGAATGGGTTTTTGAGACTTTTTTGTGTGTGTGGCTAGGTGAGTTCTTTAGAGATTTGTTTGAGTCTCTGGAATAAGTCCATAGATGAGGAACTTACACAGTTATGGAGGTGGGACGTGAGTGGCTTTTAAAATTTAATTAGCTGAGTAAAATTTTGACCTCTGCATGAGTTTCTTATTGTTATTGAAAGTTCATTAGAAGTTTTAAATTCAACTACATTGCATAAGAAAATGCTGGATAGGTCATTATGAAAGAAAAATTACTTCCAAATAAAATTGCTATATGCTAAAGTAGCTTTATGTTGGAAGAGGGTCATTATTTAAGTTTCAAAACAGATGAAAGTTTTTGTACCACTTCCTCTTATGCCTGTGTCACTGTGATTAGTACCACTGTCATAAATCATACAGTAATAGTCAGCCTCATCCTCAGGCTGCAGCCCAGAGATGTGCAGGAGTCCCGCATTGGCTGAGGTGTCTTTGGATCCAGAGAAGCGATTGGAAACTCCAGATCCCAACTGTGTACTTGTGTAGTAATACAGCAGAAACCTAGGAGAGTTGCCAGTCTTCTGCTGGTACCAGCGTACTGCATAGCTGCCAACACTGAAACCACTGCTGAGGGTGCAGGTGAGTCTGGCTGCTGTTCCAGGAGATGCAGAGACCGAGGGCTCCTGAGTCAGCACAGGCTGGAGAGGGACCCTGCGAAGAAAGACTTGCATTATCTTCAGGCAAGAATCAGGTTAAACTCATCAATACTATGAACAAGGAGGAAGTTCTACCAGGCAGCCTCTTGAGTCCTAGCCATACCTGTGCAGTGAAAGAGGAGCGTGAGCAGGAGAGCAGTCCAGGCCATGGTGCACACCACCCTCTGATCCCACAGTGGGCACTGGCTGCCCCACACCTACTTTTCTCCCTCTGCCAGAGGAGGGGCTGTCCATGCAAATTAGTTAAATCTAATAACTGCCCATCTCCTGCTGTTCATGTTTTTGATGGGGCTCAGTTCACACTCCAGACAGAATGGACAGAGTTTTGAGGGGGAGTTCTGGGAGGAAACACCTGCAGAGAACACACAGAGGTCCTAGCCCAGAGTACACAAGAGCTGAATCCCACTCATTGTTCACAGGCCCACACCCCAGGACTGGTTTCTCTGAGTTAATGGCCCTCACTTAGCAGCTGTGCTCAAAAAGGAAGGGAGTTCCACAGCTCCCTCTATTGGCTATACTTGAAAAGAATAGAAAAAAAACCCTGATTTTTTGTATTATTGAGTTAGTGAAATGCATATTCATCTAGAAAAATACAAAATTGGCTGCATTTGAAATAAAACAAATAAAATATTAGTTTTTTTCACAACCTATGAAAAGTTATTATGTAGGCATTCCATAGAATGGCTTACAATTCGATACTTTCTCAGAAAATTTCAAGATGTTAAATTTAAAATTTTTTTCACATCACATAAATTTTCTTCAGCTACTATTTGGGCCCACATCTGGCAGTGTTCAATTTTTACTCCACGATCTGAACTCAGGAATCACCCTGGGACTATTTGAAGTTCCTGGGTGTTTATGTGCAGGGCAAATGCTCTATTACTATGGCGCAGTCTACATACATTTCATAAAAGGAAAATATTCTAATTCTTGTGATATAGTTATAATAGTGGTAAATATAGCTTACTAGTATTTATTCAATTAAGAAAATTATGCAAAAGTTATATTTTAATATAACTGTTATGAATATATTTTTTAAAATTCTAGTGAAAGATTTACAAATTGGTTAAAAGGACAAATTAGTATTCATTGCAATGACACATGTTTGACCCTTGTTTACATATCTTAAAGTGATATATCATATTAATACTTGAATAAAATTATTTCTCACAGTTGACTCATGATCAAATTCAAATAAATTCTGAAAGGCCAAAATAGAAATTTACACATGAGATTATGACTTAGCTCTCCTTCTCTCTCTGTCTCTCTCTCACACACACATATTACACAAACTCATGCATATACTATAGATAGACTTCATGATATGGCCGAGACAAAGATGAGCTTAATTTTCATTATTATTTCACATTATTATGAAAGTATTAGAAAATAGCATAAAATAAGTGATGGGAATGGTATAATTTGGTAATGTATGAATGGAAATGTGCTTCTTTTTTGCATTTGTTCCTTTGGCCAGCTGCATGAATTTTATATGTTATAAAGAGCCATTAAATGTAGGCTAGTTTCATGTCTCTAGACTGAACTAAGCCATAGCCCCACGCCTGCCGAGGAGGGGAAATATCCTTCTTTCTCAACTTTCCCCCCCTGCCCCCCCGCCATATTATGAGGACTATTAAGCAGGCACAAACTTGGGGCCGAGGGAAGGAGAAAAAAAAAGAGTTATGTACTTGGAACAGCGGGATTTCGTATCTCTTCATTCTCAGTAATGGAAAACTAATTATCAAATGCTTCCTTGGCAGTAGGGCTGTCTTTTTTGGGGGGAAACTCCAACAACAATAGTGAGTTTTGTGTTGAAATATGGAATGTAATCAAGGTAAACAGAAAATGAAGTGAAATTTATCACTTACGCAGGTGGGGGTGGGGGGCGGGGGGTGGGAGGTATACTGGGGTTTTTGGTGGTGGAATATGGGCACTGGTAAAGGGATGGGTGTTTGAGTATTGTATAAATGAGATATAAACCTGAGAACTTTGTAACTTTCCACATGGTGATTCAATAAAATAAATAACAAAAATAAATAAATAAAAATTAATTAATTAATTAATAGATTTAGGCTAGTTAAAAAAAATTAATTCCCATCTCCCCACCCTTCCAGGATCCTGGCTGTCATGTCCACAAACTGCTCTTGGCATATTTGTTTCCACACTTTGCACCAGGCTGATTTCACTACGGAGCCTGGAGCAGGCATCCTCTCTCC
This sequence comes from Sorex araneus, assembly GCF_027595985.1. Taxonomy (NCBI): domain Eukaryota; kingdom Metazoa; phylum Chordata; class Mammalia; order Eulipotyphla; family Soricidae; genus Sorex; species Sorex araneus. The sequence goes on along the minus strand of NC_073310.1, from coordinate 21,021,804 downwards.
GCCTGCCCCAAAGGAAGCCCTGCAGCTGCAAACCTCCAGAACCCAATCCCTGTCACTCTTGTGGTAGATATTCATAGGCTTGTCCTGGCTTGGCCCCCCCACACACAAGAGAATAAATCTGCTGAAAAACCCAGGTATGTGGGACCAGTAACTGAAAACTCCAGCCCTCAAGAGGTGGGAACTGGCCTACCCTTTCCCATCTGCCTGCCCTTTAAGGGTCCTGACTGTCACACCCACAAACTGCCTCTGGGTGCCATTTAAGCTCATAAATGGCCCTGATCCAGAGACTCACAAATGAATCTCTGAACCCAGCAGCTCACTGCAGAATGTCTCCGGACCCCATTTATTTAAAGTTTTAGAGTTCTGGGAAACGGTGACCATGCATCATCTCATATTATTCTTCTTTTTTAACTCTTTTGTAGAAATACTGTGAGATAGGATCTTATAGATATTGATACTACTCATAACAAATAATACAAAATAAATTATCTTGCATTTGCCTGTGGGGCAGGCCTGAGTGGTGGTGGGAAAATTCGAAAACATGGTGATGGGAAGGTGTAATGGTGGTGGGATTGGTGTTGAATATTGATGGAATCAATTATTGTGAACAACTTTATGAAAATAAAATTTTTAAAAAATGTTAAATGCCCTTTTGGACCCTGCTGTGGAGCGAGCATGATGGAAGAGCCCAAGGAAGCGCCCTTGGACTCCAAGCAGCCCACTGAACTAATTCCGGCATGGGACCAGAGACCCCACGGTGCGCTGAAACGGTGGGAACCGGGCATCCCACAATTCTTTTAACCTCTCTCTCTCTCAACTCCTCCCTCCTGAGCACAGCGCAGGATCCGTGGTTTTCCTGAGCGCAAAATGGAGACGCCGAGCCTCTCTCTAGGCTTCTCCATCTTATGAGCACCATAAAAGGGTAAAAGTTTGTAGTGATGTTATTTCTGGTTGTACTTTCCCTGGACTTTATACAGAAACCCAAAACCTAATGTCATCTTAGCATCAGCAATATGTAATATGTCCCTTTTTAATGGGTCGGACTTTTGTGGGAGATCCTAACAAGAATAGTAAGTCTGTTGCTGAAATATTGAAGGCAATCAAAGTGGTAGCCATCTCTCTAGACTGAACTAAGCTATATCCCCACGCCGACTGAGAAGAAATTTTCTTCTTTCTCGGGAAGAAACGCGGCGTGTCGTCAACTACAGTGTGATGTCCATTAAGCAAACAGACCTGGTGGCGTGGGAATGGGATATAAGGGGAAAAATTATGTACATGGAACAGTGGGACGCTGGTGGAATCTCGAGCCGGAGCCGATACCAGCGCAAGACCTTCGGTTCCAGAAACTGCTTGCAGACACTCTACTAGTCTATCAACTAAGCCAGAGCCCCACGCCTGCCGATGACGGGAAATAACCATCCTTTTCGGGTTTTTTTCCCTTGTCAGGCAGCGTGGCGATTACTAAACAGGCGTGAACTCAGTGGCGCGGGGCAAGGGGGAAAAAGAAAAGTTATGTAACAAACAGCGGGACTTAATATCTCTATATTCTTAGCAGTGAAGAACTGTTGGATATCATTGGTTTGTCCTTTCCCCCTTGCCACTAGGAGCTTAGTTTATCAGTCACACCCATCAAAGTGCTCCAAGTCACTCCCATTCCTTTGTTTATCTGTAACCATTTCTACCAGTTTATCTGCTCTTCCCTTAATCAAACTCTGTTAATTGGTAAGGTCAGAACTTCCTAGGACACTGAATATTATAACATTGCCTTTCTCTCCTCTTTATGCCTTTTGAATAATTTACTTTAAAGCTATGTCTTTTTTGTATAGACACAAGAAGACAATATTATGTTTTTGTAACTTGGGACTTAATTGGCCTCGAATATTATTCCCTTCTGGGCATCTGCTTTCTCCACTTAAGCCTCAGTTGCCCTCAGTTCCTAGCACCCCAAAGTAGGGTCCCCGACGTGGGACGGGAAGGATCCAGGGCAAGCGGTGAGTTATGTGCTACCCTGGCATCGAGATGGGCCTGGCCAAAGTGCCTAATTCTTAACTATAAGTTAAGAGCTTGATCATAGACAAATGCTGTCATGATCCAATAGTAATTATGAGACTGGGACCCTGCCAGGGATAGGAAAGACTGATCTGGCCTGAGCACTGTAGTCTGAGATTGAGATGGCCCCAGGAGAGCAATTCTATAAGCTTTAATGCATCTCTTATTGTGTCCATACAAAGTAATTAATATTATGAATTCTTATATGTTTGCTGGCTGAGGAGAAGAGAAACACATTCATGGGACTCTGCCCTTGGGTGGATCCTCCTGCTGAAAGAGAATTAAGTCCTAGGAGAAGCATCCCCTGAGGGAAAAGAACCTTACCCTATTGCTGACCACACCTATGTGTATGCCCCAACCCCCTCATGCTGTGGAGATTTAACTAGGCTGTAAGAGTGGGTTGGGGGCCAGATCCACGGGGCGAGATCCACGGGGGCCAGATCCATGGAGGCCAGATCCACAGATCGAGAGAGAGACCGAGAGCCGGGAGAGAGGCAGAGAGAGAGAGAATGAAGTAGGATGGGGGAGAAAGAAGCAGGAGGAGAATCAGAGGAGAATGGAGATGGACATGAAATAAACCGATCGAGCAACCAGTTTGGCCTTCTTCCTTCCTTCACCTGCCTCGCCACCTGCGCGCCCTTTCTTTTTATTTTTGTGTTTTACACAGAGAACTATCAAATGCCTCCTTGGCAATAGGACTGCTTTCCTTTTTTGGGGGAAACCCCAACAACGGTAGTGAGTTGTGTGTTGAAACATGGAATGTAATCAAGATAAGGCATAAACGAAGTGAAACTTATCATGTACAAGGGTGGGGACTGGGGAGGTGGGAGGGGGCGGCAGGTATACTGGAGGGGTTGGTGATGGAAGATGGGCACTGGTGAAGGGAAGGGTGTTTGAGAATTGTATAACCGACATAATCCTGAGAACTATGTAACCCTCCACGAAAAATTAATTAATCACCATGATTGTAAAGCTCTATAGAACATTCCAATGACTGAGAAATAGTACAACTTGTAGGGCACTCCTCTTGCATGTGGACAACCTGGTTGGAACCTGGTGCCATATGATCCCCTGGGCCCCATCAGAGGTGATCCCTGAGCACCAAGCTAGGAATAAGGTCTGATCATTTTTAGGTGAGGCTGCCAAAACAAAAACGTAATAATTTAAAAATAAATAAAATATTCAAGCTGGTGTGTCCACTTCCCTCCAGTGTACTCCCTTCTCCCAGAGACCCCGTGGTTAGATTCCTACTGAAGACCAGTTCCCAGTTTCTGTAGCCTTTGGCCATTAGGTATTCCACTACTGTGTTTCTTTATATCTGCACATGAGAGAGATCATTTGTGTCTGTCCTTCTGCTTACTTCAATCAGGATGTTGCTCTCTGGATCCATCCATGTAGCAGTTAACTTCACAATCTCATCTTTTCTTATAGTTGAGTTGCACACAGGGAAGAAATCCCTGCCCTGAGATGTCTTTGATCAAATTTACCTCAGCAAGCAACTTTTCACAACACTTCCCAGACAGGAATTATTAATGGAACCCGGTTACACAGTTACTACTGGTGTGTTTTGCTGAAGAAGATTCATCTTCCTGCAGATTCTGACAGTGAGGATGCAGAGGTTGATCCCTGAGTCAGCCAGAGGTTGATCCCTGATTCTGAAGGAATAAATAAGAAGTCCTCCAGCTTCAGAGTCCCAGGACAATACAAATATAGTGTTAGCAGAAAAAATTATGTGCGTGAGAAAGAACATACAGTCCATCTTCACTCAGAGAGACATTCCCTCAGAGACCTTAGACTGAGTGGGCCTATAGAATTATTTATTATCTCACTGATGACAGTGTTTCTCCAAGGAAATCATACTGCAGTTGACTAGGTTAGGCCCACTGAGATTCTGAACCTGAAAACTGATAAACATCTCAAAGATGCTTCCAATGAGCTTATTTTGGACCAGAAGAAGAAACTTGGACTTCATCAGTTCGCTTGACAAACTCAAAAAATTCAAAGACATGGACATACACAAAGAAGTGAGAAAATTCTTTTTTGGGAATTGTCAGAAGAAGAAGAGGCATGAGCTCTGATGTGTCAGAGACGTGAAGAAGAAAGAGCTCAGACAAAGAACAAGAAACTTGAATTTATTTATCCCTTTCACCTGGGTGGAAAAAAATAATGGTGGCTAGACAATAAAGTCAGCTAATAATAGCAATATACTCAGATTGTAACCTATAGAACATCAGGGTCCTAAGTGATAAAATCAGATAGAGATTCCTGAAGATCAATCAATACATACATTGATTGATTAGATACATATATTTATTTTGATCCAGAGTTCAGATATGAGGGAATAATCTGAAAGCAAATTGCAAATCAAAGTAGTGCATATTCAGAACATGTAAACTGGGTAAGAGTCAGAGATCTGGCTCCTGAACCGTTCAAGGTTTTCAACCACTGTCCTGCCTGTGTGTGTGTCACTGTGAGAGTTCCAACTGCAGCCAGCCAAGGAAAAAGAGTCAGCCTCATCCTCAGGCTGCAGCCCAGAGATGAGCAGAATTCCTGCATTAGCAAAGGCATCTTTGGATCCAGAAAAGCGAGTAGGGACCTCAGGGCCCGGGCCCTTTTGTGGGTCACTGTGCTAGTTCAGGAGATACCATGGAGGACTTCCTGACTTCTGCTGCTGGCAGCTAACCCTGTAGTTTCCAACACTGTATCCAATGAACAGGTGCAGATAAGTCTGGCTTTTGTCCCAGAAGATGCCGAGAGGTTTGGCTGAGTCAGCACAGGCTGGGCGAGGGAACCTGCAAAGACACTCATAATTCTGGGAACGAGTCAGAGTCTGAATCATTAGTTTTCTAAGCAAAATTTCTAAGCTCTCTCTCGCCGCCTGCATTTGGTGCTCTCCAGCTGCTTCTCCACTCGGGATGGCTGTTTCCTTGGATAGATGAAGGAAAAATGATGGACAACCTGTTGCCAAGTTGCCATTTATTCAATCCCTTGTCTCTCCCAGCTCTCTCCAACCCTCTCTCTCTCTCTATGTCTATCGCTCTGCTGTTTCTATGTAGCCATGCAATTCTTTCTTCCCGCTATATCTGTCTGCTCTATCTCTGTCTACTTCAATCAATCCATCAATCCATCCATCCATCAATCCATTTCTCTCAAGAATCCCCCTTTCTCCCTGCAGTCACTCTTTTTTACCCTCTCACCACGCCTCCCCAACCATGCCTCCCCACAGGATGCATGATTAAAAATGTTTTTTCCAGACTTCTTGACCACCAGCAGCCCATGCGGGCAAAACAGCGTTTAGGTGTGTTTCTCCTCTCCTTAGACCTGCAACTTAATTAGCATCTTTAATTCTTCTAATATTTACCATTCTGTATAGACACAGTAATAGACACTTTTGGGCTTATAGGGTGACTCTCCTGGAGACATCTCACCACAGACTCAGACTACAGTGCTCAGGCTGGATCAATCATTCCTAACCCCAGCAGGGTCCAAATCTAGTTATTACTTTGGGATCATGGCATAATTTGTTTTAGACCAAGCTCTTAACTTATAGTTAAACATTAGGGCACTTTAGTGCCGCATTGGAGGCTCTTTCAGGATCAGGGGAATGAGACCCATCATTGTTACTGGTTTTGGCATATGAATACACCATGAGGAGCTTGCGAGACTCTCCCATGTGGGCAGGAAACTCTCGGTAGCTTTCCAGGTTCTCCTAGAGGGAGAACTAGGCTACAAGATGTCCGGGAGATTGGTTTTATAGTCTCTGGATGTTGGCTGTTGGTGGGAGTCGACAGTGCCAGGGGCAGTCTCTGGCTGTGACCGCCTAGCTACTGGAAAATGGGAAATCTGGGCAGAAGAGACCCAGTCCCAATCCGAGCAGACTTGGAGGTCTCAGCCCCAGTCCCACACACCTGGGTTCCTCTGCTGGTTCCTTCATGCGTGAGGCTCATCCGAACTTGTGGAGAGGGGCCTTGAGCATGGCTGTGGCTAGGCTCCGGAGGTCTTCCTTCAGTCACAGGACCTCTGCTCGGAGCGGGAAGGGAAACTGAAGTCCGCCTCCTCCGAGAGACCCCTTGGAAGACAGGCAGGCTAGGGGACAAGAGACTCCCTGCAGGGGAACAGTATAGATTAATTAAAGATTAGTAATTTATCATTGTCCGGGCTTGGGAAAGAGGGTTTCCTTTGTGTATGAAAACTTTGAAGGAGTATAAGCTTTGTTCCTTTGTAGAGACATTAGAGACCCTGGGCACTTATTTCACCAGAAACTACACGGAGTCCATGTAACCATTCATTTTCCTTCTCATTAATCTTTGCTTTCACCTGCCTTACCACATGCCTTTGTTCTGCATGTACTGCATTTCTTTTGTTTTTGTGTAATCATTACTTGTCCTGAATAAATCTGTCTCTTGGCCATCATTCAGTAGCTTGTGTCTATAATAATCAGCCACAGGTAGTATTAGAATTGGTTCCTTATACCAGGTCACCAGTGCACATCCTTTTATTGTAATAAGCAATATGAAGTAAATTAGTTTGTGCATGTTAAGAGGGCAAGCTTGAGTGGTGGGTTAGACACATTGGTGGAGGGAAAGACACACTGATGGTGGGATTGGTGTTGGAACATTGAATGCCTGAAATAACTGTATTATGAATAACTTGGTAAATCATGAGTCATAATAAAGAATAAAATTTTAAATTTAAAAATTAGTGTAAATTCAAGGAACATTTCAAATATTCCTTGAGTAAAACTGAGTAAAATTTAAATCTAAATGCATGGAAATTTACAGCAACTGTATAGCAAGATTCTTCATAGACCCAAGATAACAAGGGCAGGTTTATGTACTGGTTTCTCATCTAAATGTGTCAGTGTGTAAAGCACCACTGTATACCAGCGAACAGTAGTATTCAGCCTCATCCTCTGATTGGGCCCCCGAGATTGTGAGGGCAGCTTTGTCCCCACGGATGGAACCTGAGAACCGGGCCGGAGTCCAGGAGAGTTTTTTGTTTGTGTTGTAAATCATAGTTCTGGGAGCTTGACCAGACTTCTGCTGGAACCAGTGTGGATAGTGACCATCAGTGACTGCTCCAGTGCTGGAAGCACATGTGAGAATGACTGTCCCTCCCGGGCTCACGGCCAGTGAAGGATCCTGAGTCACCACAGCCTGAGAACTGGACCCTGAAATGGAAACAGAAGCATGTCAGGAATGAAAATAGAAGTCAGAGAAATTCCCCAAAATTTGGTCACTGAAATCTCCATGAACCTGGGCAGTGAGTAAGGACAAGAAGAACGACGAGGAGGAGAGGAGTCCTGCTCATGCTGCAGACTCTCAAGGACATTCTGGCCCCACAACTGACACAGGACTCTGGGGCCTCTTTTATGTCCCTCTGACCCAGGGGGAAGGGTTTGTGTTGTGGGTTCTTGCTGCAAATCTGAGTCACTTAGCATAAATCCCCTCCCCAATACTGTGTCTTTAAGGCAACACTGAGTCTGGGTTGGTTTTCAGCTGGTTTAGTCCCTTGGGAGGAAGCACCTGTTGGCACTTCTTCAGTCTGGGCATGCTACAGGCCTTGTTTTCTTCAAAAGCAACAGTGCCCCCTGTTGATATCTCAAGATAATGTTTAGTGTATTTTAATTATTCAGAGCAAAGTGGTTTTTTTTTATGTGTTTTTAGTCTTTTAAAAGATCCTTTTTCATCATGTAAAACCAAATTCTTATTTTTGCTTTTGTTTTTTTAATGGAAATCATTCAACATATTGCCAGGATTCAACTCATTTCCTTCGAATACTGCTTAGTACCATCACTCTGACTCAGTCTTTACTAATCCTTGTTACTATTTCTTTAGTTCTGTTCAATATCCTCCTCAAACTTTCAGTTCTGCCTAAGTGTCTACCTATCCTTGCACCCATTTATCAATGATCACTTATGTAATTACCTCTTTCTTTGTACTCATAACTCATTTTACTTTGAAGCATTTTTTATTGGTTTTGGGTGTTTATCAAGGTGACATCATGTTTATTGTCAAAAGTCTTTGTCTTGGTTTGAGCTATAGTTTAGTGGGGAGAGTACCTCCCTTGCATGTGGCTGAATAGGGTTCAATCCCCAGTATCTCATACTGTCTTCCAGGCTTGCTAGGAATGATTCCTGGCCACACAGCCAGGAATAAGCCCTGAATACCACGTGGCTAAAAAGGTTTACAGGCTAGTATGAGATTGCATGCAGTACAAATATTAGATATGGCAAGTATTTAAAACAGGCAGAAGAAAAAAGAATACAGGGGCTGGAGAGATAGCACAGCGGGTGGGGCGTTTGCCTTGCACGCGGCCGACCCGGGTTCAAATCCCAGCATCCCATATGGTCCCCTGAGCACGGCCGGGGGTAATTCCTGGGTGCAGAGCCAGGAGTAACCACTGTGCATCGCCAGGTGTGACCCAAAAAGCGAAAAAAAAAAAAAAAAAGAAAAAAGAATACATTTTAATTCTTTTCTCTATGTTCTTGATGAGGATTTTTTCTGTAAAAATTTTAAATTTAGAGACAAAATGCAAAAAAAATAGAGATTTCTTACATATGTTTTGATTTTTACCTATAATTAGGTATTCTGTTAATCTTGATCATTTGGTTACTTTAGTTGCTGTTACAATTTCTCCATCTTTTCATTTTCAAATAGTTGTCAATGCACTGAACTTTTTCTATTCTATTGTGTGGTGATATCTAATTTATTTTTTACTTTATAATTCCCTAATTATATAGGTCATAAGTTTCTGTGTTTACTTCGTATATTATATTGTGAATATCCAACAATGTGTTAGACTTATTTTTAAAGGTCATTTGTGTATTCTTGCCTTATTTTTTATTATTGGTTCAACTCTCGAGAAATTTGCTAAACAATCTGAGGGATATTCTGCATTTGGTTTTTTATGTTTTGGTTAGTTTTAATATATGTGATTCATGATCACAATCACGAAATCCCGTTAATCTTCAATTTCTCTAGCAGACTCTGTAACTTCTCATTTCGTCCTTTCCCTGAGATCTTAGAAGTCTATCTGGACTGGGCCCTCCCAATGATGTCTCACTGGGGACTCTTTCAGGGCCAGGGGAATGAGATCCAGCTTGTTACTGGATTTAGCATATGAATACACCGTGGGAAGCTTGCAAGGCTGTCCCATGTGGGCAGGAAACTCTCAGAAGATTGCCAGTTTCTCCCAGAGGGAGAAGTAGGTAGGCTACAGGATATCACTTCTGGGACCTTGATTTTAAGTCTCTCTCTGGATGTTGGCCTTAGATGGGATTACACACACCTGAGGTTCCTCTGCCGGTACCTTCATGCGTGAGGCCTGTCCGAACATATGGAGAGGGGCCTTGAGTATGGCTGTAGCTAGGTTCGGTGGCCTTCGGCTGCTGGGAGCTCTGCTCGGGGTGGGGAGGGAAGCTGGAGCCCATGCCCTCTGAGGGGCCCTGGGGAAGACAGCCAGGCGGGCGGGCAAGAGCCTTTCTGCCTGCAGAGAGTAACATATGTGAATAATATATGTGATTATTCAGAAGAAATGAAAATGAACAAATGAACAATTTCATTTGCCAGCAAATAGATTCAGGCTTTTCAGCCAATTAAACCATCACATTGGGTATGAGTGATTCTTTCAGAGTTGATCTGCAAATGTGTTCCTGAATTACCCTGGATGTGCTATCTTCCATCACAATTTTGCTCCTTGAGTTGGCCATTTTGGAAACTTTTCTTAAAAATTGGGTGGAAAAATTATATAGGTTGTGGGGTATATTGGTGCTAGCTCTTAAGGTCTGACCCTACCTGTGCAATGAGAGGCACATGAGTAGGAGAGGAGCCCGGTCCCTGGTAGCTAAAGATCCCTGACCCCACCTTTGAGAATTTCTACCCAAGTCCCTTTTTCTTCTTCACCCTATGTAAAAGTAAGGACTATCTATGCAAAACAAGTTTCCATCTATTAATTAAATGAGTCCAAATCTCAGTGCAGAGTTAGCAGGAAAAAGATTTGCTTTCCCCTGTGGGAGAGCCCAGCAGGAAGCACCTATGAAGACTAAGTCCATGCTCAGGTGACTTTGATAGGCCAGAGAAGGAGCAGCTGCAGAGTCTCATCTGAATGCACAGGGAACAGCCACCGGGCCCAGACACCCAGTTTACTGATCTCACTGAACAGATAAAGAAGAAGCACAGGTAGTTCCACAGTGACCCTGCTAATTGTATTTGAAAAAACTGAAATGAAAATAATATCTTAAAAGAGCTCATAGACTAGATTACAAATAATATTTCAAGTAAGGTACAGAATTGTATATTAGATAAAAATAAACAGTAGTAAAAGATATGAAAAGCCATGTAGAGCAAGTTTATAGATTTGCATAAAATGTAGAAGATATCATGAGGGTAGTTAGAGAAGTCTCAAGATTACATGGTCAAATTTCATTTCAATGATTTTCATAAGGGGCTCGAATGGTGGTACAGACAAGGCCTGGTCCTTGTCTGAGTCAGTGTGCTTGCTCAGGAGATGTTACTCAGGCTTTCAGGTTTCGTCTACACAATTCTGTAGTTTCCTACCATTTCCGTGAATGTGGCCAACCCAGGCTCTAATCTCTGGCATTTCATATGGTCTCTGAGGACACCAGGAGTGATCCATCTGTACAGATCTCTGACCACTAGTGGGTGTGGCTCAAATACAAACAAAAATATTTTTTGTAACTGTAGCACTGTCGTCGCACTGTTGTCCCATTGTTCATCGAGTTGCTTCAGCAGGCACCAGTAACATCTCCACCGTGAGACTTGTTGTACTGTTTTTGGCTTATTGAATATGCCATGGGTAGCTTGCCATGCTCTGCAGTGCGGGAGGGATACTCTCAGTAGCTTGCTGGGCTCCCCAAGAGGGATGGAGGAATTGACCCCAGATGGCCGCGTGCAAAGCAAATGCCCTACCTTCTGTGTTATCGCTCCAGCCCTTTTTCATAAATTTTAAAAAAGTATATCATATTTTTGAAAACATAATAATACTATACTCAATACTCAAATAAATAATTTTTAAAATAATTAAATTTTTATACCTCTAACTTTGTTTTTGTTTGGATTTTGGGGCAACCCCCGCTTTGTGTTTGAAAGTTTCGTCTGCGAGGCTCAAAGAACTGCAATCCTGGAGAATTTACCAATGCTTCTGGCATGATAAGAATGCACATAACCTACTGAACTATCTCTCTGACTAACCTATAAATTTAAATGTTAAAACAAATGTTCTAAATTAAATTTTAAAAATTCCAAGGGTGGGTTATTATACTGATAAAGTATATACATCCACTCTGACTTCACCCAAAGAAACATCAACTGTCATCTTTCAGAACATAAGGAGGAATTCCTGAGTGCACAGCTAGCAGCAACCCCTAAGCATTGCTGGGTGTGGCCGCCAAAACAAAATAAAACAAAAAAACCCAAAACTCTGAAGTCTAAAGTATCAGTGTCCCATGGTAACTTCCTCAATTCACAATGTTGTTTGTAATTTTTCAGAGCAAATGATCATTCGTTTCATAAGTATTTTTCAATGATTTTCTGGACATTACTGATGACACAATGTAATTGGAATTGATTTTTAAACATTCCATATGATTATGTTATATTTAATGTGTATTAATTTAGAGCGACATGTGTACTATATAAAAAGATTTCAGTGATGTTATAAGTACATAAAATATTGTTTTATTCTGTACTCATAATGAGAGTCAACATTGATAGTGATGCTGCATATGGAGGAAATATAATTGATTATTCACCAATTACATTACCTGTGCATGCCTGGCAAATTCCTGTGATCAGCTTGTATGCCAAAAAAAAGAAATTGAGGCAGTCCCAGCCGGGGCCGGTGCTCAGCTCTGGCCGAGTTTCGACCCAGGTGCCCATGCCTCTGCAGAGCCGGTGGATATGGAATGAGCGGGAACCAGAGACAGCTTTAGGATTTGGGGTTCCAGCAAGTGCTTGCCACCATGTATGGAGACTGTGAACTAAGCTTTTGCCCCACGCCGGCTAACGGAGGAAATATCCTTCCTTCTTGGTCTCTCTCCCCTCCGGGAGAAGGCGTGGTGTCTGACATTTTGTGGGTCCTTTGAGCAGGTATGAACTTTTGGCGCGGAAAAATAAAATGTGCTTTGAACTTGAAACAGCTGCGGGATACCGGGGAAGTCCCAGCCGGGGCCGGTGCTCGGCTCCGGCCGAGTTTCTACCCGGGTGCCCATGCCTCTGCAGAGCTGGTGGATGTGGAACGAGCGGGAACCAGAGACAGCTTTAGGATTTGGGGTTCCAGCAAGTGCTTGCAACCATGTATGGAGACTGTGAACTAAACTTTTGCTACATGCTGTTCCAGGAAGGGAAATGATTCATTTTCCAACTTAAATCTCCACGAACTTAATTACTATAATACAGAAATTGTAAACCGTGCGGCCACTACCGCGGCCGCGCGACATTTTATCTCTTCATTCTCATCAGTGGAAAACTTATTATCAAGTATTTCCTTATTAATAGAGCTGTATTCTTGGGGGATAAATTCCAACAAAAATAGTGAGTCTGTTTTGAAACTCCAACAACAATAGTGAGTTGTGTGTTGAAATCTGGAATGTAATCAAGGTAAAGAGAAAAAGAAGTGAAATTATCACTCACGCACGGCGGGGCATGGGGGGTGAGGGGTGGGATGTATACTGTTTTTTGTTTTTGTTTTTATTGGTGGTGGAATATGGGCACTGGTGAAGGGATGGGTGTTTGAGCATTGTATAACTGAGATATAAGCCTGAGAACTTTAATTTCCACATGGTGATTCAATAAAATAAATTAAAAAAAAAAAGAAATAGAGTAAATCCTAACTTAATAAGAAGCCAGGAACTAGGACACCAGTATTTAAGTGAAGGAATTGATCATGACCTGGAATAACTTTGTTTACTTGAAAGTTTGCAGGACTATTTGTTATTTTTCATCAACAATATAGAGAAGACCTAGCAATAGATGACTTTACTAGAAGTCATCTATCTTTTGCTGCTGTAATCAGCAACAAAAGATGAAGCTTAGCTCAGGTTTATGTCTCACTTCCCCACTTCCATCTGTCACTGTGGAAATGGTTGCTGAACCACAGAGCACAGAAATACTCAGCCTCATCCTCTTCCTTGGCTCCAGTGATGGTGAGGACTGCCTTGTTTCCAAGCAAGGAGCCAGAGAATCGGGCAGGAACATCAGGATATCTATTACTGGTTCCACCCATTAGACCCCAGGGTTTCTGGTAGGGCTTCTGTTGAACCCAGCAGGCAAGGTGATTGGTGGTGACAGCCCCAGTACTGGAGCCACAGGTGAGTGTAACTGTGCCTCCAGGAGTTGTGGCTAGTGAGGATTCTTGAATCACCACATTCTGAGAAGTGACCCCTGAAAACAGATGTGAGATCAAGGGTTTAGGATAAAACAATAATACAAAGGTGCAGCAGAGTATCCTTTGCCATTTTCTCCCACCCACCCAGAGAGTCCCCTGACCTGTGCAGTGAGCCAGAAATGTGAGCAGGAGAGGAGCCCAGGCCATGGTGGAGACAACCCAAGGCTGTGATTTGTCAGAATCTTCAGCTCAGGACCAGCCTCCAAGCTCTCCTTATACCTCCTTCCCCTGTGAAGGTGGGGCTGTCATGCAAATGAGTTCCTGAGGGTCACTCAGCAGTGTGACCATGACAGAGTTTCTGAGTTGCTCCATGTCAGTGACATGTACTAGAGGACCCTAGGGTCTGGAGCTGCAGCTCATTGCAGAACTTGCTCTCAGAATATGGCACACTGCCCCCCCTAGTGTCCACTAATGAGAAGGTTAACCATTGCTTGTCTTTTTTTCCTTTCAAATTTCTTTTCTCAGATCTGGAGATTTTAGGTCTCCAACAATATAAATTCAGTCTCTGTGATTCCCCACGCAGGAACCGGATGAATGAGTTTTATTAAAGGGGAATCTGCACACATCAGCATTCTTCTTCTTCTTCTTCTTTATCCTCCTCCACTTTCCTTAGACAACTCTGTTGAGCTGAAGCTCTGAGCTACAGGATTCTTTCCTGTTAATTGCTGCAAGTTCCTGAAAAGCTCATGGACTAATGTGGATACTTCGCCATATGGGTAATTGATGATGTCACGTGTAATGCTTCACTGCCACCTGTGCCTTTTACTGCTGAGTACTATTTAGTTCTCAGTTCTTAAATGAAAACTAAACAAAATCTATTGTAGATAAAAGGGAATTTGAAGTCCTTTGAGTCCTGTATGTTCTCGGGATGAGCATCCCAACTCCACCTAAAGTGCTTGAGGATGCTGCTACTGAACCCCTGGAATTAGAGGAGTCAAATAACCTCATCTATTGGGTCTGAGGCATTCAAGGGGAGACTAGCATTAAGCAAGCTTTTCTTAAAGTTTTTCATTATTTTCCCACATTAAAACTATTGGCACATACCTATTGTACAGCTCACAAAACTTGACTCTCATTCACAATATTTTAAGTTATATTTCCTGACGCTACCCAGAATAGACATGATTTGAAGATTATCATCTCAGCTTCCTCTCCCTGTTTGTATGGCTACATTCCAGTATCATGAATTTTTAAAAAAAATTTCTAAAGCCCTCCATTGCCTTGGGAATAATTGGCCTTTGACCTCAAAATATTTTACCCATTGCCTAAAGGTGAGATCACCTCAGCCCATCATTGGTGTGCTATGCTTCGAAAGGTTTTTTGCTCCTTTGTGAACAAATCTAGACAAATACAGACCAATCTTCAACTCCCTGAAAGACCCCCTAGTTGGGAACAGGCTTCTCAGGCATGATTTCCATAGAAAATGCTTAGTCTTGGCTCTCTTAGGTCCTGATTTCTTGAATCCATGGTGGGCTTCTGACTACAACAGGATCTGGCCTTATAACCTTCTTGTCGAATTTGTTTCCTGTATGTTTGAGGCCATTAAATTACAGAAGGTGACTAATGTGCAACCAGACGCAAGGAACTGAGGCGTGTTACTGACGACCTCCCCACATCCTTCTTCCGAAGACACCTTCACTGCACTATTGATGCCCATAAGCAGGAAGTACCTTGAGCAATGTGATGATCCATTTCCTGACTGCAGTCAGAATTTTTTTCTTTGAGAGGGGAAAATGAAAGAGGGAGCCTCATTTTATCATTAGCGACTTATGTTACCAGTTCATTTTTAGCTGTCTCCATTCCACACTTTAAGCATCCTCTCACGTCTTGAGTTCACCTTTTTGAGGAAGGGAAGTTTGAAATTTCCCAAGACAAAAGTTCCACTGCAGAGCTAGAGTGTTTTGACACTAAGAGAGAATGGTCAATACCTATCTTAAATGGTCAAATAGATATCCCAAAAGAACTAAGTCAGCCAGCCCACACTGTAACATCCCTAAATACTCATGAAAAGCCTGTCACTTGGCAGGTAGCACAAAGATCAACCCAGTTTTTTCTATAACCCCCTCCTGCCCACCATGCACACTCACACACACACACACACACACACACACACACACACACACACTCGAGCTACATCTAACTTAGTTCTATGCTAAGTTTCTCCACTGTTGGAAAATTTCTTTCTCTCCTTGTTAATTTCCTCTGCCTATTTCTATTTTCTAACTTTGAGCATCCATTTTTTTTTTTCTTTTTGGGTCACACCCGGCGATGCTCAGGGTTACTCCTGGCTCTGCACTCCTGGAGGTGCTTGGGGGTCCATATGGGATGCCGGGGATTGAACCCGGGATGGCCACGTGCAAGGCAAATGTCCTACCCGCTGTGCTATCGCTCCGGCCCTGAGCATCCATTTTTTAAACAATGTTTTCATTTGTACAAATATTGAACAATCTAGAAGCATGTAGAGAACACAGAGACAAGTTTTCCCTGCTGTGCATCACTTCTTTGTCTGGGACCAGGAAAGTGTGAGAATAGCTTAGTTCTCAAGGAGAGAGACAGAGAATCAGAGCAGAGCCCAGCGGTGTTTTGGATATGTCGTAAATTAGTGTCTTGGGAGCTTGACCAGTCTTCTGTTGAAACCAGTAGGAATACTGACCATCAGTGACTGCTTCAATGCTGAGACCACATGTGAGAATGACTGTCTCTTCTGGATTCATGGTCAGTGAAGGCTGATTCACCACAGCCTGAGAATTGGATCCTGAAATGGAAATAGAAGCATGTCAGGAATGAAGATGGAAGTCAAGAGAATCCTCCAAGTTCTGGTCACTGAAGTCTCCACAAACTGGGCAAGTGAGTAAGGAAGAGGAGGACAAGAAGAAAGAAGAGAGGAGTTTACTCATAGTATGACTTTCAAGTGTGTCAGTATGACACACTGACCACATAGTTGACTCTTGACCTGTGGGGCCTCTTTCTTGTTCCTCTGGCCCTGAGGGAAGTGTTATTGTTGGGTGTGCTTGCTGAAAACCTGAGTTCTTTAGCATACATGCCCTCCCCCAATTGTCTCTTCAATTAAGGACTACCTTTGCTGGGAGGGGGAAGCCTGGGATGGTTGGGAGCTATGTTAGTCCCTTAGGAGGAAGCACCTGTTGTCACTTATAGATCAGACCAAAGAGATTAGATTATCTGGGGCTCATACAGTCTGGACTTGCTGCAGGCCTTGTTCACTTTAAAAGTGTCATGGGGCTGGAGAGAAAGTACAGTCGGTAAGGCCCTTGCCCTAACTGAATGCTCCTGACCCAGGTTCTATCCCTGGCATCCCATATGGTCTCCTGTACCTGTCAGTATTAATTCCTGAGTACAGAAACAGGACTATTATCTGAGCATGGTCATGTCACACACATAACCCGCATAATACAACATGACCCATGCCCCAAGACCAAAAAATCAAAAGCATCGATGTCCTATGGTAACTTCCTCATATTAAAAAGTTTGAAAAATTTTCAGAAGAGAAGTTCCTTCATTTCATAAGAATTTCTCAATACTTTTCTGGAAATTAATGACTATAGGATATAATTTGAATTAATTTTCAAATATTGCATATGTGATTTATGTGATATCTTTATGCATATGAATTTATAGCAATACATATATTTATATTGTATAAAATGAAAATAGATGCCATAAATACATAAACTTTTGTTTCCCTCCTTACCCGTAGTGAGAATGGATATTATGATGCTTCTGAGAAAATGTAATTGACTTTACCGTGATAACATAACTTGTTCGTGCCTAGAAAATTTCCTGTGTTTAGCTTGTGTACAAAAATAACCAAAATAAAGTAAAGCCTAACTTAATGAGAAGCCAGGTCCTAGGAAACCAGGATTTAAGTGAAGGAATTGATCAAGATCTGGAATAATATAGATAATTTGCCATATGGATAATTTCTTATGTCATGTTTGTATGCTTTACCACTCCAATTCGGTTAGAACTTGTACCTGATTAATGTCTAGTTTTCAGTTCTTAAAGCAAAGCAAACTAAGCAGTAACAAAATCTCCTATGATAGATGTATACTCATATACATTGCATCCTGTACTTCCTGTTTGAGCATTCAAACCCCACTTTAAGTGCTTGAGAATGGGCTGCTGCAAACCCCAAATTACTTCTATTTGAAGAAAAAACAGAAACTCTCTACTGCGTAGGGTTGCTTTGCATGGTGAGCCTCATAGAGTATCTCTTCAAGTTGCCTGTGTTAGTATCCATGCACCTGAGTATTGTGGATTTTCAGACCTCAGGAGAGACAATCAGGCAGTTTCAAGTGGCTGCTCCCAACTATGCTTATTCCTAGTCACTTTGGGTATGGAATGTACCCCCAATATATAGAAAGGCTCAGGGACACTAGTACAGGACTTTGTGATAGTATGGTACGTCCTGCTTCCCACTATCTAGTTCACAATGTTTCTCCTTAGAAGTATGACAAATCAAACTTTTTGTGACTTCCTCAGGACCTCAGGCAAACCATGATGCTCCACTTGGACTCTTTAGATTTCTTTGTTTATTTATAAACAAGTGGTCATAACTGAGCCCCTGTTTTTTCATACCATATGCTGTTAGATAAGAAAGTTGTTCATAGGTCCTCCTGTGCAGGACACCAAATTCCCCTTGTTATTTATCATTTGTCAGAGATGAAAGAGTGTATCTTCAACATTAAAAATATTTTTCAAGCATATATGAACTGAAAATATTTTGTTTTTAGTTATACTAACTAACCAGGACACTGTGATTTTAGTTGTTCTTCTGAGGAAGACTGGGAAAATCTTTTGCAAGTGAGAAAGAAGTGATATTTAAGCATCTAGGGGTGGGGAGGCACTAAGTTGTGTGCACAGACACAGTGGGCAGAACATGCTTTCATATGTGCCACATGTCTTCCTTGCACAGCCAGTCTTCACCCAGACCAGGACTTTTAGTATTAATACAGTCTTGCTGAAACAAAGGTGATAATTGATAGTCATTATGGGAGAAATCTGGAAGAGACTACCAATGTATTGATATTTTGGGATCCTGACAGTTGATATGACTCAAACAAGTGAAAGTACATTGAAAAATACTCTGGTTATCTTTTGAGTTGCTTTATTACTGATGGCATTAAACATTTTTTTTGCCATGTAAAACCAAATTCTTATTTTTGCTTTTGCTTCTTTTTAAAAACGGAAGTCATTCAAAATGTTGCTAGGATTCAACTCAGAATTCTCCCTTTGAATTCTCCTTAGTACCATCACTCTGATTCAATCTTTACTAATCCTTGTTGAAACTTCTTTACTTCTGTTCAATATCCTTCTCAAAGTTTCAATTCTGCCTAAGTGTCTACCTATCCTTGCACCCATTTAGCAATTACCACTTATGTAATTTCCTCTTTCTTTGTATTCATAACTGATTTTATTTCAGAAATATTTTTATTGGTTTTGGGTGTTTATCAAGGTGACGTTATGTTTATGGTTAAAAAACTTTGTCTTGGTTTGAGCTATGGTTCAGTGGGGAGAGTACCTCCCTCAGATGGGGCTGATTAGTGTTCAATCCCCAATTCTATTCTCTAAGCGTGCTAGGAGTGATCCCTGACCACACAGCCAGGAGTAAGCCTTATGTACCACCTGTCAAAAAAGGTTTTATAGGCTAGTATGAGATTACATGCAGATTACATGCAGTAAATAAATTAGGTCTGGCAAATATTTAAAACAGCAGAGGAAATAGAATGCTTTTTTTTTTGAAAAAAGAATACATTTCTATTCTTTTCTCTATGTTCATGATGGGGATATTTTTCTGTGAGAATTTTGTATTTACAGAACAAAAGCAAAAAATATAGAAAGATTTCTTATATATGTTTTGCCTATTACCTATAATTAGGTATTATATTAATCTTGATCATTTTGTTATTGGGTATATACTTTAGTTACTGTTACAATTTTTCCATCTTTCCATTTTCAAATAGTTGTCAGCACACTGAAACTTTTTCTATTCTATTTCTATTTTGTATGGTGTTATCTAATTTATTTTTACCTTATAATTCCCTAATTATTTAGGTCATAATTTCTTGTGTTTCTTCCTTATATTGTGAATATCTAGCAATGTGTTAGCTCTATTTTTAAAGGTCATTCCTATTTTCTTGCATTATTATTTCTCCTGATTTTTAAATAGATTTGTATTTTGTGTTTATTTATTATTGGCCAACTCTCGAGAAATTTGCTAAAGAATCTGAGGGATATTCTTTGTTTGGTTCATTTATGTTTTGGTTAGTTTTAATATATGTGATTATTCAGAAGAAGTGAAAATGAACAAATAAACAATTTCATTTTCCAGCAAGTAGATTCAGGCTTTTTAGTCAATTAAATCATCACAATGAATGTCACTGTCACTGTTATCCTGTTGTTCATCGATTTGTTCAAGCAGGCACCAGTAATGTTTCTCATTGTGAGACTTATTGTTACTGTTCTTTTTTTTAATTTTTTAAATTTTATTGAATCACCGTGAGATAGTTACAAGCTTTCATGTATGTGTTCTTGGTGTATCCAATAAGCCACGTTTAGTTGCCATGCTCTGCCATGCCGGAGATACTCTCGGTAGCTTGCCCAGCTCTCTGGGAGTAGTGGAGGAAATGAACACAGGTCGGCCGCAGGAAAGGTGAACACCCACCGCTGTGCTATCACTCCAGCCCCACATTGGATATGACTGATTTTTTTCTGAGTTGATCTGCAAATGTATTCCTGAATTATCCTGTATGTCTTATCTTCCATGACAATCTTGTTCCTTCAGTTGGCCATTATGGAAGCTTTTCTTCAAAATTGGGATAGGAGAAATAATATTTAGGTTGTGGGGTATGTTGGGGCTGGCTCTTCAGGTCTGACGTACCTGTGCAATGAGAGAGGCACACGAGTAGGAGAGGAGCCCGGGCCCTGGTACATAAAGATCCCTGACCCCACCTTTGAGAATTTCTACCCAAGTCTCCTTTTCTTCTTCAATCTATGTCAATGTAAGGACTTTCTATGCAAACAATTTTCCATCCACTAATTACCTACGGCTTTTGGGGGCTGCGGACAGTGGGAACAGGAGGCCTCTGCTCTTTTTCAGACAGTTTCATTTTCTGTTTTTCTTCTCTCTCTCTCTCTCTCTCTCGCTCTCTCTCTCTCTCTCTCTCTCTCTCTCTCTCTCTCTCTCTCTTTTGTCTTTTGGACCACAGAAGAGCCTGTCAAGCTCCGCGTGGCGTATTTGATATGCCAAATACAGTATCAATAACAGGTCTCATTCCCCTGACCCTGAAAAGAGCCTCCAATCGTTGGGAAACAAGAGTAAGGAGAGGCTGCTAAAATCTCAGGGCTGGGATGAATGGAGACATTACTGGCATCCGCTCCAGTAAATCAATGAACAACTAGATGACAATGATACAGTGAATTACCTACACCCTCCGGAGTCCTGCATCTAGAACCCAAATCTCAGCCCAGAGTCAGCAGTGAGGAGATTTGCTTTCCCCCATGGGAGAGCCCAGCAGGAAGCACCTATGGAGACTACAGTCCATGCTCAGCGACTCTGATGGGCCAGAGAAGGAGCAGCTGCAGAGTCTCGTCAGTGAGGGCACAGGGAACAGCCACCAGCCCAGACACCAAGTTTACTGATCTCACTGAACAGATAAAGAAGAAGCACAGGTAGTTCCACAGTGACCCTGCTAATTGAATTTGAAGAAACTGAAATGAAAATAAAATCTAAAAAGAGCTCATAGACTAGATTACAAATAATATTTCAAGTAAGATACAGAATTGTATATTAGATAAAAAATAAGCAGCACTAAAAGATATGAAAAGCCATATAGAGCAAGTTTATAGATTTGCATAAAATATAGAAGATATCATGAGGGTACTTAGAGAAGTCTCAAGATTACATGGTCAAATTTCCTTTCAGTGATTTTCATAAGGGGCTCGAATGGTGGTACAGACAAGCCCTGGTCCTTGTCTGAGTCAGTGTGCTTGCTCAGGAGATGTTACACAGACTTTCAGGTTTCCTCTAGACAATTCTGTAGTCTCCTACCATTTTCTTGAATGTGGCCAACCCAGGCTCTAATCTCTGGCATTTCATATGGTCTCTGAGGACACCAGGAGTGATTCCTCTGTGCAGATCTCTGACCACTAGTGGGTGTGGCTCAAAAACAAACAAAAATATTTTTCATAATATTTTAGAAAAATAAATATCATATTTTTGAAAATAAATAATAAAATATTAAATACTCAAATAAATAATTTTCAAAAGAACTGAATTTATATACATCTAACTATATTTCTGTTTGGATTTGTGGGCAACAACAGCTTTGTGCTTGGAAGTCACCCTGGAAGGCTCAAAGAACATGCTATCCTGGAGAATTTACCAATGTTTCTGGCATGAAAAGAATGCACATAACCTACCGAACTATCTCTCTGACTAACCTACAATTTTAAATGTTAAAACAAATGTTCTAAATTAAACTTCAAAAATCCCGGTTGTAGGTTATTATATTGATAAAGTGTATATATCCCACTCTGGCTTCATCCAAAGAAACGTCAACTGTCATGTTTCAGAACATAAGGAGGAATTCCTGAGTGCACAGCTAGCAGCAACCCCTAAGCATTGCTGGGTGTGGCCGCCAAGACAAAATAAAACAAAAAACCCAAAACTCTGAAGTCTAAAGTATCAGTGTCCCATGGTAACTTCCTCAATTCACAATGTTGTTTTTAATTTTTCAGAGCAAATGATCATTTATTTCATAAGTATTTATCAATGATTTTCTGGACATTAATGATAACAGAATATAATTGGAATTAATTTTTAAATATTCCATCTGGTTATGTTATATTTAAGTATACTAGTTTAGAGCAACACGTACACTGTATAAAAAGCTTTTCAGTGATGTTATAAATTCATAAAATATTGTTTTATTCCTTACTCTTAATGTGAATGAACATTGTCAGTGATGCTGCATATGGAGAAAAGATAATTGACTTTACCCCAATAATATTACCTGTGCGAGCCTGGAAAATTCCTAGACCCTGTGATCAGCTTGTATACCAAAAAAAAAAAAAGAAATAGAGTAAATCCTAACTTAATGAGAATTCAGGAACTAGGAAACCAGTGTTTAAGTGAAGAAATTGATCATAACGTGGAATAAATTTGTTTATTTGAAAGTTTGCAGGAATAGTTGTTATTTTTCATCAACAATACAGAGAAAACCTTGAAATAGATTACTTCATTAGAGGACCTGCTGTACTCAGCAGCAAAATATAAAGCTTGGACCCAGGTTTATGTCTCACTTCCCCACTTGCATCTGTCACTGTGGAAATGGTTGCTGAACCACAGAGCACAGAAATACTCAGCCTCGTCCTCTTCCTTGGCTCCAGTGATGGTGAGGACTGCCTTGTTTCCAAGCAGGGAGCCAGAGAATCGGGCAGGAACATCAGGATATCTATTACTGGTTCCACCTATTAGACCCCAGGGCTTCTGGTAGGGCTTCTGTTGAATCCAATAAGCATAATTACTGGTGGTGACAGCCCCAGTGCTGGAGCCACAGGTGAGTGTAACTGTGCCTTCTTGAGTTGTGGCTAGTGAGGATTCTTGAATCACCACATTCTGAGAAGTGACCCCTGTAAACAGATATAAGACCAAGGGCTTAGGATGAGACAATGATGTAAAAGTGCAGTAGAGTATCCTTTGCCATTTTCTCCCACCAACCCAGAGAGTTCCCTGACCTGTGCAGTGAGCCAGAAATGTGAGCAGGAGAGGAGCCCAGGCCATGGTGGAGACAAACCAAGGCTGTGACTTGTCAGACCCCTCAGCTCAGGACCAGCCTCCAAGCTCTCCTTATACCTGCTTCCCCCTGTGGAGGTGGGGCTGTCATGCAAATGAGTTCCTGAGGGTCACTCAGCAGTGTGACCATGGCAGTTTCTTAGTTGCTCCATGTTAGTGACATGTACTAGAGGGCCCTAGGGTCTGGAGCTGCAGCTCATTGCAGAACTTGCTCTCAGAATATGGCACACTGTCCCCCCTAGTGTCCACTGATGAGAAGATTCATTATTGCTTGGCTTTTTTTTTTTCTAGTTTCCAATTTCTTTGCTCAGATCTGAAGGTTTTAAGTCTCCAACAATCTAAATTCAGTCCCTGTGATTCCCCAGGCAGAAACTGGATGAATGAGTTTTGTGAAAGGGGAACCTGCAAGCATCAGCACTATTCTTCTTCTTTATCCTCCTCCACTTTCCTTAGACAACTCTGTTGAGCAGAGGCTCTGAGGTCTAGGATTCTTCTCTGTTAATAGCTGCAAGTTCCTGAGAAACTCATGGATTAATGTGGATACTTTGCCACATGGGTAATTGATGATGTCACATGTAATACTTCACCTCTACCAGTGCCTTTTAAAGCTGAGTGCTATTCAATTCTCAGGGTTTTTTTGTTTTGTTTTGTTTTTTTATTGAATTATTGTGAGAATAGTTACAAAGATTTTCAGTTTAAGTCTTAGTCGTACAATGATCAAAACCATCCCTTCTCCAGTGCACATTTTCTATCACCAAGAATCCGGATATATCCCTTGTCCCACCATTCCCCCTGTTTATGTGGCAGATGATTTTACTCTCTCTCCACTTTAATCACATTCAATATTTTGACAAAAGACCCACCATTATTATTTGTATTTTTCCTCAACAATCAGACCTGACAAAATAGGCATCATTAGATAATTTGTTTTCTATTGCTGATTATGAAAAGCATATCATGTCACATTGCCTCTTCGCAGATGCGTGATTTTGGATTTCTCATATTTTAGTAATAAGTCTGAGGGATTTCTGCCAAAAGCCTCTGGGTTCCAAGATTGGTTTGTGTGCCTCTGGGATCATGGCTGTTTAAGAGAAAGAAACCTTTTGTGGGCAGCAACTCGGGGTCTCATCAGGGCAGGAAGAGGGGCCAATTCCACCTCCCATCCGGAGAGGCTCCACGTGAAACGTCACTTCAGTCTCATACCTGGCTCTCCAATAGGCTCTGAAAAGCTGGAGGCCACCACACTGCCAGGGAGAAAAGGCGGGAGGGAAAAACACTTTCCCCACCCAGGGTGGCACCATGTTGAATACTGAGCAGTAGTTTAATGCTCAGTCCAGATGCATTTCTGCCAAAAGCCACTGGGTTCCAAGATTGGTCTGTGTGCCTCTGGGATCATCGCTGTTCAGGGCCTCGCCAGGGTGGGGAGAGGAGCCGGTTCCATCCCCCATGCTGTGAGGCCCCAAATGTCACTGCTCTCTGTCTAGTTTTGGCCAGGGGCAGATGCTAGATAATTTATTTTTCATTGCTCACATTGCGTATCAGGAAAGGTCAGAGGGATAGTTCTGATAGCCACATACTGGAGACATGCTTATAGAAGCTCATGGTCACTGGGATTCCATCTGGAGAAGGCAGGGAGACTGCACCTGCTCCATCTGGGGCATCCCAGAGATATTGGCTTGGTATGGGGCCTGGAGAAATCTCCAGTGTTGTGGTGCCCACCGGGTTTCTTCAATGCTGAATGCGGCAAGATGGCACCAGGGACCAAGTTCTCAGTTCTTAAATGAAAACAAAACAAACTCTGTTGTAGATAAAAGGGAACTTGAAATCCTTTGCATCCTGTATTTCCTCTGGCTGAGCATCCCACCCACCCCTATTTAAAGTGCTTGAGGATGCTCCTACAGAACCCCTGGAATTGGAGGGGTTAAGTAACCTCAATTACTGGGTCTGATGCATTCTAGGCCAGACTAGCACTAAGCAAGGTTTTCTTAAGATCTTTAATTATTTACGCACATTAAAACCTTTTTGCTGGAGCGATAGCACAGTGGTAAGGCTTTCGCCTTTCACATGGCCGACCCATATTTGATTTCTCTGCCCCTATCAGAGAGTCTGGCAAGCTACTGAGAGTACGGAGCCCACACGGCAGAGCCTGGCAAGCTACCTGTGCGTATTGGATATGCCAAAAACAGTAACAATAAGTCTCTCAATGAGAGACTTACTGGTGTCTGCTTGAACAAATCGATTAAAACCTTTGGTGCTTACCTCTTGTACACCTTACAAAACTTGTCTCTCGTTCACAGTACTTTAAGTTATATTTGTTGATGCTATCCAGAATGGAGATTCTACTCTTAGATAATCATCTCAACTTCCTCTCCCCTGTTTGTATGGCTATGTTCCAATACCACAAACTAAAAAAATTAATTCTAAAGGTCTCCATTATATTGGGAATAATTGGCTTTTGACCTTGAAATATTTTACCCATCGCCTAAAGGTGAGGTTTCATCAGTCCATCATTGGTATGCTACGCATAGAAAGGTATTTTGCTTCTTTGATGAAAAAATTTAGACAAATACAGACCAATCTTCAACTCACTAAAAGATTCCCTAATTGTGGGAACAGGCTTCTCAGGCATGATTTCCATGGTAAATACTAAATCTTGGCTCTTTTAAGTCCTGCCTTTTTTTAATCCATGGTGGTCTTCTGACTACAACTGGACCTGGTCTTATAGCCTTCTTGTCTAATTTGTTTCCTCTATGCTTAAGGCCTCTATGCTTGAGGGCTGGTGAGATAGCACACCGGGTAGGGCATTTGCCTTACATGCAGCCAACCTGGATTGATTCCTCCATCCCTCTCGGAGAGCCCAGCAAGCTACCAAAGCATCTTGCCAGCACGGCAAAACCTGGCAAGCTACCCATGGCATATTTGATATACCAAAAATACTAACAACAAGTCTCACAATGGAGACGATACTGGTGCCCACTCGAGCAAATCCATGAAAAATGGGAAGACAGTGCTACAGTGCCTTATGCTTGAGGCCATTAAACCACAGAGGGTGACTAATGTGTAACCACGGACACAAGGGACTGAGGCATGTTACTGCAGACATCCCTGCATCCTTCTTCTTAAGACACCTTCACTGCATTGGAGCCCTATTTATGCCCCTAAGCAGGAAGTACCTTGAGCAATCTGATTCTCTATTTCCTGACTGCAGTCACAATTTTTTTCTTTGAGAGGAGGGAATGAAAGAGGGAATCTCAGTTTCTCATTAGCAGTTGATGAAAAAAAAAAGTCCGTTTTTACCTGTCTTTATTCCACACTTTAGTCATCCCCTCACATCTAGGGTTTGCCTTTCTGAGGAAGGGAAGTTTGAAATTTCCCAAGAAAAAAGTACCACCTCCTACCACAGAGCTTAGGCTCATTAGACACTAAAAGAAAATGGGCAGTACCTATCTTAAATGGTAAAGCAGATAACCCCAAAGACCTTAATCAGGCAGCTCACAGTGTAAGATCCCTAACTACTCATGAAAAGCTAGTAACTTGGCAAGTAGCACAAAGATCCAGTTTTGGGTTTTTTGGGGTTTTTTTGTTTTTTTTTAATTAATTTTTTACTATAGAATCACTGTGAGGTACAGTCACAAACTTATGAACTTTTGTGTTTGCATTTCACTCATACAGTGATCAGTTTACCCATCCCTCCACCACTGCCTGTTCTCCTCCACCAATGATCCCAGTATCCCTATCACTACCCCCACCCCATCCTACACCACCCAACCCTGCCTCTGCTACAGGGCATTCCCTTTTGTTTTCGCTCCTTTTGGGTGTCGTATTTTGCAATAGAGGTATTGAGTGGCTTTGAGTGGCCTTCGTGTTCGGTCTATAGTCTACTTTCAGCTCGCATCTTTCAACCCGAATGAAGACCAAGTTTTTATAAAACCCCCTCAGTCCCTCCACCCAAACACACACACACACAGGAAGCATATCTTACTTACTTCTAAACTAAGCCTCTCTATTGTTCTTAATTTCTAAGACCTATTTCTATTTTCTAACTTTGAGCATCTTTTTTTGTCTTTTTTATTAATATTAGTGAATCACCGTGAGGTATAGTTACAGACTTACAAACTTTTGTGCTTGCATTTCAGTTATACAATGATCGAGTACCCATCCCTCCACCAGTACCCATTTTCCACCACCAATGGTCCCAGCATCCCTCCCACCACCCCCACCCCATCCCCTCCACCCTGCCATGCCTCTGTGGAAAGGCATTCCCTTGTGCTCCCTCTCTTGTGTTGGGTGTTGTGGTTTGCAATAGAGGTATTGAGCAGTCTTTATGTTCTGTCTATGGTCTACTTTTGGCACACATCTTTCAACCCGAATGGGTCCTCCCAATATCTTTTATTTGGTGTTCCCCTCTCTATCTGAGCTGCCTTTTCCTCCAGCATGTGAGGTCGGTTTCCATGCCGTGGAGCATTTCTACAAATATTGAAGAATCTAGAACCTTGTAAAGAACACAGAGACAAGCTTTCCCTGCTCCTGCATCACTGCTCTGCTGGGCCCCAGAGAGGGTGAGGCCAGCTGGGTTCTCAAGGAGAGAGATAGAGAATCAGGCCAAAGTCAGCAGTGTTTTGGATGTATCATCAATTAGTATCTTGGGAGCTTGACCAGTCTTCTGTTGAAACCAGTATGAATACTGACCATCAGTGACTGCTCCAGGCTGAGACTAAATGTGAAATTATTGTCCCTTGTGTGTACATGGTCAGTGAAGGCTGATTCACCACAGCCTGAGAACTGGACACTGAAATGGAAACAGAAGCATGTCAGGAATGAAGATTGATGTCCAATAAATCCTCCAAAGGCTGGTCATTGAAATATCCACAAACCGGAAGAATCCAGGCATTCCGGTAAGCCACGCAGGCCGGAGAATGCTCCGGACCCCAGACCAGGCCAGCAACACCGGGGAGCCAGACTAAGGAGGTACAGCCGGTACGCCTTCTCCAGATGGAGCCCCAGCGACACTGAGCAGCTACTATCATGGTCCGGGATTCGGGACTGGGACAGACCTTTTCCAAACAATGAAAACATACAATCTATTGATGCCATCCAGCATGTCTGACTGTTGGAGGAAAACTTCCAAATAATAATAGTGAGATTCCTGTTGAAAATTGAATGTAATCAAAGTAAGGAAAGAGTAAAGTGAAAAATGTCTGCCACACAGGCAGAGGGGGAGTGGGAGGGAGGTATGTGGGGGTTTGGTGGTGGATCAAATATGAAAACTTTGTAACTGTATTTCACAGTGATTCAATTAAAAAAATTAATAATTTTTTAAAAATCATCAAAAAAAAAAGAAATATCCACAAACCTGGCCAGCGAGTAAAGAAGAGAACAAGAAGAAAGAAGAGAGGAGTTTACTCATAGTATGACTTTCAAGGACACACTGACCCCATAGTTGACCTCTAGGGCCTCTTTCATGTTCCTCTGGCCCTGAGGGAAGTGTTATTGTTGGGTGTGCTTGCTGAAAACCTGGGCCCTTTAGCATACATGCCCAACCCCAACTGTGTCTTCAATTAAGGACTAGTTCTGCTGGGAGGGGCAAGCCTGGGATGGTTGGGGTCTGGGTTAGTCCCCTAGGAGGAAACACCTGTTGGCACATCTAGTTCAGACCAGAGAGATTTAGATTTTCTGGGGCTCATAAATCTGGATTTCCTGCAGGCCTTGTTCACTTCAATAGTGTCATGGGGCTGG